>NC_056726.1:1266150035-1266290035 GCF_019279795.1 Protopterus annectens
AAAGAACATGGGAGTCACACTGATGGCAAATTTAAATTTTCCATTTAATTTCTCAAGGCTTTGTCTGAATAGAACCACACAATTAATAATTAATTTGTCTGAACAGAGTCAGAGAAAAGCTCTGTTCTGCATGGTGAGGGACCCTATCCCACACTGCAGGGATCTTTTGTAACACATTTCTTTCCCTCCAGCACATTTTGTTTATGACACTAGTGAATTTCATATCCCTGGATCTAGTGTTTCTGGTGCTGTTTGTTTTGCCCATGTGCAACAGCTCAATCAGGTCTGGGTCTGAGGCAGCCCTGTAAGCCAGGCAAAGATCAAATCTTAGCAGCCTATAGGAGACTTAATACAGAGACAGAGTCTTTAGGTGATCAGTGTAGGACAGGTTATTTATGCCCTGAATGCTGATGCTGAGAAACATTTGTAGGTGTTACAACTGTTGCAAGTGGCATCTCAGATACATGCCAAAGGGGACATTGTATTCTTTGATAGTAGAGTGGTACTACAACTTCCTTGGATCTAGATGTCATACCCTTACCTATAAGCTGGCCATCCTAGAATAATGTTCTTATTATCTAAGCTATGCATTGGTCAAAGGCTCGGTTGCTGTCTACATGCATTCCTAGATCCCTTACTACTGGGTTGACTCCTAGGGGTGTTTTATCGATAAAGTAGTTAACTTGTGTTAACAGTTTAGCAAAGGTCATTACAATGTGTTTTTGTTATTGAGTTTTAGGCCATCACTTTGGTACCAGTCATTGGTCTATTTTAAACCCACCTGCAAGATAGTGGTGTCTTGGGAGGATCTGTAATAGTGCACAATTTACAGTCATCTGCAAACTTGGTGAGCCAGAGGCTTTGAACATTAGCCTTAATTCCCAAGAAGTAGATGCCAAACAGGAGAGGGCCCAGGATGGAGCCCTAGGGTATTCTGCTGGTGACTGGTGTCTTGGTGGAGGTGATCTCACCAATTCAGACTTCTTGGGTCTTGTTTGTGAGCCAGTCGGCAATCCAGCGAGTTATGTAGCGATTCATGCCTATCTCAGGGAGCTTGTCAACAATGCCTGAGTGGGATATTGTATTGAATGCCTTGGCTAGGTCAAAATGTACAGTATGCACTGTTTTACCCTCATTAATTGCCTTGGTGACCTTCTCAAAGAAGTCTACCAGGTTAAGTTAGCATAACCTTCTTTTAACAAAGCCAGATTAGGATGGGTCCAGCATCTGTAGGTTGCCAATAACCTTGTTTATCATTTCTATGATCATTCATTCCATGGCTTTGCATATTAAGCTTGTTAGGCTGATGGGTCTGTAGTTCCCTCGGTCAGTTGATGTCTGTCTTTGTGGAGGAGTATGACTATTGTGACCGTCCATTCACTTGGAGCATTATCTTTTTCAAGGCTGTAGTTGGAGTGCTTCAAATGGTCTTGATGTGTCATGGTTTAGACTGTTCAGGAGGCAACTGCTGATGTTGTCATGATCCATGGAGGCAGTGTGCTTGGTTTTAGCGATTGTTGCAGCACCTAGTATGTTAGATGGGATTTCACCTGGGGGAGCTGGAGGGGGAATGGGAGGTGAGGTTTGTGCTGAATTTATCAGCCAGTAGATTTGCTGTGTCACCTTGATGTCAGTTACTTAAGGTTCCAGACATAGCTGAAGGCTTTATGATTGTTCTTAGCCTGTGAGGCTATCTTGACCACTTAGTTGGCCTTGTGGGGCTTAATTAGACCTCTTAGTTTATTGTGTAGCTGTATAACAGAGAACTTGTCTTTAAGGAAGTTAATCTTTCTGATTTTGGCAATGAGTTTTCCTTTTTTATTATATACCCTGTTTAGGTAAGGATTTCATCTGCAGGGTTTGTTTTTAGTGATTGTTTTGGTTTTATTTCTGGTAGGTATAACAGCCTGTATGCAGCCATTCATGTTTGTATAGGAACTCTGTAAATAATTTTACATAGGTAACTGTGGTCTTCAGGGTTAGGGTGAGCATTGATTTTTTATAAAATGTCACTTTATAGGATGTAGTTTGCCTTAGAATAGTTCCTAACTGTTACTACTTTAGCTGGGTTTAGAGGCTTGATTTTTACTTTAAAAGAGACAGCTTTGTGATTCAACCTCACTTATGAGGACATGATGCATGGGGGGTAGGGGATGGAGGCAACTTTCTCCCATGTTGGTGAGTACCAGGTACCAGTATGTTTGATTCCATGGCTGGAGTGTGCACTATGTGTTCCAGGATGCTTGTGTTAATAAAGTCCAGGAAGCAGTGTGCCTGTGAGTTTGAGGCAGTTTAATTTTCCCAGTCTATAGAGAGGTAGTTAAAGTCACCAATGAAAAGGATGCTTGGTTGGATAGTGAGCAACTCTAGCAGGTTTAGGAAAGAGTCATGAGACTCTAGAGGCATAGATGATGACTTGTGGCTAACCATGATTTGGTGAATGATCTTATCTATGATGACTTACACGTGGATGAGCTCCATGGTATCATCCTTTTTAAACAACCTGAAGGTATGTTTGTTGCTAACATAGATCAAGCCAACTCTACCTTTGGCGACAGAGTGTGCCGTTATTGGTGTAATTGTGTGGAAGGCTATGTAGCCTTGCACTGCCAAAATACTTTCTTTGACTTTAAACCAAGTCTTGATCATGGCATAGATGGTTACATTCTCCAGAGTGAGGAATGCTCGAAGGGTGTTTTTTTGTTTGTTTTGTTTAGGCTCCAAGAATTAAGCAATAAAACCTTAAGTTTTCTGGGTGACTTTTTCACTATGTTGGCAGTTTTGCCTTTTTGTCATTGCTTAAACAATTTTCTATGAGGGAAGATGAAGTTTTAGCCAGTATCCAAAAGCCTGGGGGAGGGGGGCAGGTTCAGCCCATCCTTGGCAAACCAACATGGTTTGTTGACCATGTACTCCCATGATGACAAATATTGGAACCCCTGGAGTAACACCAGAAATAACTCAATTATTAAAATCAATCATTTTATGTTCATACTGTGGCATCATCTTAGGTAAAGGTAGAATGCTGCTCAATGTAAGGCTTGTGCCTATCTGTGACACACATTCTGAGAGATCCATTATGTCTCTTTTCATATATTCCAGTTGAGTATGCCTCAGGTCATTTATACCCACATGGAATATGATAGAATTACATTGGTATCTGGGGTGCAATGACTTGAATGCTTGCATGAAATTGGTTATCCTGGCTCTAGGTAGAAAACTAATCATTATCTTCTCCATGTCTAACCTGGTGAGAGGGGTGTCTGTGTATTGCACAACTGAGTCCCCAATGACAAAACTATTAGGTCAGGTATATGCTTGCCATATGGGCTTTACTCTTGGAGGATCATTGGGTGTAAGCTTATGTGAAATGCTTGGTGGTGATTGATGAGAAGCAGTGTTGCCTTTAGGCAGAGTTTTGAGATTTGGGAAGGTTTCTTTAAAGTGCCTCAGCAGAGGGCAGTCTATGTGTGTGGTAAGTGATGTGTGTAAGGAATGTAGTGTGGATATTCCTGATAACCTCATTTGTTTGCAAGATTTTTGCCTGCAAGGAAGTTACTTATTTACATTGCTCACATACTGTGCTGTTTTTTTAATGATTAACTGTTTGTCGGAGAACATGAGGCAATTGCTACATTACCTTAGGATACCGAATTCTACCAAGCTAGCCACAGAGACATTTGGCAATTGCATATCCATGTTGACTGGTCCTGTAATAGGGTGGGCTGTTAATACTTAATTAACAGGGGTAATATAGGGTAATTTCTAGGAGTTAAGATATGGTAGTGATGTTCAATAACCAAACTAGTTTCTGAGGTTAAGGACAAGATATTGTATATAGCTAGGATAATGTAATTTTATGCCATGTGCAAGCTAGCTGCACTAAGCTTATTCCACACAATACTGCATTGTTTAACAGGTTTCGGGCCGAAGCCTAACTTTACAGGGAAATGTTACTGTCTAGCCATTTGTTAACATAGAGGGTACTGCTAACTGCCATGGGAAGTTCTGCCTAATCTTGCTTGATTTATAGCAGAGAAAAAAAGCTTGAAATCTGACTCCTATGCCCTTTAACCCCACTTTGAGCTCCTTGGGGTGCTTCTCAAATCAGAGATAAAAGATAAACATCTTCTGCCATAAGATGGATGGTCCTGGGATATCTTAATGTAATAGCACAGCAAAAGCAGCTCTCAAGTGCAGATTAAACAACAAATCACTACTACATATCTATGTTCCTGGCTTATTCACTCTTCTGCAAGGTGATTTGGGGGCAAACAGATATAGAAAAGCCAACAAACAGAGAAATGACTGTCTTTAGCACAAAATTAAATAATGCTTTAAAAATGCTCAAAACAGTAGTGATCACTGTATAACACAAGTACAAATGCAGTAAATCAAGAAAATATTTTCTTAGTTTGGGTGGTTCTGGATGCAGATGAATCACCTGAAAGTGTTGCAGAGTTTTCTGAAAGTGAACACAGAACCTTGCAAACTTGCCTGATTTATAGCAGAGAAAAAGCTTGAAAGCTGACTCCTATGCTCTCTAGTCAATATACAACCACATTTTGAGCTCCCTGAAGTGCTTATTTGCTTACTGCTTCATGTAAGGTCCTGATCATGCAGGAAATTGAGTCAGGCAGGACTTTTGTTCATAGGGTCATAGGTGTTTACTAGGCTAATGACCACAAGGGCCATTGTAAGCCTAGCCATGCATCTCAAATCTGTGACAAGTTCTGATACCCTTGATAAGTGTAAGCATGGGCTTGGAAGATTAACCATTTACAGGTTACCTCTGTCCATTAGAGACATAGGTGCCAAACCAGGGATGAATTTCTGGTTTCCCATCCAATTATCCAAGTTGCTTTTGAATTGGGTTAGGGAGGAACTTTGCATCACATGGATGGGGAGCCTGTTCCATAGACAAGGTAGTCTCTGAGATACATACCTATCTCCCCAGCAGGTCCTATTTATATCACAGGCAAGGTTTAAGTCTTTAGAATGGGTAATTCTGGTGCTGTTTGTTTTGTGGATATGCAGGAGGTCCATCAGACTGGGGTCTGACAATGCCCTGTATGCCAGGCATATATCTCCTTTCAAAAGCCTGTAGGAGACAATATACAGGGACAGGGCCTTGAGGTGGTCTGCATAGGGTGTTTTACTTACGCCCTGTATTCTTTTAGTGAGGAACCTCTGTGGGCATTCCAATTGTTGGATATACCTAGTTAGGTACATACCAAAGGGGGCATTGTACTCAATGATAGGTCTGATGAATGCTGAATACATTGGAACAGTGACTTCCTTGGACTTAGATGCTATACATTTGTTTATAAGTTGAGCAACAGAGAATGATTTCCTTACCACAGTAGACACATGGTGGTCAACGGCTAGATTACTATCTATGTGTGTCTCTAAGTCCTTGACTACTGGGTCAACTCTAAGGGGTGTGTTGTCACTATGATAGTTACCAGGGATAGATGACTTCCTAAAGAATACTATTATGCATTTTTTGACATTAAGTTTTAGTCCATGGCTCTGACACCAGTTGTTTGTCTGTGTCAGCCCCTACTGGAGAACATTTATGTCAGTGTGAAATTCCATGACAGCTCCTAATTTGCAATCATCTGCAAATTTAGTCAGCCAGAGACCACTGATATTGGCCTTGACTTCCGAGAAGTAAATGCCAAAATGGAGAGGTCCAAAGACTGATCCCTGAGGGAATCCACTAGTGACTGGCCTCTTTGTAGAGTTGGACTCCCTAGTTCTAACTTCCTAGGTCTTGTCTATGAGCCAGTTGGCTATCCACTGTGTGACTCAGAGGCTATCCACCATGTGTGGGTCAGAGTTTAGGGCATCCTATGTATTTTTGATCTTGTTAGTATTCACAGCCTCAGTCATGGAGGGACTAGTCTTGTTAGTTAAAATGTAGTCATCCTCATTTATATAGGGCTTTCCTGACATCATTTTGTGAGACTGTAACTATGATACATGCATTGGCTTCAAAAGGCAAGATACCTGCAGAAATTTATTTTTTGGGACAGATACAGGACATTTCCAGTGTTTTCAATGTAGCAGGCCTCTCACAAGGGTATACTATATACATTGGATGGGTTCTTTGGAAACTTGTTTCGAGATGTGTGTATTTTGTGTCTGGCAAATTTGGTTCCTGAAAGCTATAAATGCTAGCTTTCCAGTTTTGGGTCATTCTTATTTTTTTCTGTTTAAATTGGTAGGTTGTGAACTGACCAAACATATCATTCAGTAGAGTCATTCAACAGTAGGGAAAAAGCTCTGTGGAATCACTCAGGTTTTGTATATATATATATATATATATATATATATATATATATATATATATCTACACATATATACATATATATATATATATATATATATATATATCTACACATATACATATATATGTATTTATATATATATATATATATATATATATATATATATATATATATATATATATATGTGTGTGTGTGTGTGTGTGTGTGTGTGTATGGAGGGGTCCCTTTCACATGATTGAAAAAGTCGAAATTCATATGGCCGAGACCATATGACTGACTTTTGAAAAGCCAACCATGGGGAACTGCTATCTCCGTACAGTGCAGAATGGAAAAATTTCCCTCTTCTCTCGGAGTTGGCATATTTAAGTTATGAGGGGTGTGGGGGGCAGAGCCCCCGGGGCGGTCAAGGGGGCTTACCCCCCACACCCCTCATAACTTAAATACGCAGTTAGGCTAAAGAAACTCCAGCTCTACTCAGTTGCTTACCGCCTACTCAGAGGCAATCTGTGCCTGATGTATAAAGCCATGTCCAAACCAGAATTAATGGACATGCTCCATCTCAGGAAATTCAAATCCCTTAGAGCCACATGCTCCAGGGACTTAAACCTCAGCACATAAATAAATAGGACATGCTGGAGGGACAGATTCATATCCCAGAGGCTTCCCTCACTCTGGAACAAAATCCCAATCCATGTTAGGCAGAGCCCCTCAATGACCCTCTTCAAGAGAATTCTTGGTGAGTGGATGGGAGATCGTAGGTTAACCCCTGGGATCACTTCTGTGTCCCTACTAGACAGAGGCACAGTAAACTAACCTTAAAAGGGCTATCTTCTGTGACCTACTATGCAGTGGCACAGTTAACTAATCTAAAAGGGTGGTGAAAGTCAAACACACTCTGGCTAGGCTTATAAATGCCCTAGGGCAGATAGCCTAGTATCAACCTATGAACCTATTAACCCTGCTAACAGTTTTAAGGTAAGTGTTTGTTGTGGTTTTTGTGTTTATTTTACATGGTGGGCTTTCCAAAAGTCGATCATATGGTCTCGGCCATATGAAAGTCGACTTTCTGAAAAGTCGATCATGTAAAGAAGACTTGTATGGAGATACATATATATGAAAAATATATTAAAGATGTGCATGTATAATTCATATATATATATATATATATATATATATATATATGTATATATATATATATATATATATATATATATATATATATATATATATATATATATATCTATATATATATATATATATATATATATATATATATAATATATATGTGTGTGCGTGTGCATGTGCGTGTGTGTGTGTACATAACATGTAGTGCAGTCATACCTTAGAACCATATCTCTCAACCTCTTAGTGCAAGACATCTGGAGAAAGGCTGTCAAAATGGGGGGACAATGGGCCAAACGTAGGGACGTACTTTATGTATTGCCATTAGAAATGTAGACTGTTACAAGAGTAACAGGGTCTGTTTCAGCATACATTTTCTGAAGGATATGAGGTCTGACACTGAACTGCATGTCATCATTTACTGACAGGAATCCTCAGATCATCACAGTGATTTACCAGAGAAATGCAAATAATTTGTGGAACAGACCGAAAATATGAGCAATAAACCTGGACATTCTGAAACAATCCAACCAGCTGACAGGCATGTTCAGAACCCCTTAGTGCAACGAAGCTGGACCAAGCCTGACAAAGTGGGTGGAGAGAGCCATGAACATAGGGACATATCTGAAATACCTGAGTAGATAAGCTGAGACAGTTGCTGCTTTAACACTGTCTGGTCTAACATATACTGACTGAAATAGCAGAAGTCCAAGACTGAGTTGCTTCTCATTAGTTAGTGACTGAAATCCTCACATCATCCCACTGATTTGTCACAAATGCACAACAGTTATGGGGACCAGACTAAAAATATGAGCCAGACGACCAGACATCCTACGCATATCTGGACATAACATGACATTAGGGAAACCACACTGATCTGCTAAGCATGTCATCAAGCACCATCCAAACTACAGTCAGACTGACACAACACTATCCCAAATTAGTTATGGGGAATTACACATGCATTTGCAAATATAGCAGGCCTTACAGGGATGTAACAGTAGAGAATAAATGACACCAGTGTGAAAGTGCATACCCACAACCAATTTCACCACAGTCAGAGTGACATACCCATAAGCCAAATGAACAGTAGAGTATAATGACTGTGTGAACAAAAATATCATGTTCATCACTCACACACTACCCCTACATATACTGGCCCAATTCACAGTGTAGTAGAAATCCTGATGTCGTTCGGGACATGTCTCAGTCTGCCCCTACAAACATACAGCCGATAGACTACCAGAAACTGGAGCAGCATGCACATTCAGATAGAAAAGGAGCCTTGACATTTACATCTACCACCCTCCCTACACAGCCCAGCATTTACACAGTACAGTGCTACACAATCTTGACAGTCTGTTAACAATAGCCAGACATACACAGACATCTCAACTGTACAGATTCCAACAGAATATCCAGGCTTTGTCCTCATATGTATATATGGCCTCTACTTCATAACATGTCTGGCATTCTACTACATCACTGGGATGACATCAGGAATAAAGGCACTAAATAATGATATACCATACCTACCAACCTCTTACTGCATGACATCTGGACAAAGCCTGACATAATTGGGGGGGGGGGGCAGAGTCCCAAAATCAGGGCATAATTGAAATATTGCTGTTATAAACTGAGAAAGTTGCTGGTGTTATAGGGTTTGTTGTAACATATCTAGTCTGAGGGATATAAAGTCAGAAACACAAATGGATGTTAGCATTTATAGACTGCAATCTCCAGAGTATGCTACTGATTTGCCAAGGACAAAAAGTGTCTGAGGAACAGACCAAACATAGGAGTCAAACCTCTGCCCATTCTGCGGATAGACCTGATAGTTATGTCAACCACATAACACTGTCAGACTTAATATCATGCAAAAAATCCGTGTCCACACAAACTCTGTTAAACTAGCATTAATCCAACTGTATAACAGCAATACTTACAGTCTGACCCTAAGTCTGGAACCTTCTCCCCTATTTTGTTGGGCTGTTTCCACATTTTTTGTTATAAGAGGTATTTCCAACTACCCTCTGTGATGCTGTTGTTCACACACTGCCATGATGACTTCCTCACAGGCAAGGGAAAGGGCCAATGCCCATATGAAGTACTCAATTATAGGAGTGTGTTGCCATGTCATTGGCTATAGGAATGACAACACAGTTGTTCTGCATGCAATTAGCAAGTAGTGGACACCAATTAGTGCACAGGCCATCAGCTGCTCATGAACATTATCTACAAAAGGCAAGCTGCTGCCTATGCAGAACAGATGTATACCCTACATCTGGGAGAGAGAGAGAGAGAGAGAGAAACCAAACAACACATATTGGAATCAATAAACAGGAAAAAAGCACCAGCAAGCCGTAACCACCTTAAAACATTTAATGTGTTCCAAAGCAAGCAAAGCACAACACAGCACACAATTAACGCTGAACCTACTACCAGTTTGTTCGAACTGGTAGTAGTTTCAGAGGTATCATTGTGTGCTGTGTTGTGCTTTGCTTGCTGTGGAACATATTAAATGTTTTAAGGTGGTTACGGCTTGCTGGTGCTTTTTTCCTGTTTATTGGTTTTGTTTTAGGCACCTCATCCTCCTGGACTTGACATATTGGAATCAACCAACCATATTTGGAAAAAAAAAGGTATGTCAAACAAGCAAGCATATAATGGATGCAGTAGGGGGTATGTAATAATGGGAAATAGGAAGTTTCACAAATATGTCTCAACAAGACCTGCTCTGCTGATATATTGCTGATCAGCACCTGTGGCCATAGCACCTGGGTCTGTCTGCAATGACATAAATCACAGCTCAGGCTCCTGAGTCACCCCAGGAAAGGATGGCTCACATATGATTACTACTGGAGTGTCTATTGAACAATATTGACTGTTACACTTCTAGACCAGCTACTGGGATGTCATAAATATCCAAATGTTACATGTGAATACAACTATGATACACATGTTTGTCTCACAAACCTAAGAGACCTATACAGGGTATGTGCATAGTAAAATAATGTCGCAGATGTGTTTGTTGAACTGCATGTGATAGACTGAGCTCATACCACTCAACTGTCTAGTGTTATGCACATTCACCATATATGTGCCTCATATTTGTAGTTATTTACTCAAAGAGTTGTGTTATGTCTGACAAATCATTGGCAAATCTGCGAAGACTGACATTAGAACATAATAGCATACAAATGAGTTTTGGACATCCTCCAGGGTATTTCTGTGAATGCAAAGCCTACTGTGCTATCAACTGACTTAAGTGTATTACAGCAATATTAATAAAATGTCACTAATTATGGGTCATTGCCCCCATTTATGTGTGGTGTCCTCCAGATATCCTGCTCTAACAAGTTGAGAGGTATAACTGAGCAGTAAGAGTGTAAATACAGTGTGGCATACTGACATAGAACATATGTGTATATCAGGTATCACCTGTGCACATGTATATATGAGTTGGTTCACCTGGAAGCCTCATAACAACAGACATGATATGCAAAATGTCAGGTAAATAAGCTGCACATGTTGTATACATGTGTAATCTTAGTTTGTGTGCATCCAACAGACATACATTTCTACAGCTACTGGTTATTGCATTGCCCTGACACAGACATGGGTACTAGAATAAACATGATTATCAGGTTGAAAATGGAGAGTTGTCCAACTGTGTTATGACCTGGTGTCCATGCCCACTGCAAACAACTGTATGAGCACCTACATAGCTGTATGGACTCAGCAATGCCTGACTCTTGAAACCTGCCTCCACCAAGGTAGAGTAATCCCCTTTGCTGGACAGCAGCAATACACAAACCACATAATCAGTTGCTATATTGGCTGTACAGGGCCAAGTAGGAGCAGGCACAACTTGGAAGCAAGTCAGTCTGTGTCTGAACAAGCATATGAGGTCACAGGTGAATTACTGTAAGGTTAACAATGAGTACATATTGGACACATCCACCAAGGCTAATCACAAGGCTGTCTTCACACATGTCTTCAATCTCAGAGGGAACAACCCAACCCACTGTGTACCGGTGGTCAATCACACCACATACACACAGCATAGCTATAGCCAACCCACTGCAGACAGGTTAAAGGAAAACATCACCCTCCCATCCCACCATCAGTATAGATGGATATGCATGGCACCCGCTCTCCTCCCTTCATCATCAGGGAGCAGGTCCATAATGCCTAATCAAAGGCAACAAATGTAAGTCTCTGTGGGAGCTGATAACATCCCTGTCTGCATCCTACATGAACACAGCCATATGCCCTCAGCTCCATTACACACTGTACGCAAGCAAAGCCTGAGCACCATTGACATCCCATCTGCAAGGAAGATGGTCACCGTCATCCCTCTATGCAAAGGTGAATGATGAATGATGGATTATGCAATTTACTGGCCCTCATTGGGGGGAACATGACACAACAGGAGCAGGAGTGCAATGCAAGCTCATACTGTGCTGATAGATGACAGGAGTATGATGTGGTCATAAGTGGTGGCTAATGATAGTTAATGATGATGTGCAGGTTCTGTAAATAACTTTGACCAATGTATGAGGTCCTCTGATGTATTTCCCTGTTTATGTCTTTCAGGTGACATGCAGCGGGCAAGACTGCCAGCATGTAGTACAGCTGAAAATGCAGCCATCACAGATGCCATCATCCAGCACCATGGTGTGATGTTTGGCTGTAGCCAACACAATCTGTGGGAGAGGACTGCCCTGTGGGATGACCTTGTCTGCAGAATTAACAACTTGGGCCACCATGGGCACCCATTTGATCAGGTCAGGCACTGGGAGACTGGCATAGGGCTGCTGCTGTGGCCAGGGACCATACTGCTACAGGTGGGATTCCTGCCACACAGGCCCTACTTACACCAACAGAGGAGCTCCTTGCCAACCTTGGGGCAGCCATAACACACCACCAAAGCCAACAAACACAAGTTGTGGAGGTGGGTGGCACCCAGGCAACAGGCAAGGAGCATCCAGGTAAGGCCCCAGTGCACATCAATTGAATACTGTAGCATTCATACTGGTTTCTGCAGAGTATCTAGATGCATATATCAGGTCAAACTGCATTTGTGGGTGGAGTTTTGTAATGCACACATGCACATCTATGGTGAAGAACAGCAAATTGTGTAGTATCAGACCTTGCACTGTATATGTGCAGAAAATTAGCACTCATCTTGTACCAGTGCCACATGTGAGTCTGTTGACAATACCTCTCACCCACAACTACATAGCTACTTTTAGTCTGGATGTGGGACAACAGCCTGAAGCCGGTGAGTATGGGATTGTCCTGTTGTGGCTCACCAGTACCCAGGCATGTTAAGGTCATGCATTTTACCATGCACACAATTGTTACTCTTAGCCATATTACGATATGTGTATGTTCACTTGTGGTGCGCTTAACTGCATTGCATCACAGTGGTCATCCCAGGGGCCTATTTGCAGGAGATGTAAATTATCTGTAGCATACCTCACAACCTGTCATTGCACAACATCTGAAGAAAGACTGACAAAATAGGAGGACAAAGGACCAAAACTAGGGACATATTTTAATAATTAGTCTTATACAGTGCATATAAAAGGTGTACACAACTCTGTAAACTGCCAGGTATTTGTGATCTACAAAAATTAGACCACAATAAAACATTTCCAAACTCTTCCAATCTTTAATGTGATCTATAACCTGTACAATTCAATTGGCAAATAAACAAATCTTTTAGGGGAACAATTATTAAAAAACAAAATGTACAGTAAGCTAGATGCATAAGTGTGCACAGGCTGGAGCTAATACTGTGTTGAAGCAGCATTTGATATAATTACAGCATTACTTCTTGGGTACACACCTGACATCAATTACATAGACTCTTTGATTAACACCAAATACCGGTCAGCTGTCCTACTAGGATTTTCCTGACATTTACTCAGTTGCCTGGTACAGCAACAGCCATGGTTTGCATAAAACTTACAAAGCATCAAAGGTATCCCATTGTTGAAAGGTATCAGCCTGGAAAGGGTACAGAAACATTTCCACAGCATTTCATATACCATGGAACACAATGAAGACAGTCATGAAAAGGTGGTGAAAATATGGGCAACAGTGACATTGCAAAGAAGTGGACATCCCTCCAAATGTGATGAAAAGACAAGACCAAAACTGGTCAGGGATGCTGCCAGGAGACCTATAGCAACATTAAAGGAGTTTCAGGAATCTCTGGCAAGTAGTGGTTGTGTACTACATGTGACAACACTCTCCCGTATTCTCCACATGTCTGGCCTATGGGGTAGGGTTGGAAGATGGAAGCCTTTTCTCATATAGAAGAACATCCAAGTTTGGCTAAATTCTCAGGAACAATATATCAGGTCTCTCAAAAGCATGTGGGAAAATGTGTTATGGTGTAATGAGACCATGGTTGCACTTTTTGGCCACAATTCCAAAAGGCTTGTTTGGCACAATAACAACACTATGCATCACCAAAAGAATGCCATCCCCATGATGAAGCATAGTGATGGCAGTGTCCTGCTTTGGGGTTGCTGTTCATAAGCTGGAAGTGGGCCTATAGCCAAGGTGAAGGGGATTATGAACAGTTCCAAATACCAGTCCCTTTTGGCTCAAAATCTTCAAGTGTCTGCTAGAAAGCTGTAGATGGAGGAGAATTTCAACTTTCCACATGACAATGACCCAAACCATACCTCCAAATCTAAAAAAGAATGGCTTCACCAGAAGACAATCAATGTTTTGGAATGGGCCAGACAGAGGCCACACCTACATCCAATAGAAAATCTGTGGGGTGCCCTGATGAGGGCTGTGCACAAGAGATGCCCTCATAATCTGACAGAGTTGGAGGACTTCTGCAAGGGAGAGTGTGCAAATATTGCTAAGTCAAGATGTGCCATGCTGATAGACACCTTCCCAGGAGGACTTATTGATTAAATCAACATGTGCTGCAACAAAGTATTAGTTTAAGGGTGTGCACACTCATGCAACCAGCCTATTGTATGTATTGCACTTTCTATGTTACCCCTAACTGATGTGTTTGTTCTTCAATTAGATTGCACAGGTTATAAGTCACATTAAAGGAGGGAAATGTTATGACATGATTTATATGGTCTCATGTTATATATCTGAAAAACCTGGGATGTTAAGACGGGTGTGTACACTTATTATATCCACTGTAAGCTTAGAAAATTGTTAGAGTAACCAGTTTTGTTTAACATACATTTACTGCAAGTTTTGAAGTGTGGAACTCAGACTATGTCATTAATTAGTAACGACAATCCTCAGATCATCCCAGTAATGTGTCAGACAAACACAGGATTTACGAGGAACAGATTAAAAATATGAGCCACACATCTAGACATTCAGCAAAACTCTGTACAGATGAGAGGTGTATTCTGTGGGGGTTGCCACTGTGCTATACAGGTGAACAGAAATAATGTGTACATGGCTGCAGTGTGTGTTAGGTGAAGGCCCATCACCTGCTAACACTACTCAGGTATCTCAGAGGTGCATATTAGTAGTAACATTGAGTGGAAAGGGCTGCACTGCATGATGTTGAGGGCCTGTCCAGAGTGTGTATGTTGTGGTCTGACTGTGTCTTGAATTTCACCAGTTGGCTATTGTGAGGTCTGTGTAATGCCTTTGTGCCACCTCACCTGTATATGTGTGTGTGTGTGTGTGTGTGTGTGTGTGTGTGTGTGTGTGTGTGTGTGTGTGTGTGTGTGTGTGTGTGCATGTGTGTACCACCAAACCTTATAGTGCAGGTATTAATTTACATATGTTGTCTTCCCCTTACAGATGGACATGGTGGTCATGATCCCTCCCACTCAGAATCTAATGTCAGTGTCTCTGCAGACTCTGAGAATGATGGTGGTCATAGTAGAGCAAAGGTGCGGTTGTCAGGGGCTGAATCTGTGCCATCGTTTGGCATCCCACAGTCATCCACAATGTCCCCACATACAGTCACAATGCCCACACATACCCTGTCCCCAGCAGCCACAGATAATGGACAGTTGGCAAGTGGTGAAATCGGACAGGCTAGTGTGGTGGCTATGGTAAGTGTGAGTGTAGACACTAACAGTAGTCAGAGTATAGGTGAGGTCCCACACAGGCAGATGGACAGGGGTGTTCAGAGAAGGACTGCTGCCTGTCAAGCCGCTGCCTCAAGTGCCACAGCAGGTATCACCAGACGCATGTTTTGGGCTGTCTTGGATGCACAAGCATATAGTGAATGCAACACCAGACAAATACTCAGGGTCTTGGATGCAACTCTTCCTGGCTTACGTGGTGACATACATGACCTTATTGAGGCCACACATCAAAATACTTAGGTCATGACTACGTGGTGGGCTAAGAACTTGGAAATTATTGACAGTGGCATGTATGTGCTAGAGCGTGTGGTGGGAGATGGGCATCAACCATGTGGACGTAGTTCAGCACCAACATCAGCTGAGATTCTATGGTGCTGTGCACATTCACACTCCTGTAGTGGCAGTACCACCAGAACTACTGAAGGGGGAGTGCTGTCCACACCACAATGGAGCAGAGCATGGGCACATGGTCCTTGCAGGTCCTGTCAGGGACACAGATCCAGCAGACAGCAGTCACCATCAGGAAGCAGTACTGCATCTGGCCTAAGATTGCAGACTCGCAATGCTACACACACATATGATGTCAAGCATATAGCCCAGTCTAGGCCTGTGGCAAAACCACACAACACCCTGTGCATATGATGATACCTGTGCCACATCCATGTCATCCATACCACCAATGCAGGGACATGCTGAAATTGGTTCTAATGCACAGGGTGAATTAAGTACAGTTTGGCTATGTAATGCTGTGTAAGGTGCTATCATCTGGCATTTGCAATGGGTGCACTTCACCGTGTGTGTACCTTTTCAGCCATGATGCATTATTGGTATTAGTAACACTGACTGAATGTAGTCTCACATGCTGTGTTCTGGTTGTGTTCTAGGTGTCAGTGTGTCAGAGGTATGTGGCCCTGCAGACATTGCCAATGAGGGGTATGGCAGAGTGTTAACACATCAATCGTGTCAGAGGCGAGGTACAGCTATATATGTACACATTTACCAGGTCTATGTAACAGTTATTGCATGTGCCACATAGCTTACAGGGCTGAGGGGTGTATATAGGTAAGTCTGTGGTGGTTGATGTCAGCAGCCCTTGTAAAGTGGACAATGGTAAGTGTAGTGGGTGGAACACACCTCAGATTGGTAAAACCCACACTCCCAGATGATATTATGTTGACCAAACACATAGAGAATACTGTTCCCAGACACACAGTCTCTCACACACACACACACTTGCACACACACACACACACACACACACACACACACACACACACACACACACACACACACACACACACACACACACACACACACACGCACACACGCAGGATCACAGTTGCCAGTGTTGGGTTTGGAACCCCTATCCATCTAGTTAGTGCTACTACAGTGTTATGCGGTTATCGCAGGTGGCACGGAACTAATAGTGGGATGACTGTTCCAAGGTACATGTAAAGTGAACAACATCACATGCCTTTGTGAGGTATGGCAATGGGGGGTGTACTGGGTGTGGAAGGACCCATTAGACTGTCACCTATGAGTCTACACACTCACAAACACTGCTTTACACAGCAATGCACACACAATTACCAGTATTGGCATTAGCAGCCCTGCCTAACATGTTATTCATTCCATACTGTTACATAGCTGTTGCACACAGTATGGGGCTTATAGGGCTGAAGAGTGTCCACAAATGCCTCTACAGTAGATGTGAACAACGGCCTTTGTAAAGTGGACCTTGGGACATGTACTGGGAGTACCATGGACTAAAAATGTAAACCCCCCAATGGATATAGTTTTCACTCACACAAATACACAAGACACAGTTCTCACACATGAGCACACACACGCACACATACACACACACACACACACACACACACACACACACACACACACACACACACACACACACACACACACACACACACACACACACACACACACACACACACACACACACACACACACACACACACACACACCACACTATACACACACACGCACACACACACACACACACACACACACACACACACACACACACACACACATTTGCCAGGACTGAGATTAGAGCCCCTAGTTATCTAGTTATTGTTAATACAGTGTTATGCATTCATCACATGTGCCATGGAGCTTATAGTGCAAAGAGTATCCCACAGTACTTCTAAGGTGAATAACATCACCAGCCCTTGTAAAGTATGGTAATGGTAGGTGTAATGGGTGAGAAGGGCCTCAAACTACTTTCACCGACATGTTTACACACTCACACACACTTGTATACACACTAATGCACACACACACGTTTGCCAGTACTGAGATCCATAGGTTCATAGGTTCATAGGTGCGTACTAGGAAAATGGCCATGGAGCCTTTACAAGCCTAGCCCATAGGATTATGCTGGCATCATGCCACCTGATGACAGTCCACAGTGTGTCTAACAAGTATAGCCACTGGAGTGATCACCAGGGTGGGATTTTTATTCCCCATCCACTCATCCAGATTTCTCCTGAAGAGGGCCAGTGAGGTGCTCTGCTTGGCATGTATGTGAAGTCTATTCCATAGCATGGGCAGTCTCTGGGTTATGAACCTGTTCCTCCAGTATGTACTGTTGATTGTGGAAATGGGGTTGAGGTCTCTGGGGCATGTGGTGCAGACATATTAGGTTTTTTAGATGTAGCATTCCTGACGGGGCTGGGTCTGACTTGGCTTTGTAATTCAAGCAGAGATTGCCTCTAAGTAGCCAATATGAGACAAAGAATAATTGGATTTCTTGGAGTCTGTCCATATAGGACAAATGTTTAAGTCCTAGGATCCTCTTTGTGAGGTACATGCCAAATGGCCCATTGTACCCATCGATTGGCCTAATGAGGGGAGAGTAGAGGGAGACAATGACTTCTTACTTTCTGGATGCAACACCCTTAGTAATGAGATGTGCCACATAGAAGGACTTTCTGAACACAGTGGCACTGTGGTGGTCAACAGAGAGCTCACTGTCAACCTGTGTTCCCGGTTCTCCTATAATGACTTCAGTGTTTGGTGGACTACCATCGATGTGGTGATTCATTTGAACCATGTTGCTCACAAAGGGGATGTCAGCACATTTTCTGGCATTAAGCTAAAGTCCAGGGTTCTGACACCAGTCATAAGTCTCAGTGAGACCTTTCTGCAGGCTGTCAACATCATGTGGGGATGTAATAATAGCACCCACCTTGAAGTCATCTGTGAACATTGTCAGCCAGAGTCCCTTCATGTTGGGCTGAACTTCAGAGGTGTAGATATCGAACACAAGGGGACCCAGGGCCAAACCCTGTGGAGCTCCACTCATGGCTTGTCGTCAGTCTGACATGGAGTCTGCTGCTTTCACACTGTGGGTCTATCTTTGAGCCAGTTTGCAAGCCACCTTGTGATATAGGGGTTGATGCCTAGCTGAATGTGTTTGTCTATGATTCCTGAGTGGGGAATTGTATCCAAGGATTAGAAGGCCTGCCTATCATGTTATTTATTCCATACTGTTACACAGTTATTGCATGTGGCACATAGGTTATAGGGCTTCAAAGTGTCTACAGCTACCTCTACAGTGGATGACAACAGTGAGCCTTGTAAAGTGGACATCGGGATGTATACTGGGTGGACCACAGCAGAAAATTGCAAAAACAACCCCACAATGGATATGACTCTCACCTAAACACACACACACACACACACACACACACACACACACACACACACACACACACACACACACACACACACACACACACACACACACACACACACACACACACACACACACACACACACACACACACACACACCACTGCCCACTCAGGATACTTTTTACACCCACATGCTTGCCAGGACTGAGCTTAGAACCCCTACTTATCTAGTTATTGTTATTACAGTGCTATGCATTTATCACATGCACCGCAGAGCATATTGGGAGAAGGGTGTCCCAAGGTACTTCTAAGGTGAGGAACATCACCAACTCTCGTAAAGTGTGGCAATGGGATATATACCTGGTGAGAAAGGACAGAGAATACTTTAACCAATAGATATACACACTTGCAAACACAAATACACTCACACACACACATATTTAACAGGACTGAGATTAGAACCCCTACCTATCTAGTTATTGCCGCTACAGTGTTATGCATTTATTGCATGCACCACCGAGATTATATGGAGAAGGATGTCACAAGGTGCTTCTAAGGTGAGGTACATTACCAGCCCTTGTAAAGTGTGGCAATGGGAGATGCACTTGGTGAGAAAGGACACTTTAACTGACAGATATACACATTTACAAACACAAATACATTCATGCACATATTTGCTAGGACTGAGATTAGAAGCCCTGTCTATCTAGTTATTGCTACTGTAGTGTTATGCATTTATCACATGTGCCACAGTGCTTATAGGGAGAAGGGTGTTCCAAGGTAATTCTAAGGTGAGGAACATCACCAGCCCTTGTAAAATATGGCAATGGGCGATTTGCTTGGCGAGAAAGGCCACAAAATACTTTAACCGACAGATATACACACTTACAAACACAAATACACTCACACACCATTTGCCAGGACTGAGATTTGAACCTCTACCTATCTAATTATTGTTACTAGAGTGTTATGCAGTTATCACACTTGCCATGATGCTTATACAGAAGGGTGTCACAATGTACTTCTAAGGTGAGGAACATCCCCAGCCCTTGTAATGTGTAACAATGGGAGATGTACTTGGTGAGAAAGGCCACAAAATACTTTAACCGACAGATATACACACTTACAAACACAAATACACTCCCACATCCATTTGGCAGGATTGAGATTAGAACCTCTACTTATTTAGTTATTGCTGCTACAGTGTTATGCATTTATCACATATGTCATGGAGCTTATAGAGAGAACGGTGTCCCAAGGTACTTCTAAGGTGAGGAATATCACCAGCTCTTGTAAAGTGTGGCAATGGGAGATGTACTTGGTGAGAAAGGCCACAAAATACTTTAGCCAACAGATATACACACCTACAAACACAAATATACTCACGCACATACATTTGGCAGAATTGAGATTAGAATCCCTACCTATCTAGTTATGGCTACTACAGTGTTATGCATTTATCACATGCACCACAGCGTATAGGGAGAGAGGTATCCCAAGGTAATTCTAAGGTGAGGAACATCACCAGCCCTTGTAAAGTATGGCATTGGGAGATACACTTGGTGAGAAAGGCCACAAAATACCTTAATCAACAGATATACACACTTACAAACACAAATGCACTCACACACATTTGCCAAGACTGAAATTAGAACCCCTACCTATCTAGTTATTTGTATTATAGTAGTTATCAGACATGCCACAGAGCTTATTGGGTTGAGGACTGACCAAAGGTACATCTAAGGTGTCTGACATTAGCAAGACTGCTAAAGTAGGGCAATGGGAAGTGTACTGGGTGTGAATGGGCTCACAATCTTAAATCTACAGACACACACATACACGAACACACATACTTTTACATTTGCCAGGATTGAGATTAGAACTCTTATCTAATTAGTTATTTGTACTATAGTGTTATACAGCCAGTCTGATTGTCCTCCTGGTTGCTATTTTGTGATGCAGCTGTGACTAAAACTGCAATTGTGTCTGCTTTAGTTAGGTTGTCATGCACCAGACCTTTAGTCTGGCACATCACAGCCAACTGGCTCCTTGTCAGCTTGCCATACTCCTCTGCTGACATGCTTGCCTGCTCTCTTTGACTAAGTTAACAAAAACATAATACAATTGTGACCTGAACTATAAATGTTCACTGCATGGCTGATTGAGAGTACAAACATCTTCAGTAACCACTGTATACAGGCTACAATAATTCAATATCCACACCTCTACAAGCCAATTAATATGTGATGTGGCTAACTCACCACTATCACCCAATTAATATGTGATGTGGGTATCCCACCACTACCACCAATTAATATATGATGCTCCTGCATTGGCCCAGAAATCAAACAAACTGTGAAAGTGCTTACGTGTATTTATTACTTTAATAAAGTACTTTAACCTGGATTTCTGCCATTTGTTTTACCCCGTTCTACATTTTGCTTGAAGATTTATATCCCTTATTTTGGTATTAGTGGGGTTGGTGGATTTATATAGTTAGAAGAGATCCAGGACCACTCGGTCCCTAATGGCATGAAAGGAAGGCACAATAAATCATGCTAGAGACCGGATGTTTGTTGAAACAAATAATTATACACCTTTGCATAGTTAGAGATGACTAAAGTGAAGCATTTTCCTCCTTTTTAATCTTTTAGATGCATGGTTGCCTGCTTGTTGTTGGAAGATTAGCAATGGTTTATTTTGGGCAATCTGTTTTAAAATGCAAGGCAGCACAGTAATGGTTTGGTTCTCTACTTTGGTTGTCAGCTGAGGTACCCTCCATTTGGAAACTGCTTGACCTTTCTCTGAATTTTCTTTTTCCCTGACATACTCTATCTTGCATTAACTGTGTGCACCATGTATTAAGTTGACATGTGTGTGTGTGTGTGTGTGTGTGTGTGTGTGTGTGTGTGTGTGTGTGTGTATGTGTGCACGCGCATGCATCTGTGAGTGCGCATGAGGTGTGCACATGTGTTTATGTGTCCTGCAATAGTCTTTCATCATATCCAGTATTATTTTGTCTTTTCCTTGTACTCACTGAGTACTGGAATAAACTCTGGCTTACCAATGACTCTGAATTTTGTTTTCAAATGTTGGTGACTGCTTATAAGTAATATGGTTGCATAGTGGCCAGTAGTTAAAATCTTTGTCTCACAACTCCAAAATCCAGGTTTCAATTCTGTCCTCCAAACACCGTCTCTGAAGTTTTTGCAGTTCTGCCCAGATTCTCCAGATACTTCAGTTTCTTCCTGCCTCCCTGAAACATGTTGCTGAATTGGCTTCTCAACTGTTCATAGATATTGCATTTACTCTTGCCCTTGTATCTCAGTCTGTGACTGGAAAAAGGTCCATGGTGACCATCTCACTTAAATGTAATGTAGTTTATCCTTCTGTTGGTGCATTGCTGGGCCATTGTCACAGGAAAGTATGATATACAGCATTCCCTTAATATGTTGTTTACTAATTTATTTATATTTGTCAGTTTGTTAACCAGTTAGTGGACTGATTCACAGAAATCTTTTCAACAGTTGCCCAGCAGTATGACATGTCCAGAATCAAGAGCAAATAATGATTAAAGAATAGTTATACCTCTCAACCTCTTAATGCAAGAAATATGGACAAAGCCTAACAAAATGGGTAGAAAGGCTGAAAAATAGGGATGGATTTTAAATATTACTCTTAGAAACTTAGAAAGTTGCTAGAGTAACAGGGCTTGTGTTAACATACATTTTCCGAAGGATTTGGAGTCTTAAACTCAAATATATGTCATTATTTGGTGACTTCATTCCTCAGATCATCCCAGTGATTTGCCAGAAAGCCACATATTTTATAAGGAACACACGAAAATGTGAGGCAAAAATCTGGACATTTTGTGAAAATCTGGACAGTTAAGAGGTATGAGAGCAGTACAGTATGTGAAAAAAAAACAGTGATCAAATGAGAAAACCATATGACAATAGCAGTACAATACAATAGGCTGAAACAAAAGCAAGACAGATATTCCATATTTCCGTATTTAAAGCAGATACTGTACAAAAAGTGTGCGTGCGTGTGTGCGTGTGTGTGTGTGTGTGTGTGTGTGTGTGTGTGTGTGTGTGTGTGTGTGAGTGTGGGTGTGTGGCTGTCTGTGTGCGTGCATGGGTCTGCAGTTTGCAACATTAAGGGCACATTGCCTCATGCAAAATCATCAGTATAACAGCAATTACAAAATCAGTGTGCAGGGCCAACCTTGAGTAAAACTGTAAATCAAACATGCTGTCTCTTCTTATTCACTATCATAGAACAGGAAAATGTAAGAGTTACACCCAAGTGCCACTGTACACCCTAACATAATTTAGTGGAGGTTGTGGGATTTCAAATATGAAATACAATCTGTCTAGTACAGAACATCCAAATAACTACTATGACCTCCTAGTTGTCTAGTAGGAGTATTTGTGTATTCCACATCGTTTTGTTATAGTCACTTCTCAGATTGTAATTGATATTTTTTTTTACAATGTTATTTATCCTGCTGGAAAAATGCAAGTATGTCTTGAATATATAAAGATATGTTCAGTAAAAGATTCAACGAAAAGGTGTTAAGTGAAGCATATACGAAGAGTGAATCCTTAAATGAGAAAACAAACTGGGGTAAATCTAACAGCTTTTATACAAGCCACAGTATGGCTGAATTTCAGGTAATAGGTAGGTAAAAAGAGCATTTACTGAAGGCACTGCCTCTAAGGTGAGAGATAAAAGCAGAGATTCAGAAATGTTATGCCAGCAGTTGCGATCAAGCCAGCACTGTTTACAATGTGTGCACAACAAGCCCTGAGGATCATTAACAATGCAGTCTGCCAGGCCAGTGTGCATGATGAGAACCTGCTCATTATGGATGTAGTAGCGACCAGCAGGAAGATTGTGTTTAACTAACTGCTGACCACAGTGAAGTACAAGTAGCTATTGTAAACATTGCTTGAGTACAAGCCTGCAGGATAGTCACCACAAAACCACAAACAGATATGGTAATGCTGATGTCCTAATCTATTGCTGTAACTCAAGGATACAGGTCTGGATAGAAATGTCTTGTAAGGAAGCTGTGCCTAACTGAGGTCAGAGAAGGTAGAATGGCATAGAAACAAACAAATTGGCAGAAGACTGAAAAAGGGAGGTGATGAACAAATCAGAGATGCCAGAGCACAATGAAGAAGGAGGTATCAGACAGGCACAACGTTATCAATCTGAAATACTCATACTTAGAAAATGTGAAACTCAGACAGGATAGATAGGATACAGAAAAGTAACAGGATTTACTGACCTGCACCAGTCCTGGCATCATCAGAATTTGATCAGTGTACTGTACTATAATGCAAGTATCTTGGTAAAAAAAACACATTCAACCCTGAGAGAAATTGAACAACAAATCCTTTTCCCTTATACTCTTCTTTGTTCTTCCTTATCAAGAAAGGAAAATCAAAAAACAGGAGCTCGACGTCTTAAAATATTTATTTGCAGAACAGCAAAAACAATAGCAGCATTTGCTGCTGTTGTTGTTGTTGCTGTTCTGCAAATAAATATTTTAAGACATTGAGTTCCTGTTTATTGACTTTTGTGTTATGTTTTTTTTTTCTTTGAAACTCTTCAGTTACCAGGAGAAGTTTGTTTTTGGTGCTCTTCCTTAACAAGGGGAGACATAGAAGTTGTCGTACTGAAGTTGTCAGTGAAGCACGTAGCAGGTGATTGTTACACATTTAACGACAAGAAGCAGAAATTTAAAAAAAATACAATCCTGAGGGGAGTTCAACTCTCAACTCATAGGTTAATAGGAGATTACTAGCCTAACTGCTTAAGAGCCCTTACAAGACTAACCAATATAACCCAATTTTACCTGATATATGGGCTATAGGGGCAAGAGGATGGCATGGATTTGTGCCTATGCCTTGAGTATCTTACAGATTTTCCCTGTCCATAAGGAACATAGGTGCTACCCCAGATGTGAATTTATGATTCCCCATCCATTGATTAAAACTGAATTTCAAGTGGGTTAGAAAAGGGCTCTACTTAATGTGAATAGGAAGTCTGTTCCAAAGAAGGAGAAATCTTTGAAACACAGATCTATCTCTCCAGTATGTTTTGAGTTGCTGACTGTTTAGATCCTTAGATCATGTAACCCTCATGCTGTTTGACTTGTAGCTGTGTAGCAGCTCCATCAGGGCTGGATTTGTGATTGCATTATAGGGCAGGCATAGGTCACCCCTTAATAGTCATTATGAGACAGAGTAAATGGTTAGGGCTTTTAGTCTATCTGCATAGGACATATTGTTTACACCCTGTATTTTCGTTGTGAGGAACCTCTGAGGTTACTCCAGCTGCTGTAACTGCCTAGTCAAGTACATGTGAAATGGTACATTGTACTCAATTATTGGTCTAATGAGGGCTGAGTACAGCGGGATTATCATCTCCTTGGATCTGGATACCGTACCTTTACTTATAAGTTGCGTCATATGGAAGGACTTCCACACCACTATGGACACATGGCAGTCACAGTTCCAGCAACTATCTGTCTGTGTAACTAGATCTCTCACATCTGAGTCTAGTCTTAGGAGTGTGCTATTGATGCTGTGATTTGCAGGGGTATTTGACTTTCCAAAGGGTATGACAATGCATTTTTTTCTAATTTAGTTTCAGACCATGGTTCTGGCACCAATCATTTTTCTGATCTACACCCCTGTAAAGGATATGTACATCACTGGTTGATTCATTGATTGTCCCCAACATGCAGTCATCAGCAGATGTTGTAATTCAAAGGTCTTCCACATTAGCCTTGACTTCAGAGAAGTATACTCCAAACAGGAGTAATTCATATTACTGAGCCCTGTGGCACACTACTGGTAAATGGCCTCTTGCTGGATCTGAATTCACCCACTTTAACCACGTGTCCTGTCCATGAGCCAATTGGTTAAACATCTGGTGACATAGGGATTTAGGCCCAGTTTTGTGAGTCTATTTATAATACTTGAGCGAGGAATTGTGTCAAATGACTTGGCCAGGTTGATGTTGGCAGTATATACTGTTTCACCTTCATTAATGGCCTTAGTGAGTTTCTCAAGGAAATCCACCAGATTCAGTAGGCATGATCTGCCCTTGAAAAACCCAAATTGGGTTGGGTCCAGTGTTTGGAGGTTTTCTATGTCATTATTTAGCAGGTCAATGACTATTCTTTTCATTGTCTTTGTCACTTGTCTCTCTCTAACACAGATGATGAACTGGTGAGGTAGTTCATTTAGATGGCTTATTACATGGAAAAACATCAAGATGGATCGCAGCATCATAAAATATAAATGAACTGATTAACAGACAGACCTTACAGACATGCATCTTACATCTTGAGCTTACATCTCAACAGCTTACTACAAAATGGCAGTCAGGCTCGCATGTGTTCAGTATTTATACACATGTGCAAGCCCTTAGATATCTTCTTAAAGGTACATGCATACACATTTCTAAAAAAATAAACCTGAACATAAGCAGAATACTCCACTTTAATGTCACGATGAACACATACAAATTTCCCAAAAACTAAGCGCTTTCACCAATAATAAATAGCTTCATCAGAGTTGAATGGGAAATAAAATGCCATTTCAATAACTTGACATCATCAAGACTGTCCAATCATAATTTAACATCATACTTCACTAATCAACTACTCAAAAACATATAAAGACTTATGCACATACATAGAATTTATTATTTTAAATACAATATATTCTAAAAAGTTCTTTATATAAAAACATTTTGTTTATCTAAAACATAACCTATGGTAAACATGTTAATAACCAAACCATCATAACAATCAACATTATTGTAAAGCCATTGCTCTATCTTTTAATACTGGTAATATTGCTATATTATCTTTTAGCCCTGGGGGGATATGGCATTAAGCCTAAGTTGCCATTTGATCTCCATACTCTCAACTTTTAACTTAACATCACCACCCCTTTTATTTGGCAACATATGATCTATTACAAAGAAAACACATTTCTTAAAATTAACACATATCGTACTATGAGTATATAATGCATTGTGTGTATTTTTAGATCTTATAGTCCTCACATGTTCAGCAGTTCTGTCCTTTAGTCTACATGTGGTCTTTCCCACATAGAAACTTTGGTAACTGGTGCAGGTAGCAACATAAACTAACATATTAGTGTTGCAACTGCATCTACCAGGGCAAGATAAAGTACGGTCATACCCAGCAATAGAAACATAGGGTCCATCATTGATAAATTTACAATTTTGCATGCTCCACATTTATACATGATGGACACCTGCTTATTTAATTTAGGGCCTTCAAGTATATTTTTAATATTTCTATCTCTACTAAAGGCAATCCTTGGCTTAGATCCTAAAATAGCCTTACTTGCTTCATTAAGGCCCATCCGCCATGCATTCTTAATAGTTGTCATTAATGATGGAGCTAAATGGTTGTATCTCAGAACCATTATACTCCATTATCAAAGTCCCTCATTATGGGTATTTAAGAAACTTTAGAGCATAGTATAGACTGAAATGCAGTCCTTCTCTTGTTAACTACCTCATTTCTAACTTTCAATAATAATTTTAGAGGGTAACCCCTTTCCAAAAACATCCCTACCAACTTATATAATGTTATCATCACTCACAAGCCTGGACAGTCTAACCATCTGTCCCTTAATAACCCCTTCTTTTGATGAGAAGGGAGACAACTACTAAAATGTAACACAGCATTGGAAAAAAAAGTCCTATATATACTACTGTATAACTCGCTGTCTTCCCTAGTCAAATGTATATCAAGAAAATCTATTTCACTCGGATGCCATGAACTAGTGAATTTCAGGAATGAGGTGGTATTATTCAAAAATTCTACAAACTTCATTGCTTCCTGTTCATTATCTTTCCATAGTATCAAAATATCATCCAAGAATCTATTATAGAGTAGAACATTGGACATAAAATGAGATGGAAAAATGAACACATCTTCCCAGTAAAGAAGCACTAGATTTGCAAACACTGGAGCACACGACCAAATACTTCTCTTCCTCCAAAAATACTCAACGACCAATATCCAAATGTAAATGAAATTCTGTTGTTTCAATAGCAAAGAATAAACCTGTAGTAAAACAGGCACACTTTATTCTTGTGCCTCAGTGTTACCACCTTCGAGGAATAAAACACTTACAAAAACCATGCCTTTTATACCAAATTTTAAATTACATTCAATTAATCAATTAAATAATCAATTAAATCAGTTCCTAATTTAAAGCAAACATTTCCAATTTAACTCTTTATTCAAACCTTTAGGAACTAAAGTTTTATATTTTAAAATATATATACTTTCCTTATATAATAACTTTTGTTTTAATATATTATCATTACCTTCTATACATTCAATTTGTTCCAAAATAGTGCCATACAACAAATTAACATCACTATTATGATACATTTTAAAATTTGAGGATATTATTTTGTCTTCCCTATAATTTTTATATCTCTCATATGTTCCATAAATCTAACATGAAACTTTCTCTTTGTCTCCCTTATATAATGCAAATGACATGGACAACCTAAAGCATATATCACTCCTTTACTTTCACAAGAGCAAGGGTCTTCTTATCTCCATTACTGGCATGCTGAAACTACCACGGACTATCGTATCTCTTATATTTTTACCCCGAGTATGAAAAAAAGTTTTTTTCGGTAAAATATTCACCAAAAATTTGTCTTGTACTAAGTACTCCCAGTAATATTTGATCAAATCTACCATTTCCTTACTTTTAACATTATAAACTGATACATAATATACTGGGTCCATTGTGTACTGGTTACTACAACTGTTTCTCTCACATCTCTGATCTCCCATACTTCTTTTTTTCCGTTCTTTTTTCCTTACTTAGTCCATTTAGTATCTTAAATTGAGCTTCCTATATAGTACTTTAATCATACCCTCTTCGCAAAAACATATTAGTCGTTTGTTTCATTTCCTGTATCAGTAAATCTTTATCACTACACAACTTAGATATCCTTAATAACTCCCCATAAGGTAAAGCCTTAAGTACATGGGAGGATGACAACTAGTGGAGTGAAGGTATTGACTACCATCTTCGAATTTTCTATGTATACCCATTGAAATACTTCCATTCTCTTTTCCTTCTAGGGTAAGATCCAAATAAATAACCCTTGTGCCTTTTTGCAGGCAGTCAAATGACAGACCAAATGGATTTTTGTGCAAATCAGTTATACAACTCTCCACTTCTTCCCAACCACCTTCACACACAAATATCAAATCATCTGTATATCAAAAATAAAAATCAACATATTTTTCATAAAACTTAGTTTAAATAATAAAATATAATTAAAAAAAAAAGACATAAAAAGGTTGGCATACATAGGGGCAAAAGCTGCCCCCATGGCTGTACCCTGTCTTTGTCTATACATTTGATTGTCAAAATATAAATAATAATTTTTTAAACAAAAATCTACCATTTCAATAACAAAATTAGAAAAAGGACTATCACAATGAGAGTACCTGATGGCCTCTAACCCATCTAATGTCTAATCGATGTGTATAAACATTTTACATCAAGTACTAACCAGTATTTATTCCCATTTAAAACAACTCAAGAAATTTTGTTAAAACAATCAAAACTATCTTGTACATATACAGGTGACTTCTGAACATATGGTAGTAACACCTTATGTAACACCAAACCAATGTTGTGTAGAAAATACTTGTAGGCCAAAATTATAGGCCTACCTGGGGGATTCTCTAAATTGTTATGTATTTTTGGCAGACAGAAAAACATAGCCATTTCACTATTTCTATTAAACAATCTATCCCTTACATCTTTTTTGGTAAAATAACTTAACCTTACACTTTTTTCTAACATTACTGCATAGTCAATTGAAGCTTGTTCATAAATTTTCTTATCACATTTTTCATAAACACCCTCATTTTCCAAATGGTCCATGCACATCCCATAATACTATATTACACTCATAACTTCTATCTTGTTACCCTTATCAGCTGGTTTTATTATTGTCTTTTCTATTCTGTAATTCTTTTAATGCCTGCCATTCTCTAAATGTTAAGTTATAACTTACTTCTCCCCTATTTTTTAGAATATTTTCACAAATACTCTCACCCCAAATCCTATCATAGAACTGAAATGTGCTATACGTACATTGTCAAATGGGGGAATACATTTGTGTAGTACAGGAATAGCAGATGCATCAATTTTAAAATATGCATTTAAATCCTCACTTTCATTTTCATTTTCATTAATAACAAACATTTCTTCAACTTCCTCATAACAAGAGTAAAAACTATCTTCAGACTCATTCTCAACTTGAACCATGTCATTAATTTCAACATTAAGTTTATCTGTTTGCATGGCAAAATAATTTCTTAAATACAACTTACGTACAAATCTAAATAATTCTTGTTTCACTACATCAGCCCTTGGTATAACAATAGGCACAAATTTAAGTCCATAATTTAAAACTGCTATTTGCTCTTATGTTAAATCACAGCTAGATAAATTAAGCACCAAATTAGGTTCAGTACATACCTCGTTATCATTAGGGTCTAAATCTTTTATTGTATTGTTGTCTATTACTTTGTCCATATTTAAAGTCCCTTCTTTGGCCTTCATATGTGTTGTTTCCATTGTTTACATTGTTTCTGCCCCTTTTCTGTCCTTGCCGGTTCTGGTTCTGCTCCCCATGGCTCCAAAATTCTCGTTGGTGTTCTTCAGGGCATTGCAGTTGAGGTAGATCTGGAAATTCCTCATTTTCATCTGTTCCACAGTAACTGGTTCCCTCCAATGACACAAAAGAAGCAGAGGAAGTCCTTTTGAAACTTACGTGATGATAATGCTGTCTCCTTGGCTTCTGATTGGACGAAGGCACAAACATCTGCCCTCCTTCATAGTCATTGGTATCTTTCGTCAATTTGGTCTTTTTGTGTTCTATTAAGTCAGATTCTAAAGCGGACAGCTTTTTATTAATTTTCTCCAAAAAATTGTTGATGTTCTGTACCCCCAAAGAAGTACTGATCATGTGAGACAAGGTAGCTAATTCTTGCTTCAGTTTCCTGTGCTTCACCTGATCCCTCTCCAGTAGGATATGCAGCCATTCTGTCACACATTTATGTGAAGCATTACCCAGCATTCCCTAAACTGTTTCTCTCTGGGACAACTCAAGTCAAAAGGCATACTGGGATTTTTTATAAACTGCAGACCTCTAGGTGTGATGTTGAGGTCTATATAATGTTGCAGTCCCAATATATTGAAATATGTTTTTGTTTCCTTTTCCAATAGTCTTTCAAACTTGTCACACATTTCCCTTTTATCTGTAGGGATCGCATTTAATGTTTGGCCCACAGAAATAAAGGGATCAGTCACTCGTTTGGATCTTTCATTTACAAAAGCATCAAAAAGAGGACCAATACCTTGGCTTATGGGACGGTTCTCTATAACTGAACTAGATACATGTAGCGAACCATTCAGATAGTGCTCCATTGTCCTCTGGGATCCCACCTGGGACCCCAATCCTCCAAGTGCTCCCAATGCAGAAATAGAATCTTCACAAAAAGGATGAGGAACATCCACATTTGGATCTGAAGACATGTTATACAACACCACGACCAAACAATTCTCTTCCTCCAAAAACACTCAACGACCAAGATCCAAATGTAAATGAAATGCTGTTGTTTCAATAGCAAAAAATAAACACGTAGTAAAACAAGCACACTTTATTCTAGCACCTCGGTGTTACCAACTTGAAAGAATAAAACACTTACAAAAACCATACCTTTTATACCAAATTTTAAATTACATTCAATTAATCAATTAAATCAGTTCCTAATTTAAAGCAAACATTTGCAGTTTAACTCATTATTCAAACCTTTAGGAACTAAAGTTTTATATTTTAAAATATATATACTTTCCTTATATAATAACATTTGTTTTAATATATTTTCATTACTTTCTATACATTCAATTTGGCCAAAATAGTGCCATACAACAAATTAACATCACTATTATAATACACTCTACAATTTGAGGACATTATTTGGTCTTCCCTATAATTTCTTATATCTCTCTTATGTTCCATAAATCTAACGCAAAACTTTATTTTTGTCTCTCCTTTATAATACATTTACATTTGGATCTTGGTCGTTGAGTATTTTAGGATGTAAGCCAAGGATTGCCTTTAGTAGAGGTAGAAATATTAAAAATATACTTGAAGGCCCTAAATTAAATAAGCAGGTGTCCATCATGTATAAATGTGGAGCATGCAAACATTGTAAATTTATCAATGATGGACCCTATGTTTCTATTGCTGGGTATTACCGTACTTTATCTTGCCCTGGTAGATGCAGTTGCAACACTAACATGTTAGTTTATGTTGCTACCTGCACCAGTTGACAAAGTTTCTACATGGGAAAGACCACACATAGACTAAAGGACAGAACTGCTGAACATGTGAGGGCTATAAGATCTAAAAATGCACACAATGCATTATATACTCATAGTACAATGTGTGTTAATTTTAAGAAATACATTTTCTTTGTAATAGATTTGTAATAGATTGTTTGTTGCCAAATGAAAGGGGAGGCAATGTTAAGTTAAAAGTTGAGAATATGGAGATCAAATGGCAACTTAGGCTTAATGCCATATTCCCCCCAGGGCTAAATGATAATATAGCAATATTACCAGTATTAAAAGATAGAGCAATGGCTTTACAATAATGTTGATTGTTATGATGGTTTGGTTATTAACATGTTTACCATAGGTTATGTTTTAGCTAAGAAGTTTTTATATAAAGAACCTTTTAGAATATATTGTATTTAAAATAATAGATTCTATGTATGTGCATATGTCTTTATATGTTTTTGAGTAGTTGATTAGTGAAGTATGATGCTAAATTATGATTAGACAGTCTTAATGATGTCAAGTTATTGAAATGGGTGCATTTTATTTCCCATTCAACTCCGATGAAGCCATTTATTGTTGGCGAAAGCTGTTGGGATGTGTGTATGTGTTCATTGTGACATTAAAGTGGAGTATTCTGCTTGTGTTCGGGTTTTTTATTATTTTTTAGAAGTGTTATTGGTTTTACCCTTTTGGCATTTTCTTTTTCTACATGCATACACATCGATCGAAGTGCACCGGAACCATAGAGCGAGGGAGAGGGAGCACCCCCCCCACACACACACTTCTACAATAGTAAGACCTGTCTCTTGGGGAAAAATGAATGAAGCTTTTTTCTTTAAGGAAAACTCAGTGGAGGACTCATGTGTGCATTGCACGCTAAGATTTAAACACAAAAGCACGCATGGAAGTTAACCTTTAGGAGTCAACAGTGTATGCTTTGAGAGGATAGTTACAACGCTGTATGTTTTGAGAGGAGAGTTTTTCATTGCTGCTGCCACAGTAAGGAGAGAGAGAGTTGATCTTAGCTCAAGTTGGTGTGTTTTGCTGTCCACCGTTGATAAGGAGAGTTGATGTTTTGCATTGCTGCCGTGCTGTCCACCGTCAGTAAGGAGAGTTGATGAATGATGTTTTGCACTGTTGCCATGGTATGGAGTGTTGGTTTTCTACTGCCCCTGGTGTGTGTGTTTTTTTTCTGCTTCACCTGCGTGTGTGTGTGTGTGTGTGTGTGTGTGTGTGTGTGTGTGTGTGAGTGTGTGTAAAATGCCCCAGTCAAACCCTGTTCCTTAGGTACAAGAGCCTGAATTCTCTACCTATGCCATCCCTTGTGATTCAGGTTGTTGAGTCCATAGCTCTCAACTGTCTAGATTTTCACAGAATATTTGGCTCATACTTTTGGTCTGTTTCTCTTAAAATATGTGGTTTTCTGGCAAATCAGTGAGAACTAAATTCACTAAATGATAGCCCTTTAAGTTTCAGTTTTCCTATCTTTTTGGGAAACATATAGCAACACAAAACACTTTATTTTAGCAATTTTCTAAGATTTCTTGTGCTGTGAAGTTGAAAGCTTTACTTGAGTGTCAAGTCAGTTTTATAAGGAGCTGAGATGTTCAGGGCAAGAGGAGCATAGTGCTGCTTACATGAAGTTGCTTGTATTGTTAGTAGCACAACAGGTAGTATGCCTGCTTTTGATGCAGAAGGCTGTGGGTTCTACTCCCATAGTATGCAGATGGATCACTGATGCTGTACTTTAAAGGCAGTGGATACTGCAGTCTTGTGAATGTCCTCCTTTAGAGGAGTTACCTAGTAACTATGAACCTATTATCCGTTTGCTATCCATTCCCTATTGCAATATTACTAGCTTATTTTTTAATATAACATAGGCAATTTATACTTCAAGGGCAACAGGCACTTTATTTGTAAATGAAACAATAAAATATAAAGTTGTTTGCTAGCAGCAACCTCTTCATTAGTTACAGATTCATTAATGTGGAATTATTTAGATGACTTCTGCAGAGATTTTGCATACTTACTGACATTGGTGGGTTGTAATGACAAAAGTTTGAGTGGCGTTTTATGGTTGAAATTTTCTGAAATGGATAGTTTTATCATTATTGGTTCATGCAATTTGTTTCATTGCTTACTAGAAGACTGTTCAAAATTATAAATTTAAAATACATTCTAACAAATGGTGCTGTACTATACAAGGAATATAATTTAATACAATCAGGAAGATGAAGCAAAGAAAGCATACATGTATGCATGGCCCTAAAAATGTGTAAGGAGCCTATGGTTTGAAAACAGCCCAGAGGAAAATGTGAAAGGCTCACAATCATGGGCAAATATTAAGCTTTACTCTTGTCACCAAAGCAATGGATGAAGGTAAAACAGTTCACACCACATTACCTTGACCTGGCCAGGCCTTTTGACACAATCCCCTACTCAGGTGGAGTACAAAAGATGAATAATGTAGGCGCAAACACTTGCATCACTACCTGGATTGCTTACTTGCACACAGGATGCAGGAGATAAAAATAGGAGAAGAGACCAGTCACCAGTGGAGTTCCCTAGGGTTCGGTGCTGAGAATTTTTCTGTTTGGCATGCACATCTCAAAAGTAAAAGGAAATACCAAAGGGCTTTGGCCGACTAAGTATGAGATGACTGCAAGCTAAGAGCTGTTATTGAATCCTCAAATGACTTAACCATCCTGCAGGAAGATTTGTCCCAAACAATAACTGGTGTCAGAATCATGACAAAGTCCTCTGAGAACTGACCCAGTTGTTTGGCATTTGGGAACTTGTGTGTACAGTGACCTAACGTTGACCAACATGTGCCCAGAGTCATAAGATAGTCTTTCTATATTGTACAGGTTATAAACAAATTATTTGTGACTAGATCTAGAGATGTTATTATCCCCCTTTACAAAGCCCTCATTAGGTAAGTCATTTTGTATAATGCCCACTTTGGCATGTATCTGTCCAGCCCCATGCAACAATTGGAATACCCACAGAGATACCATGCTAAAAGGATAAAAGTCCTAAACAATAGGTCTTGCATGGACCACCTCAAAGATTTATCACTATACAGTAAGCTCTCAGTTAACCAGAACTCAAGCCACCAGAACTCTCAAGCGACCAGAAAGAAAATAACCGAAAAAATACAGTACAATTTTCATGCATTGCACTTTCTGCCCCCCCCACACACACACACACACACACACACAGAAACATACCTTACATGTTTAGAGTTTTAGAGTTTTAAAAAGGAAGATAGGAATAAATTCCTTCTCTCCCCAACCTAAGAACAAGTCAAACCAAACAAATAGTATACGGTACAGTATTAGTCAGGCCTATCTTTAATAGTAACTCTCAAGCAACCAGAAACTACAGTTATCCAGCATCTACCAATCCCCATGAGTGCTGGTTAACTGAGAGTTTACTATACTCAGTATACTACAGAGTGCTTACAGGTGATGTGTCTGCATCCAAGCCATCCTCTGACCTAATACAGATGGACCTACTGAACATCAGCAAGTAAAATGGAATCAGAAATACTCAGTCCAGGTATCTAAACTGTTGTGGAGAGATGGATATATATCACAGAGGCTACCACTGTTCCAGAACAGACTATCCATTCATGTATAACAAGGCTCATCCCTGTCGATATTCAAATGCAACTTGGATCTAAGGATGGGGAATAAAAAATGTACTCCGGAATTGCCCCTTGTGCCACTAATGGATAAAGGAAGTTCTAAGCACTGCATCCCTTACATAGGTTCCCTCAAATTATCTATGGTATGATCACAGTTATTCTCACTAGGGTTAATATGCAATTATCAGCCATAGAATAGGTAAGACCTATCAGGAAATGTTAATTCAAGCACCAAAAGGGAATTGGCTAAGCTTGAAATGTCATCCAAGTGAAGCTGTGTTATGGTAGTAAATAGTTTTTAAAAATTGCCCTGTATAGATCAGTAAGTGCCCTCCTCACCCTCCGCCCCCCAGTCTTCAACAGCTTCAGGCGCCTATGCATTGATCTACAGTCTTACATATAAGACTAGTCAAACTCACTGGTCTGTAATTTCCTGGGTCAGTAGATGGTCACTCTTTCTGTGGAGGGATAACTGTTGTTGTCCTCCACTCTATCGGCACTAAGCCAGTCTGGAGGCTGTGGTTAAAAAGAGATCTTAATGGATCTGATAAGTCCTGATTTAATTTGTTTAACAGGTAACTTGCTATATCATCAGGCCCCACTAAGCTGTGTTTTTAGCTTTCAGTGCGCAGTGGCAACATGTCCTTTGATGATAAATGGCGTTGGAGTGGTGGAGGGGTTACTTGGGGAAAAACTGGGTGTGATGGGGAGGTGAAATTTGAGCTGAATTTATTGGCCAGTAGATTTTCTATATCTTCTGGCTGAGTATAGGTGATGCCATCTACAACTAATGCTATGCATTGTTGGATTTTGCCCTTAAAATTTCAGACATAACTGAAAAATGCCTTATGGCTGTCCTTCCCTTTGGAGACTATTTTTATCTCAAAGTCTGTTTTCAGTGACTTGACTAGTTCCCTGATTTGCTTGATTAGACTAATGAGGGAGTTCTTGCTCTGTTGTACAGATTCCCCTCTTAATTCTTGATAGGATTTTCTTTCTTTTGTTGCACAACCTATTATGGGCATAATTCGGTCTGGTGAAGAAGAAGAAGAAGAAGAAGAAGAAGAAGAAGAAGACTACTGTTTGTATGCAGTTGTTTATATAGTCATACAGTGCTTTTGTATATGCCTATGCATAGATAATGCCCATTTATTAATCATGTAGACCCAGTGGACATAGTCCTTTTTTAGAGGTGATCAGAAGCAATGTTTAAGTGACTTGCTCAAGGTCAAACAACAGGTAAATGAGGCCTGAGGGAATCAAGCCATGTACCACAGGAAAGACAGCTGACAACCTTAACCTTCTGCACCAGTTTCCAGAATTATGTGTGCTGACACTGAAAATCACTGCATTAACAAGCGGAGTCACTGAAGCAATCAGAGAAATGTGATAAGCTTTACCTTATTTCATATTTGCACACTGATGTGTAATGGCACTCAACTCATTTGCTGGAACAATGGCAGCTGAGGCTAATATAGCAGATGACAGGAATTGAATGTAATTATTAGTATGCAATGAGCATTGCCAATCCTTGATGTTTGTACATGGACATGACCTTGCTCACTGTGACCTGTTGCTCCAAGTACAATTACAAAAAGATAAGTGATTTAGAAGCGATATATTTGTGCATGCACATGGTATGCTCTTCCATTTTTTGGCAAGATTAAAAGGTGGGAATAAGAGTATAACAAACAGATAAAAAGGAGAAGCATGCAGAAAGTGAGGAAGAAGATGAGGAAGATGAAGGTTGGGTAGGTGGAAATTTTTTTTGTGTGTGGAATAGATGCCTATTTTATGTTTTTGAAGAGAAAATTAAGTTGGGGAAAGGTTTAAGAAATGTATGAAGGAAGGTAAGCGGGTTAAGTGAGACTGCAGGGGAAGACAGATGTAAATGATAGAATGCATGGTAAATCACAGACTGAGGTGGAATACAGTGGTGAAAGAGACATCAGACAAACAGACGGCAGACAATGGTGAGGGGAGAATTCAACAACCAACAGGAGTAAGCATGGATAAAAACAGAGGGGAACACCATTTTGGGAGATAGGATTGGGTGTACACAGCTGCAGTCTCTGCCAGCTGAGACCCAGTGAGTGGTTACACATCACCCTGGATACTGTCTTCACGGGGCCATGGCTGAGATGATGGAGCCAGTGATGGGCAGAGACATTACTCAATGAATTGCTGGAGTAGGTTCTCCATTTGGCCAATTCAGGCATCCAGCCTCCGATGTTTGATATCCCTCACAATCTCTGCAACCTGCAGATGGGTGATAAAGACATCATCTCCACTCATACCGCTACTGATGGGTACATGTATAGCAGATTCTGGTGTACAACTACCTGAAATAGGTGGTGCGAGTACGGCATGAGGTGTGAAGGCAGTTATGGCAGGCTGGAACAGAGATGCCCTGGGTACTTCTAGTAGTGGGGATGGCACTGTTGCTGCTGCTGCCACCTGTGAGGGGGGAATGACAGGTCTTTCTGGAGTGGTCAGTCCAGGTCTCTGTATTGCTGCTGCATATAATAGCAAAAGCAATGGTGAACACAAAATAACTGTATGTAAGAGGAGATAGCAACAAAAGTTGGGGTTATAAATACAATGAAAAGCTGAAATTATTGCTGTGTTGATAGTGATACAGTTAAACATAATATAGTTGATAATTAAAAAAAATACACATGGATTTAAAAATCCATAGTAACTATAAATGCATGTTGGACCTGAACCAACTAAACCAACAGTCATCATAATATGCAGTCTGACAGATTGAGGACTGAAGTTCTGACTTATTCAGACAGGACAGCAGCATGTACCTGTCTGCAGTCAGAGATGTAGTACTGATGTCTGACACTACTGTGTGTATACAAAGGAAACCGTTGCTCAGTTATAAATATTTTACTCACAGGGGATAGGCAAAGGAAGAATTTCTATTTTATATTAAAACACATCCACTCAACTAATAACAATGAGCTTACATATTTGGACCATGTAATGCTACATATGAGTTGGAAGAGTAAGTATGAAATGTTTTTCAGGATAACACAACTGTTGGGGATGATTAAAGTCACATGCATGCTGACAATATGAGAACAAAGCCTTAACATCCTGACCCACTGGTCCACGTAAACAATAGGATGCAGACACAAACACACAGATTACTCACTGCACCCTTTGAACTACTGCAGTAATGACAAAAGTGGCACTGGTGAATGAAAATTATAGATTTTGTGAATGAATCCCTACTGATGGTAATATTAAATTATGAAGCATGTAAACTCACCCTGGCACTCTCTGAGGTGCTCCAGTTTGTTCCTGTGTAGCTGCTTATTTGTTTTGCTGTCTTCAAAATCTATAAACATAAAAAGAGCATTGTGTAATATTTGTGGATGACATATAGTGCCAGTTTAAATGATGACCTAATGTGACAGCTCTGCATACAGTACATAGTTGGTGCCCTCTGCCTAATTCCATCCTCCTGTCAATGATGGCATACCTCTCAACTATCCAGATTTTCACAGAATGTCCAGATTTTTGCCTCATATTTTTTGGTCCTTTCCTCATAAAATCTGTAATTTTCTGGCAAATCACTGAGGACTGAAGTCACAATAATAACAAACATTTGACTTTCAGGTTTCATATCCTTCAAAAAATGCACATTAATGCAAAACCTGTTATTTTATAATCTTTCTAAGTTTATAAGCAATATTTAAAATGGCCTTCGTTCTGCCATTATTTTTAGTTCTGTCCAGATTCCTTGCACTAAGAGGTTGAGAGGTATGGGCGTAGGAGGTCAGAATTCTGCTGCCTCATGTCATTGTCATGGTGAGGGTACTGTTCTCCCACGCATGATATGACAGTTGCATAGGTGACAGTCTGGCCCAAACTATGCAAGGTTCAGCCTTATACTAAGACCCTTTATAGCCCTCCTTCAGGAGCCTGTGCTTCTAATCCTGATGTAGTAGAGGGAGAAATGATTGTGTTTCCTCTGCACACCACCTGTCTGCTTTAAAAGAAGCACTACCATCTCCTCTTCCAACCATGATACCTCACCTTGAAGTATCTCAGGTTTTGAGTACACAAATCAGGCCTTGAAGGCCTCATCTGATATGCAGCTACAGGCATCTATGGGCAACTCATTTGTGTGATGTATGGCAACGTCAGAAAATATAGGTAATTTATTATTGTTATTATTATTATTATTATTATAGTTCACAATGTAAGTTTAAAGTTCGAATCATAGCAGCCCTCACTGCTGGTGTATGCTATTCAGGAAACTTGCCCTATAGTGACTCCACATCCAGATAGTTAGGTATGGAATAACACTTCATCCATTGCAAAAGCAAAGGCTGACCACTTGTGCATACTGCTTGCTGCAGTGACCCAGTCATGTACACAGCTTTGAGTAGAAATCTGAATGATATTTACCTGATGTGCTCATTGGTGCAAATTAAGAGATTTAGAAATTATAATGATCTTATCCCTAATAAGCTTAGTTATTATACACGACAGGTGAATCTACATGATATAAGCAGGATAAGAAGCACAGAGCTTCGTCTCGCTACACAAGAAAACATTTTGGCAACAGTCTGATTCCTGCCAAGGGTGATTTTTGTCTTTTATAAGGTAAATGCAACTTCTTACAAACTCATTCCTTTGCATTATGGATGCTTTTATCAGCTGTCAAACCTTATGGCTATAGAATATGTCAGTTTGTCAGTACTTTTAAATGTACTGGCCAAAGTGTATTAAGGTGGAGATTGCAAAGGTACAAAAATTAGTAGCCTGCAGGATTGTTAGGCTGGATGGAAGACATACCCCTGAGCTCATTTCAGAGTATTGCTCAATAGTATTTTATTGTTGCATGTCTTGTACATATGTCAATAGACACAATATTTGCAACAGCACTGTAGTAATGGTCATGAGCTCCTGGTCAATTGCACTTCTGTGATGTTTGGGCTACTGAGAGTATCCACTGTGGATGGCCCAGGTATGTAGTCCTGTTTTGGCATATCAATAGCTGCAAGTCCTCTTTACCAGTCAGTCACTATAAACTTCATTAAGTATGTCTAATTGCAGTATATAGGTACATTTGAGATGTTGAAGGATCTGTAGCCACTGATAGTGATAGATGGGTTGAGCTGGCTGAGTCAAGGTGTGCAGAGAGTGTGTTTGACAATGGGAGTGTGATCACTGCATCCCTGACACAGACCACGGGCACAGTCTCTATGCCTACAAATACACAGATTACAAAAACATCAGAGAAAGGATAGGTTGATGGGGACACTATCAATCAAGGAGGTGTGCTTGTGCCCTGTAGGCAGATGTTTGAATCTGTCCCTAGTACCCATGGGCAAAGAGATCCACACAGGGGGGTTGGTAATGGTGCTTGCTGTGCTTGCTGGATACATTGTTACCTCTACCCCTCGAGGTTGGTGTGCCAGTGGCTGTAAACCAATGTATGTGCAGGGCCATCATGGAGGCACAGACAAGTTAATCTACAGCCATGGCAGAGATAGTGAAGGTGATCCTGGATGTGCATACTGGCCTATGGGAACACATGTCTCATGTGTGTGACTCCTTCGCTAGACTGAATCACGCACTGTAATGTCCAGTGCCTTCCTGCCAGGGTTGAGGGCTTGCCGTTGCAGCTGGTCATCTGCTATATCCACAGATATTACCTAATATGGTCATAGACATGCGAGATCCTTTAGCTGTAATGTTAGCCTTTCAGCATCAACATCGATTGTGGAGATGAAATATACAGTGGGTGCAGCACTACTGAGCAGTATTTAAATGCTTATGAATCACTCCGCCATCTTGTTTTGCCTGACTGTCATTTATGGCACCTCATTATACAGACATAGGCATATACCATACAGCACAACCAACTACATTATTTAGACTAACATGTATCTTAGTTTTCTGAACTGCAAATTCACTTAACATGATGAAGTAACATTTTTTGAATATTGGCCAAAGTCAATCTAAATCTTTTAAAGTTACTGACATAGAAAACATCACAGGGACTGGCATAGAATTAAAAAAGACATGATGAAGGCACATGAAAAAAGTTTGTAACACTAGAGCTTCAGTGGAGTGGAAACACTGGGTGCAAGAAATTATACTTTTCGTCAGAAATGGATGGGGGTGATGTACTTAGGAAATGAGAAGACCATAACCTATCTCCACAGAGATAAAAACTGAAAGGTGCATTGGCACAAAAATGGTGTGATCAAGGGCTCTTGAGAAAACTAGGTTCTCTCTGTAACACTATATCTCTGTTGAAGTGGGACCACAGAGAGTAAGGAATTATACCTGTAGTCAGAAGTGGACTGTGGAAAGTTGGACGTAGGGAATGGAAACACCACAGCATTTCCCATAGAGACAGAACTGTGCTTTGGCACAAGGACTTGTTAAGATGTACCAAAGATGTCTGTGTGTGGTCTGTTTTTGTTTAAGACATCAAAAACTGCACTTGTACTGGAACAACAATATCAGAGAGGCTGACATAATTTACTAACTTATGTAAGAAAAATCTTCTTATATCTTATAAGATGTATCAGTATCTTCTATGGATCATTTTGCAGACAATAAGTTGAATATCTAATAGAAGATCATGAGATGTACACAGAGACATGTGCCTTAGCTATTTACCTTAGTTTAATCTTCTTCCTTGGAATATTATCTGCTGGAAATGTTAAATCTCTCATAACTGTATATACTGTACTTGATGCATTGAGAATTGTATCCATCATCTCATGCCTTAGTACAGTGTGGTTAAGGACACACCAGACTACTTCTGTGGACAGGAAACAGTTTAAGCAATGGCACAAAATATCTAGGTAGGAAGTAAGCCAATATTTAGATACTCACTTTGCAGCTAACCTCTCTTCCTTTTTATATTGCAAATTAAAACAAATAATCTGAACATTGTCTGGTTTGATACAGTTTTCTGTCTAATTTTGATTTTATTTCCTATGACCGATGCAGGGAAATGTTTGTTTTTTGAAGTCACTGGCTATCATGCACGTGGACTAGATGACTTGAATTCTGTATTATAATTCCATCTACTGTTGGCAGACTGAAACAGCAAGTTAGAGAATGCATGAGAAGTGCTAGGAAAAAAAAACATAATTTCTACCCTGTGTACGAATTTGTGTATAGAATGTTAAAATGACTAATGCAGTATTGGGAGCTGGCATAATTGTTAAGGTGTTTTTCTCACAGACACAAGGTACATGGTTTGAATCTCACCTATAAAGTAAATTGGCTAGGCTTAAAATGACCCACATGGACAGTTAGTCTAGTACTTGCCTATAAAGCTATGACTGGTGGCAGGCTATAATTTCCTCACTAAAAATCCTGGATATAGATTACAATTATTATAGTCTAAACGTTTCCAAACAGGTTTATGTGATTATGCAGAGCAATATACATTGAATAAGATTCATACTCAAAGATAACACTGCCTTCTGTCTAAAAAAAGCATTTAATGATATTCAGCAACAAGACAAATAACAAAGAAAGGATAAAAACTGAAGCAGGTGTTTTCATCTTTCCTTGGAGAAACTGCTGAAGTCTGCATTACTACAAAAAGTTATTTTTCATATACTTTAGAACGTGTTCCTGCATCATCTCAAACCTTTTCAGCCCTTTCATCATCCTGAATGTTCTTGCTATACACATCTCACAATCTCTACATTTCCTGTTGCTTCATATGTCTGTAGCTGTGCAGATATCTTAACAGCAGCTTGCATTTATGTCTCTGTATTAATCTCCGCGCCTGCCAATGATGTAAATCATGAATTACCATTTTAATACGGTTACTGATCTCCTGTGGAAGGTATGGGCTACGTTTTAATAAACAGAGTAATTTGCCTTGGGTGCTAAAATACTGAGGTCTGAACTCTCAGGTGATGTGCTTGCATAATGAATAACATGAAGTCTTAATATTAGCTTCTTTCTGTATGATGTCTGTAATACCTCATATATTTCTGTGAAATCATCCATTCTTTGTATTTTATGTGGTTTAGACCAGCTAGGATTATTTAATCATGTATGTGCCTGCCAGGACACTGCCAAACATAATTATGTAGGAGGGTACACAGCAGAATAAACCCCAGCACCCAACAGACTGTATTTTCAGCTGATGATTGATTTTCTTTATGGTTATGATATGATATGATATGATATGATATGATATGATATGATATGATATGATGTCACTGTTAAGGCTAATAATATGGGGCTATTGCTGCATTGTTCTTGGCATACCGGTGCATAGAAGACAGCACTTTCGGGTGTAAAGTACTACTATAACAGAAAGCTGAGGGGCAGAACGGTAACAACTACAGCCTGTAATCAAGAAACGTCATCATCAATTGTGGAATCTGAAAATGGCAGAGTTACTGTTCTTTCCTGTTAAGCCAGCTCTGAGGACAGATCATTGTTGTTTGAACTGGCTTTGGTACAATGATTATATAGAGTACATGGTCACTATAAAATATATATATTTTTTATTTTTTATGTTTTCTTGACAAGGCTAGTCTGTTAGGTTGTGAACTATTTCAGTCCTGTGATAGTATTCATACTAAGGGGAATTTGACTGGGGCACCAGGGAAATGCCTGTATTCTTTTTGATAAGTACCTTGGGATCGTTTACATGCATGTGAGTTACCACCAGCTCAGTAAATTGGAAACTTTGTTTAATGTCTTACCTGAAGGACACCATCTCATGAATGTAGCACACCTCTTATGCTACACTGCAGTGTTGGTGTAACTAGCTATAACCCTTGACCAAAATATCTATTTTTATACTCATTCAGAAAAACAGGTATAATAGTTGCATAGCTAGTAATATAAGTTCCTTACATAATTATCCACCTGTTGACTGCTGAAGTTAGGTAAACCATATCTGTTAATGTACCACTCCCATGACTGGAGTGTACACTGCAAGTTGTAGCTTTATTATCCCCATACAAAATTCCATTATTACAGGCTCTTAAACATTAAAATTCTCAACTTTATCAGTCTTACTCCTAAAACAGAAAAACACTGTTTTAAAAATACAAAAAAGCAAATTGGCAGTTAGTTAACCACAGAGCTTAATTATCAAATGCTCTAACCTTTAACCTACTGCATAAAAGCTATTGTCCACCCTTCAAGAAAAAACTTATCATAAAGCATGCAACTTACTGTCAAGTAGAAATTCATCTTCAAAAACTGGACTATATGATAGTGAAAAATAGGGTTCCTATTAGAACCACAAATGCTTGAAATTTCGAATGGCATATGGTCGACACCATATGATCGAAAAATATTCAAGCGTTCGAAGGTTAAACGTAACAACGCCATTCGTTGCAGAATGGGAGAATTTCCCTTTTCTGCACTGAAGTGCGATCTCGGAGTTGGTATATTTAAGTAGGGGGGGGTGCAGGGGGGCTAGCCTCCTGCACCATTAAGGTAAGTTTTGTTTTTGTTTTTGTTTTATTATATATTTGAACTTTTAAATTTCGATCATATGTTGTCGAACATATGGGATTCGAAGTTTAAAAAGTTTGAATATATAATACAGACCCAGAAAAATACAATCTCCAAACAGCTCCAGACTACTAGAGCAATCGGGCATGTAAAATCAGAAAATCAGGTGATTCATCATTGCTCAGGAAGAAATTAAATGACCACTTCTTAGATGACGACAAATGTGGTAACCTAATAAGGATTCTTCAGACAATTGGTAAAACAAATGCAAAGAATCAACATTGTATCTCTTGGTATAAAGAATGAATTAATGCAAGTACAATATGAATTATGTAAATAAAGTTCACTGTAAATGTCTTATAAAATCTATGTAGAAGGATTAGATTTGATTTTTGTAACTGTAAACAACTTGTTGTAAAGCATATTAAATCCCACTGTGGTTATCTTCCCTGGTTACTTTACACTGGTGCAGACCTGTTCTGAATGTGACATTGGTCCATTACCCTTATGTATTTCCTGATGTAATGGATGCACTAAACAGTGACTTTGAAGTACTTGATATGTCATTATTAATAGCGATGACTTCATCCAGTAACAGCCAGTGCAAAATACTCACATTTGAACGGACAATCAAAATGCGAAGAAAATGGAATGATAATGCTACCTGTTACAACAGCAGTAAACACGACTATCTACTGCTGCTATTTGTATAATTATTTAAACTGCAGATGTTTTTCTTTATTTTTGAAGATTGTAAAATTATTGTTGTTATAATGTTTAATAATTTGGAACCTTTCTCCCCAAGCCTCCACTGAAAATGGGCTTCCACCCAGTAAGACTTTCCCACTAAGCAAATGTCAATAAATAAACAGTGCAATGCAGTATATTATTTCATAATCTACACGAGTGAACATTTGTGAAAATGTATTTTGCATGACAACTTTAATATAGTATAGCAAAGTATAGTTATTACTAGGTATAATTTTGTATGAAAGCCTTTCTACATTATGTGCCTCCATTTAATCTAAAGTAGTGTATGGTTTTAAAGTTTATAGTACCCATAAGACTGATCTGCATGTTAGGAATAATGTCCTTTTCTTGCCTAAGCAGTTACTAGCTGGGGTGATCTGGCTCCTGTGTGCCTGTATTTTGCCATCAGGTCGGAGTTTATAAGGTAATACTGATGAATCCTGTGTTACAACAATATGTTAATCATGTAGGTTGCCACCCCTATGGAGTGAAGTCCATAGTAAATCTAAATTGTGTAGCATAGACTACACTATTCAGTAAAGTCTATCTTTGTGAATCTCAGACATTGACTTTTCACCTCTCCTTTGCTATAGAATAAGATTATGGCTCAAACAAACACAGATTGCATTCAGGAGCTATACCATAAGTGCATATTACTAAAAATGGTGTACTAATATTTTATACTTAATTTTTTTGCTCAATGGAGTACAGGGATAGAGAACTGACTACAGCCTAGATACCCCATGTTTCAATAGAGACCCTAAGCTTTATGAAAGGGCTAGGAATTATAATGTAGAACCTGTTCACCTCTTTCGATAAGAAAGGCTTTGGGACATTTCTCCCAGCACACATGTACCATCCGCAGTCCCCAGAAGAGACATGAGATGGACAGAGGCATCTGCACAAGAAACTTTTGGATGTAAAGTCACTTGTGTAAGAAGGTGACAGGTCCTGACTATGCCTTACTGTGCTGTGTTCCTTGGAAATCTTGCAGTCATGTGCAGAAATCAGTAAGCCTTAAGAAAAAAAAATAACTCTGATGGCTGTTAAGATGACAACCATGCTGCAGTCAGCCCTCCAGTAAAGATAAAGGAATATGTCCTAGCAACTATGGTAGTGATTTGGTACTAAATTGACTGTCAATGGTCATGCACTGTGTCTGTTAAAAAAAATAATAATAATAATAATGCACAGTACTCCATGATACATACAGCTCACATGTGTGCTCTTTTTATCCCTGATTGTTGCAGCTTTATTTACTTTACCATAGAATGATGATTTCAGAGTGTTATAAACAGCAGAAACCTCTGGAATTTCAAGTAAACAAGCTGTAAGGAAGGTTACATTTGAACATATGGCTTCTGGTAAGATGATTCAGATAGATCATATTGCTCACAGTTGTACTAGCCAGTATAGCAAAAGAAAATCACGTCTAAAGAAGACAACTGAGAGATAAGTAAAAAGTGTCAGGGGATCAAATTAAAGTGAAAGAGAGAGAGAAGTGCAAGTGACAAAAGAATTTTGAGCATGAACTGTGCTTTGGTGGAAACAGAGGGAGAATTTCTGCTAGTGAGCAGAAAATAGTCAATGGAGGCAGAAATTCCAAAAGACAGCTGATTAAAGCTTTGCTAGTTACAATGACTAGCCATAACATTTGGTTTGAAAGAAGAGCTCTGGTCAAGTTAGAAAATCAAATCATATCAAATGTTACCATTATTAGTACCCTGAAACACAAAAATGTGTTCTCTATGTAGATGAAACCTCCATACCTATAATAAAGACCCCTTCTGCATATAGATTACTAGGTTTATGTGTTGATTGGTGAATAGGCTCAAAACCTATAGGCTTCTTAGGAGCTTGAAGCCCTAGACCCCAAAATGTAATTTGCAAGTGCCCATGTAGTTATCCAGCTCAGTTTTAAAGGTGTGAATAGATAGGTTGAGCTTAAGCTCAGTCTGGGTCTGAACTGTCTGCAAACAGCTAAAGTTAACTTTGAACCTAACACCACTCTTAAGTATTCAACTGCGGTACCACCTTTATCATTCTTATAAGCAAAGTGCAGTCCGGGTCTGAACTGTCTGCAAACAGCTAAAGTTAACTTTGAGTATGTGTCTACCTGTTTGAGCCAATATTAATTTTCCCCTGGAGAGCACTGTGCTTTGGCTTGTAAGCAGCCACCCCCCCCCCACACACACTTATCTTCCACTTTCTCTCTTATTTCCTTCTGTTAGCAAATAATATCCATAACTGATCAATACTGTGTGTTTGTTAATTTAAACTGAGACCACAGTAGCCTTCTGATACAAGGATATCCCGTTTTTCCACCTGAGAAATGGTTAAGAAATGACTTACAGTTTCAGAGCAGTCCTTGGTCAATTCTGATTGTTTCTTAAATACAAACTTGTCTTTGCTTTGTTTCATTAGCATTAGTACAAAAGAACTGCCTGCTCACACCCTTGTTCTCCCCCTCCCCCTTCCCTGTTTATTACCTTAAGCCAATCCCAAAGTTAATAAATATTACCTGTGGCAGGCACCATTATTAAAACTACAACCACCTTTTGTCTCTATCATATTTTAATTTATCAGTTTACTCTGTTACCTGATTGTTTCCAGCCCCCTCATAAGAGCAACTAACAGAGTCTCTACCCGCTTCGCTCCCCACCCTGCTCCCTATTCCCTCCCGCCCCCAGTGGTCCTACCTTTATTACACTCACAAACCCCTCCCATCCTTCCAATAGCCACCCACAGCACTAACCCAACACTACCTCCTCCATTTTCCTACTACTATCACACCTCCTCAACTAACATGTACAAGCACACCTTACCTATGCTCACTGCATGCACTCTCCTTGCATATCTTACATCCTACCAAAGCCCCATCATTCCCCCACTCAACCACTACCACTGTACTATTACTCACACCACCACTCATGTCTCACCCTCACTCAGCTCCACTCCCACCAACTCAAGAACCATCCCAATGCCCCCCCGCATATTCTACCAACTATATTACTCAAACATAAAGCATCCCTACAACTTAACATAGTAACCCTCCCACCATACCTATTACCCACAGAGCACAATCATAAAGTTTCCCTAATAAACAACACATTCAAAAACTGAGAAAACTAATAACCTCATGCATATCAAAATTAGCCCTAAGTGGAGACATCCACCCCAACCCTGGCCCTACCATCTCCAACCCCAATCCTCATAATCAGACTAGAAACCACAACTTCTCCCATATCACAGCCAATAGAAAGCCAAGTGACTTCCTTCTACTAAGCCTATATATTAGAAGTATATCCAATAAAGTTCATGAACTCCATGCCGCCATAGACTTGTACTCCCCTGATATAGTCATCCTGACAGAAACCTGGCTAAAACCTCACATTACCAGTGAGCAAATACTCCCTACCGGTTACGGTATACAAAGAGTAGACTGGCTAAACAAGAAAGGAGGCGGTGTAGCTATAATATTTAAACAGCATCTAAACATCCAGATCTTAAAATCATCAGCTCCACAAATAGGCAATGAAGAAATAATATATACCAGCCTCAAAATAAACCAAAACAAAGCCATCAGCATAATTGGATGCTACTTCCCACCTGGCCAAAACATCCCTCCACTAGAAAAACTCCTCAGCTGGCCTACCCACCATCTCCCCCATTTTAGGTGATTTCAATATTGACTGGCAGTCCTGTTCTGGCAACAGTCCAACCCATCATATAAACCTTCATGGCTTCACCCAACTAGTCCACTCGCCAACCAGGATAAATAAAAACTCCAGCAAGCAGACTACCCTGGATTGGATACTAGTCAGTAAGAGCCCACAGTCATATATAACAGGCTGCTTATCAGATAGCCTCAGTGATCACTCCCCAACATTCCTACTCAAAAAATACCTATACCAAGCTAAACCTGTAATCTACCATCAAATACCTAAAAAACTAAACTTTAACCCACTTACATTCATCTCATCCCTCAAAGAATGTAACTGGCATCCCCTAAAGTACCTCAGTCTTGATGACGCAGTTGAATTTTTTAATACTACCTTCCTGAGCATCCTTAATTACCATGCCCCCATTAGACTTTCCAGAACAAAAGCACAACCCTCCCCATGGCTACAGAAAACCACTAAGTCAGAAATGAAAAACATGGATAAAGCCTGGGAGCACTGGCGCAAAACCAAAACCCCCTCAACTAGACAGAAATTCCTTGAACTACACAATAGAGTTAAAAAGCTAATAAAACAGGACAAATTACAATACTACCAGTCTGCCCTAGACTCCTCCCAACACACAGCCCCAAACAATTCTGGTTCTCCATAAACTCCATCCTCCACCCAGGTAAAGTCAGTACCCCTCCACCTAACATCCCTCACTCCTCCAAAAATATTGCTACCTCATTCAACACACACTTCACACAAACCATACTATCACTAGCTAAACAACACAACCCCCCGCCCCTCCAACCCACAACTTCAACTAGTAATCTCCCCACTGCCTTCTCTTTTTCTCCTGTACCTACCTCCAACATAAAAAACCTCTTAACTAAACTTAAGCCCACCAAATTAGCAGCAGACAACCTCCGAAGTGAATACCTACAAATCGCAGCTGATGCTCTGGCCTACCCAGTATCCATCTTGATTAACCGATCTCTGTCAGAAAGTTACGTTCCCACACTGTGGAAAGTATCACATATAATTCCCCTCCACAAAGGCGGCCCCTCCACAGAACTAACCAATTACCGCCCCATAGCTATTCTCTCTCCACTCTCCAAAATACTAGAGAGATGCATACATTCTCAGGTCTCAGACTACCTCCTTACTAACAACCTCCTTTCCAATACTCAGCATGGCTTCCGACCAAACCATAGCAATACCACTGCCTTACTCTCCTTTACTAACACTATCCTTCAGCATAAAAACAATGGCTATCTCTCCTCTGCTACTTTCCTAGACCTATCTAAAGCATTTGACATGGTCACACACAAACAACTCATCTCTGTCCTCAATAACTTATCCTTCTCTCAATCAGTCACCAACTGGTTTCAGAGTTACCTGTCTGACCACCAATAATCCATTGTATGGCAGAATGACATATCTCCCCAACTACCTGTCTCCATAGGGGTTCCCCAAGGATCCATCCTTGGACCCCTACTCTTCTCTGCTTTCACCAATAATCTAACCTCTGTCACCAAACATGGCACACTCATACAATATGCAGATGACTCAACCATCATCTGCTCAGCCCAGTCCCTACCCAAACTGCGAAAAGTCACACAGGAAACCTTTTCCTCTGTTGAAACCTGGTTATCCGATGCCCAATTAATACTCAACCCAAACAAAACTAAACTACTCATCTTCCAACCCACCAAACATACTCTAAACAACTCTCACTTTAACATCACAGCAAAAGACAACACCACTATATACCCAACTGAACACACCAAATTGCTAGCAGTGGAAATAGACAATAAATTAAAATTTGACATTCACATATCCATGACCATAAAAAAAGTCCACAAAAAAACTAGGAGCGTTATACAGAAATAAGCAACTTCTCACCAAAGCAGCAAAGATTTCAATAGCAAATTCCGAACTTATCTCCACCCCACTTTATGCCTCTCCAATATATACCAACCTAAGGCAATGCGATCTAAACAAGCTAGAGACCTGCTACAACAAAATCGCCAAATTCACCACAGGGGCATCCTACCGTAGTCACCACTGTCTCTCACTTGCTGAACTGGGCTGGCTTGAACTCCCTCACCTCCTTCAATTGTATCAACTATCACCCGCCACAAACTAGTAAACCATCCACTAAATGTCCCATCCCTCCAGAATCCACTCCAACCCTATCGCACCACCAGACCACTAAGATCCAGCAACAAAAATCACTTGCAGATCACTAAAGCCAATAACTCTGCTGGTGAAGCACTATTCTCTTGCGCCATAGCCAAATTACGGAATTCCGTCCCACCCACAATTACCTCCGTACCATCATGCACCCACTTCAAAACTTTACTAAAATCAAACCTAAAAACATGCTGGCTATGCCCTTGCAACTCCCACTCTAATTTCACCCACCCCATCCAACCACTACCTTTCTTTTCACCCCACTAACTACCTTGATTATAGCAAGCTCAGATGCTCATAAGCCTAGTACTTATTATACAGCAGGAACTTCTTTATTGTAACATTTGTTAATGTTTGTTACGTACTTCGCACATAAAGATTCTAGTTGTCTACTGATGTAATATGTTCATCAGGGTTGGGAGGGTGGCTTAATGGCGAAGGTGTTTGCCTTACAAACACAAGGTGCAGGGTTTGAGTCTCACAAGGGATAATTGGCTAGGCTTAAAATGGCTCGGAAGGGCAGTTTGCTTAATACTAAACTATGAACTATCTGTAAATATGTAATTAATTACTTTGTTAAATTGTTCATCGCTATGTAATCCAATGTAACTACTGTCTGTTTATTTTAACTGTGGAGCTTTTCTCCCCGGGACTCCTCTGAAAATGGACCTACGTCCAGTCGGACACTCACGGTCAACAAATGTGAATAAATAAATAAAAAATAAATAAATTAATATTAGGATGAGTTTATTCTGTAGGTGTGAGAGTCTTTGAGATATAAAGCTCTCACATTTCATGGTATGCTTGAAACTAAATTTTATTAAGTGTTCTCTTATCATCACAAAAGAGTCATTGTGGGAGGAGGTAATTCTTTGCAAAGTGTTTTAAATAGTAAAGGATCCTATAATACTGTGTAGATCAAATATTTGTGTCCTCTAAGAAAGCAATAAGATAGAACAAAAGACAGAAAGTTACTGTTGTCTATGGCTGTAAGACAAACCTTGAAGCTCTTTGATCCTCTTTGTGGAGAATCTTTGTAACTTCTCTGATTCCACTAGATGATGTGTGAGTATCTTATGTGGCAGGTACAGTAGTCTATCACTGGTCTAGTAAAAATGTAAACCAGGTAACTGTTACCTTTTCTGGTATAGCTCTCAACTCCTAAGACTGTCATTTAGGCAACACTATGCTTTGAGGACAGTAACAGCTTTGTTAAGTATCAAATGACAGGTCATCATATCACTAAAGTCTGTAATAAAGTATAATATATCATTTGGATCATCTGAACTACCTAGAAAGGTTAGATGTTTAGAGATATGCATTTAATGGTATGCAGATATCATAATATGCAGGCACTATTGTAGTGAAGTCTTTTAAAAATCATTCTCTTGAATGGACTATTTTTGTGCAAGCTACTCCCTTTCATCCTATATTGAATAAAGTGAAGGTCTGCAGAGCAGTGGAAGGACATTTACTTCCCTGAGAATTCACCAGATGCAGACTTCCATTCCCTTAGATGCCCTTACATATGTTAAAATTGCTTCATTTTATTATGTTAGATAAATCTATAAGTCCAGAAAATTCTATTCAAAAACCAAACTGTTGATGACTATGCTTGCCTATCTGCATACCTATGATTCCCTTCAGGTATGTTGTCTTTTATGAAGAAAGCAGGTAGCCCCTTTCATGTCAGACTCAATACAGAGTACCATGGTTGTTTCAGGAGGAAAGGAATATCTAATCTTGGAAACATTAAACCAAAGAAACATGCACCTTCTTCACATTGAGAGCAGTTAAAAATCCCAGCACATAGTAAGCTGATCTAAGCTACATAGCCTGTCTAACATTTGAAAGAGAAGAACTGGACACCTTCAGTTGACATTTTTCCTGTGAAGGCTCTTTTGAAATTTCAGTAATATCTAGTTGCACACAGGGCAACTAGTTTGCAGTAACAAAGAATAACCTGAGAGCTGCAAACACATACTCCTAACATTACCTTTTATTCTCACAGCAACCATCTACTGACCAAAAAAAGGGCCTGTTGTCATGGATATGAACTTTCCCACTATCTTCTTTACCAGCTTGGTGGATATGGGCATCCTGAGGTAATGTAGACGTCAGCCTTAGAGTATTTCCTGAACATTCCAGGGTAAGCCTGGGTTCTGGGTTTTATCTTTACTTACTTCAAAGGAGACCATTTTGTGGTCTGACCCTACCAGAGAAGACATTACACTAGGGGGTGTTATACACATATTAATGAGGGCTAGATCCAGTATGCCTGTGCTCCTGGTAGGTGTGTTGACATTCCGGTCAATTGGTATAACAAAAGGAAGAAAATCATGGCAAACATTAGGAGGTGTAGCACACAATCAGCTAAAGCACTCTCATCAAACTAAACAAACAATTCAGATGAAAAATGAAGTCTATCAAAGCCAAATTCGGGGTAAATTTGGCCTTCCAAGCCAAGGACAGCCACAAGGCATTCTTTAGCTATGTCCGCAACCATTCTATGTTGTGGAATTTATAAAAAAGGTATGGCATATAGGTTTAAGGAGGTCACAGTTCCACTGTATTCAGCAGTCTTCAGACCTATCATTGAGTACATTGCCCCCTTTGGTATGTCCCTAACCTACCACATCCAACAGCTGAAACATCCACAGAGGATCCTAACTAAAAGAATACAGGGCATAAGTAACATGTCCTATGCAGACTGCCACAAAGCTTGATCCATGTATACTGTCTCCTATAGGCTGTTGAGGAGGAGGAGGAGATCTATGCTTGGCATACGACACTTTGTCAGATCCCACCATGACATACATCCTGCATATCCACAAAACAGATGGGAACAGAATTACCCATTTTAAAGACTTAAACCTCACCTGTGATATAAATACGACATGCTGGGGAAACAGATATGCATCCCAGAGACTACCTCTTCTGTGAAACAGGCACCCTATTCATGTGAAACAGAGTTCCTCCCTAACCCAACTCAAGTGTAACTTAAGACTATTGAATGGGGATCAGAAAATTCATCCCTGGTTTGGCATCTATGTCTCTAATAAACACAGATTGCTTGTAAATGTTTCATCTCCCAGGGCTGTGCTTATAAATGTTTAATCTCCCAAGCCCCTGCTTACACTTATCAAGGGTACCAGAACCTGTCAAAGATTTTGATGCATGGCTAAGCTTAAATAAGCCCTAGAGGTCATTAGCCTAGTAAAAACCTATGAACATATTCACAGTTCAAAACAGAGAAAAATTACACTGCATACAAAATATGCCATGTTATGTGGGATTTCCACTTGGTAGGGGGAGTAATAGGCATAAAAGCTAGTTTTATCCCTCAGAAGGCAAGACTTGCAACATCTTCTCATCTTCTTTTCCAGACTCATTCTCGTGTCCTTACTGCATGAAGCTCCGGATCAAGCAACACCTCATATTAGTTGGTAGGTCTAGGAGAGACAAAAGCTCAGACGGAGCTATCCAATGTGGTAGGTAGTGCATCTGCATCATCTACAATGACTCCTTCTAGAAGCTGAACCATTAGAGAAATAAAAGTGCCGCTACCGCTCTTTTGCAAATGTTGCAATGGAGTGCTTCAGTAGTGAATGGCAATAGCAATGAGAGTGACAGTCTAAAACAACGTAGGCGATACTTAGACCATGATACCAGAGCCGCTGCTAGGTCACTCATCTGCAAACCCAGTAGAAACGCCATGTTTATTTAGTCTCTGAAAATATGGGTAACAGGGATAGTCACCTGAGTAAAGACAATACTTCATGGAAGATTAAGAAGTTCCAGGGTGAGTTCAATCATAATTATTCTACGCAGAGAAATCACCCAAGACTGATCATTCACAATGGATGGCAGTGGCAGTTTTGAGCAATACTAAATAGAGCGCCTTTCATCTGGAGCTGAGTGAGTGTCTCTAGTAATGAACATTAACGTAGACAAAATATCCGGGCTGCAATTCATGGTTTTGTTATTCTATAAATCATTGTTCTGCATATAGACCAGTTTTGTGATACTTCTTTAAAACAGAACAAAGAGATTTACAGGACAAGAAAAGGGATTCATCAATGTCCTGCAATTCCAAATTATTGGATAGAGGTGTAGCAGGCATTCTCTTGGGTCTACCCATGAGAATTTTACACAGGTATTTACAAAATGTTGAGCAACTCATGAAAGATGAGGGTCATACCAATCATTGGAACTTTGTTTTATTAAAGTATCTTTGCAAAAATTATAGGGTAAATGGTAGGCTTTGACCAATTCCGTTAAGAAAATTTGGCGGAGCTACTAACCATCCATCAAGATGGAACCACAAAAAGTCCAGAGGCTGGTTGCAACCATCATTTATGCACCTCATTCTCTCAGAGTCCTCTGTCTGATTCTGAAAAGACATCAGCTCCTGTACAGAAAAACATCTTTTTAGTTTCATTTATTTGTTGCAAAAATAAAGCCTCAACAGATTAAGACAATGCAGCCTGTCTTGCTGCCATATCTTCAAAAGTATTACGCTTGGTTATAAAGAGATTGTTATTTTTATGTGCGATACATTTACCCACAGCTACCTCCCTTGCCAATAAAAAGGCATCCAATAAATCATTAACAAAAAACTGCATTTTTAATAACAGTCCCTGCCAAAGTCAAATAACCTAAGTTTTTTCCAAAGTGTCCCAAAATCATGAGTACTCCATAACCATACTCCATAATCATAACATGAAACAGTGAAAATGTTACTGAATGATCTTTGCCAATCGTACAGGCTTCAGTAATAGCTAAAAGTTCAGATACTTAAGCAGACTCATTTTCCATTTAACTGTCCTTTTAAAATTGTCCTTTTAACAAAATTCTGTCTTGTGAACAAACAAAAGTCTGCTGTGAATTCAGCATCGTCTCTTCAAACACAGGAGTTATCCACAAAAAGAATTACATTTGGATTCTGTAATGGAACATGTAAATATAACCTATTAGCAATAACTACACAGTCATGAGGTTTTCCTTCATCTGCTGTAGGAATTAAAGAAGCAGGGTTAAGTGGTGGACATCCAACAATTTGTAAAGAATGGCTATTAATTAAAGACAATTCGTATTTAGTTAACTGAGCTGCAGATAACTATTACATTTAACCTTTAGGAACAATGCTTCTATAGAATGTCTGCTACGAGTTCAACATATTCTTTTCTCTTGTTCAGGAGTTAGAGCAACTGTCATTTCCACTAAGCTCACTGTCTCTGCCACTGCCCTAACACAGTGGGGGAGGGCTGCTGCTACAGGATTAAGATTTGTGCTAAATAAGTGATTGGTCTATAACCATCATTTGTACATGGTGCTATTAATCCTAATGCTGCTTTATTTCTCTCACTACTGAACAAGAAAAATCTCTTAGAATAATCTGGCAACCCAGGTACAGGAGGGTTTAAAAGTAATGTTTTCAGTTGTACAAAAGTTTCTTCATGACAGTCCTGCCAGAGTAAAGGTACAGGGGTATCTTTCTTTAATAACTCTGATAGAGGTTTCTCTACTTCTATGTAATTAGAAATCAATTGTTGACAGTAGCCTGTTAGTCCTAAGAAAGCTCATAACTATTTTACTGTAGTAGAACATGGTCCAGTTTGCATTGCAGTAAGCAAGATCTCTCTAGCGCCTTCTGAAATAATTATTGAACCTGTATTTTATTTAATTTATTTAACATCTGTATACTGGGAAAGTCCAACTGGGACAGAGCCCATTTTCAGCAGACACCCAGGAAGAAACACTCCAGATGCATGTCTTTGGCATTTGGGGAGGAAACCGGAGCACCTGGAGGGAACTCATTTTTTTTGACCCAGGGAGGACATGCAGATTCCCCACAGAAGGCACCCCAGCTTAGAACTGAACCAGAGAACCTCTTGCTGTGAGGCAACAGTGCTAACCGCTGCATCTCTGCATGCCCCAATTTGCCTTTCTTAGCCTTAAACCCTGACTCTACTAACATTGTCCAATAAAATAGTATCCTGCTTGCAGTCGTGTTTTTTGAAGATAAAAGTAAATCCATTACATACTGAATTAGAGTAGAACCACAAGGAAAGTTAATCTTGTCCAGCTGTTTTTTTTTTTTCATTTCTCTAGAGAAAAGGTGGATGACTTGGCATATTCATAAGGTAATCCAGTCCAAGAGTACTGTTGTCTTCTATATGTTAAGGCAAACAGACAGTAAAAAAGGGAGAAGAAATATCTATCACTGAGAAGGTGATGGCATCTGATGGAATGCAGCTTAGAATTCTGGAGGATTAGAGGCTACTAGAAATGTTGACACTACTACTGCATTCACTGCTCATAAATATTGAACAAATCTATATATGTATTTTTCCCTGGTTTCTTAACTGGTAACATAGGATTCTCACTGATACTTGAAGTTGGGACAATGATACCTTCTTGTAACAAGGCAGAAATAATAGGTTCAATTCCACTTCTGCTGACAAAGGATACTGAACTACCCTTGGCAGGCGCTCACAAGGTTTCAATGTAAGATGCACAAGTTCAGTATCTTTTATGAGCCCTACTTCATTTTCCTGAGTAGTCCAGAGCTGTGGAGGGCTTATTTTAATTACTCTAAGCCAGCATTTTCCACATCTTGTTCTGATGTTAGAATGGCAGAAAGGGCATCTTCATCTGTACAAATGGTATTTGAGTATTATTGTAGGGGTTCATTTGGAATATTAAAAAGCACACCCTCTAAGCTATAATAAATGGCACCATATGGTGTATAATAAAAGGTGCATCATAATTTATATAATAAGCCTCTACCTAACAGATTAAAAGGGGCAGAATAAAAGCATGCTGTTCTTTTAGTGGAACAATTTGAATAGGAACAGTTTTTGCTTATGGATAGTCTAAAGTGACTCTGGACACTCCCACACCTTAAATCATATGTTCTGATAGTGGGAGGCATTCAGCATTTGCTGAAATAGTCATGGGTCTAGTAGTTCTGTTATCAATGAGAAATGGAATAGATACATTTTACACTGTAACATTGACAAAAGGTCCATACTGGTCAATTGGTACCAAGATGGTTCCTGCTCATGGCTGTTCTAAGGATTTTGTTGCCACGCTTATGGCTGCCAAACAGTCTTACATACAGGAGAATTTCTCTCAGCTTGCTGTGGTGCCTAAACATTCTGTGAATTTGTTTGCAATACAGACATTAGACATTGATTTCACCAAGGTCCAGACTGACAACAAACAAAACAAGTATTTAAACGTGGTACACATGATGGTGTCTGTGGAGACGCAGGAGGATCTTTTTGCTGATATTGTCCTAGGGGTTATGTTTGAAAAAAAATGGACTCTTAACTCTTCCCCAAGATTTCTTCTTCCACTTCCCCATTCCCATGAGTCAGTGTCAGATTGTTGGGAGATGAATATCAACTAACTTTTCTTTGGTCCCTTTTCTTTCCTGGTTATATTATCTGCCACATAGTGTCTTTGATGCACAATTTCATGACTGCCCCTAATTGGTCAATATAAACACAGTTTCTCAATTTGCTTTTGTATAGAAGGTAACAACCCTTGTCCAAAGCTGCTGACAAATCGCTGACTGCCACACCTTCACTTTCCTTTGGCACAATAGCTTTAAATCTTGTCCAGTTAGAGTTTGTATGGTATGCTGTGGTAATGACTTTTAACAAGATGTTTCTAGTGGTCAGAAATCCATCATCTGTGTGTTTTGGGATATTATCACCTATATTTGATTTTTCCCATATTATTTTAAAAACATCAGGGGATATAGAGGCTTTTAATACTGCTCTGAAGTTTTCAATAGCAGGATTTTGTAAATGTCCATACCCTTCTAAGATCATTGCATATTTAGCAGAATGTGTCTATAAGGGAGAGAGAGAGACTACAATGGTTGGAAAATCCACTGTGGTCCAGGGATGCACTAATCTTATGTAGGTTCAGCATTGCTATCTCTAGTTGCTGCTAGATTCAGCACTTCTTGCAATAGAAGTAATTGTGTAGGAGGTATATCAAAATCAGTAGAAGAATTAAAATCTGTTTCTTCCTCTGTATTTTTTTGGCTGATGCTGTCCATTGATATTCCTCCCCATCTATGACAATCAGGAAGTGGGTAATAATTTGCTTAATCTTTTTCAGAGTGTTAGTTTTTGGTAGAGAACTTTTATTAGGAAATCATTTTAATTGTCCTTCATGCTTCACACTGATTTCATATTTACTTTTATGATACATTTGTCTCCCTTTATTAAGTATTTGATTTAACATTTGATCTGATGGTGTTGCTGCAAGTACTGAATGTCACTGTTGACATAATCTAATTTTATAAACCAACCCAGAGTAAGGATTAGAACTACTGAAAGTAACGAGCTGTATCTGGGAAAGTGGTAGTTGTTCTGTCACAATCACCTCCACTCTCCCTCTTAGAGAGGGAGAACAATCAGCTTCTTGAGGCACAGGAGGACCATGAGGTAGAGGCGGTGCAGAAGGTAAGGGGGCAGTCATCATCTGATGATTCTGGCTGCATAACTGATAACTTTTCTAATTGTCTTAATCGATACATACCCCAGGATTGGGATTTCTCATCTGCACAATTTTGTAACAAATTTACTGTTCTATTAGCTGCCTGCAGCTGTGACTTCAATCTAGCTAAGTTATATTTTAGACTGTTTACTACATATTCCTTTTCCATATTTTAGCTTTTTCTTACCAGTCATTAAAAGCCGACCAACAAGTGACTGGTATTTTATTTTAGTTTATATTTTAGATTTTTCTAAAATTTTCTTATCAAAAGTACCTTTTTCAACAGACTGAGCTTACATCATCTTACCAAACAACTACGGCTGTCTCTTCTATAATTATTAAACCTATAACTGCCTGCACTCCCATACTCTGGCTCTTTTAGACTGCTTGTACTGGCACCCAGTATAAAAACCCACTGTCATACCAAAGGGATAGATATGTGACTGTAATTCGATTCACTCACATTCTTAATGAAGGAATCGTCTCTGCTCCTTTTCTTCATAATTGATTAGACCTCACTCTTATAACTGAGAAGGATATTCTGATCTTCTAACAAGGATACTTTGTCTTTGTAGTTATTGATTAAACCCTGCTAGCACACAATGAGATAAACTTTATGCTGCTAGTAAAGTTGATTACACATTCATAGAATTTCCCAGAAACATACAATTTACCAAATCAAATGCAATGAAATCTGAAAAAGAGTCTATTGGTAAAGCTTATCTGTAGAGACCTTTAATTCTGCTGATCGCAATGAAAAAAATTATGTTCTGCTACACCAGAATCTTGCTTGACAGAAAAGCTGCCAGAATGGGCCCAGAGGCATTTCCTTATGCAGTAACTCACAAAAGGCTGAGAAATCCAAGTATACATGGCACCAAAGTATTTTGGTACCAAATAATTTTCACATGACACAGTTCAGCAGAGAATAATAATATCCTTCATTGAAGTGAGAGGCACGTACATGGACGGCTAGGAAATCAAGGTCCTGTCTCTACAGACAGTAGAATCATACATGCTTCATACCCTTTCTGTTTAAAAGCAATGTTATTATAGCAATCTCAGAGCAACCTCTGACCAATTATAACACTACAGCATTATTTCTGCTAAGATCTCCTGACTCCATGTTTATGACTTTCCATACTAGGTATGAGTTCCAAATTCCATAAAAGCATGTTCTGCAAAGAACAGAACATTCTGCACTTTTGCCATGCTGGCATTTCTTACATTTGTCAGTAAGTGAATCATCATATCCATACTGAAAAACACTCAGGAATCTCTCTTGAAATAAAAGTATATTAAAAAGAAATACACACTCTTAACATTTTTTTCTTCTCTGTAAGTCTCAATCTTCACAATAGCAGTAGTGACTTCCTTTTCACTTGAACTATTTTCATCAGTACCTCTGCTTACAGAATATTGTTATTGTTTTTTTTTCTCCTATAAACCTACAACGATCATTACTTACTATTTGAGATATATATGTTGTTAATTTTAAGAACAACACTGCTATAAACAGTTTATAATCACGGCTTAATACCAAATCATCCTGTAGGAAGATGGTGTTGTTAAAATGTTCCCTTTTTTTAGCATTACCAAAACTGCTGCTTAATTCCATAAATCAATAATGTGTTTACTTTGCAATACCTTATTATAGAGTTGAACTAGTGCACGTATTATACTTTCGTTGTCAATCAAATAAAATTAAATTGACAATCCATGACTACTCAGAGAAATACTTCTGGCCTATTTCATTATGACCTCAGTTAATTTATTCCTCCGATGTATTAGGAACAGTTGAAGCTTCTGCCTTATTACCTGCTAGCCAAGATAATCTCAAAGTACTCAAGTAGCTGGGAGAGTGCCGGTGCATGCATATGTGGTGACAGCTCTAATTAACAAGCTCCCAGTCTGGAAGCCCTTTATATCTTTGGATTTGGAGTCACAATCGAGAAACTTGTTTGCTAAACAGTGGGCTATTTTAAGGTAAGTATTCAGTATTCACAAGGCTATTAAAAATAATACAGGCTGCTGGTTCCTAGCATCTAGAATGCTTTGCCATAAACTTTTTGTGTTTTTTTTTTTATTTGTTAATAAAATGTGCAAAATAATGTCACTCTTGTAATTTTCTGCAAACTACTAAACTCTCACCTTGCAAATAGATACAAGTGCAGCTGTCCTAGGGATTGCATATAAGCTACATCTGTAAAAAAACTCTACTCTATTGCATATACTCTTACAGGGATAGCAGTGGCTTTGCCATTTGTTTTTTGACTTAAGAACTCTTTCCATGAGTATTGATGTAATTTTGAAAAATCTGTTCACATTTGTTTTATTAGCGCACATATTGGGGAAAATTGTAATAATCACTGTCATTGTCTTCATCATTAACATGATTTCTTTCTTTTTACTCAATTTCACTGTAATTTTTTATTTTTCAGATTTATTAGGCAATTTATATTTGATAAATGTTATAAAAATGATCTTACCTGCTGAAATACTGGCAGCAAATCTTAAACTCAATGACTATTATTTATTTATTTATTTATTTATTTCAGTTTGATTACCGGGGAAGTCCACTGGTCATGGGGGCCCGTTTTCAGTGGAGGCCTGGGGAGAAAAGCTCCACAAAAACAATTTTAATTACAAGAAAGAGTTCAGACACAGAAAAATCATTACAAGTTAAACAGGTGGTTACAAGGTAGTCTACAAACAATATCAGATTACTAGAATTAGCAAAACAGCAAAATTATTGACAGTTTCAATTTGGCAAGAATTGGCTTATTATATAAAATTATATATACTATATAAAAAGGCAGAGAAAAAAGCAAAGAGAAAGAAGACATTAAACTTTAATGTTGGATGCTTAAGCAATTAGTATTTTATAAGAGGTGAGGAAGGTATGAGGTACGCTTGGGTAGCTTAAGCATATAGAGTAAAAGATGCTTTAGTTGCTAATACTTTGGTATTTTTAGGAAAGATTGGAGAAGGATCAGGGGGTTATAGAGGTTAACCTGGAGAGAAGGGGGAGGATAGTTGGACTGGTGTAGGTTGGAGAGTACATTTGCAGATCCTATTCAGATAGAGGTGAGAATGGAGTTGGGTTTTGAAGTTGTCTTGGTTGTTGCAGGATCTTAGGGAGGAGGGTAGGGCATTCCATTTTTTAGCAAGGGTAAAGGATAACAGAAGTTGACCTGCAGGGCGATTAGGTTTTTGTACAGAGATCAGGTTTCGGTGAGAAGATCTAAGGGATCTGAGGGGGGTATAGGGTTGCAGAATATTGGAAAGAGCAGTACAGTTAGTGGGATGGAACACTAGTTTGTGGGCTGTGGTGAGTTGTAGAAAGTTAAGTTGATTAGGGAGTTCAAGACAGTTTAGAGAGTGGAGGTAGGTGCAGTGATGGGAGGAGGATTTGGATTTGGTGGCAAATGTGGAGATTTTATTGTAGCATTGCTCCAATTTGGAGGTAAGGGTAGAAGATAGGTTAGTGAGCAGTGAAGCGCCATATAGTAGAGAGGGAAGGAGGTAAGTAGAGGCAAGGGTTTGCCTAGTGGAAGGGGACAGAAAGTGGATGTTTCTATACAACAGACCAAGTTTTATATGTGTTTTTTTGATGTTTAGCTAAATATGAGTGTTGAATTTGAACTGGTCATCAATTGTAACACCCAGAAGTTTAGTGGAGTTTACTATTTCAATCACGGAGTTGTTGAGGCTAGTTATTTGAAAAGAGTTTTTATCAAGAGGAGAGGATTTGGAGGGGGAAAAGAGCAGGATCTTTGTTTTGTTGGCATTAAGGGAGAGATGGTTTTGGAACATCCTGTTTTCAGTAGTAGAAAATGCTGTTTGAGTTAGTGCTTGGAGCTCTGTAAGGTTAGGGGCATGGCAGATCAGAGTGGAATCATCGGCGTATTGCACAATTGTGGTGTTGGGGATGGCTTTATGAAAGTTGTTGATAAAGATATTGAATAGTAAAGGGCCAAGAATGGAGCCTTGAGGTACACCGGTGGGGGTAGGAAGGAAGGTAGATGTTGTTGGCCCCATTTCACATCTCGGGACCTGTTTGAAAGGTAGCTAGAGAACCAGCGGAGAGCTTTTTGGCTCAGGTTGAGGTCAGAGAGGTGGTTTAGAAGGAGGGAGTGGGAGATGGTGTCAAAACCATGTAGAAAACCACACTGAAGAATTAGAACAACAATGGATCACTAAATTACAAGCAGATAGATATCCTGGTTTGAATGGCTGCACCTCATTAGTTCCTTACCTTAAGGCAAGGCACCTTAAACACTAAATATGAGTTTTTTATATATTTTTTATTGTACTATTATGGTTATATGTGCACAAAATGTGTGTGTATGTATATATATATATATATATATATATATATATATATATATATATATATATATATATATTTTAATAACCATCAGGGATGACATTCCCCCTTTTTTAAATATTATTGTGTGTAAATACACACCTTTCTATATATTTTATGCATTTTTCTTATGGATATCGATATATGTTCTTATGTTAGTGGAGTAATATGTCTTTAAATTGTGATGTCATACTAATTGTCCTAGTATTTAACCAAGCATCAGTTGTAGTGATGTGGTCTGATGAAGCAACATTAAGTTGTGAAAGTGCTTACCGTTTGTCTTCTGCAATAAAGTACAGTGACTGATTTCCAGTGTGTAACTTTGGTGCCTTAATTTACTTTTGCTGTTGTTGTGTGTTTTGGGCACCTCAGTGTACCTGCAACCATTTGGTTTTGCATCTTCACATTACAGTTTTTGCCCCCTTTGTGGAGTGGAAGAATGAAAGCAGATCGCCAGATTTTGGGTACATAGGATTCAAGTAGAGCTCTATTGATTAGGATGCTGATGGGAAAGGCAACAGAGTCTGAGGCTATCTTAAGGAAGGTAGAAGGAATGTTATCAGGGGCATTGGAGCAAGGCTTTAGTTTATAGAGTAGTTTCTTTATTAGGTTGGTGGGTATTGGTTTGAGGTTGAAGGAGGATTGGGGTGAAGAAGGAGAGGGAGATTAATTTGGGGGGGTTGTTATTAGTGAAAGTCTTGGTAAGTTCGGCGATAGAGGAGGTGAAGAAGAAATTGAATAGTGAGGCAATTTCTGGGTCAGATTTGCTGGTATTAGGGCAGGGATTGTTTTTTATACCTGGTTTAAGGAGGGATTTAATGGAGTTCCAGAACTGTTTGGGATTTTTTGTGTGGTTTTCTTGTAGTTTGATGTAGTAAGATTTTTTGTCTGTAATGACTAGTTTTTTGCAAGATGTCTTAGTTGTTTAAATTTAAGGAACATATCAGGCTGTTTGTGTTTATGGTAGGCTTTCCAGGTTTTATCCCTTTGAAGCATAATATTTTTTGTCTCATTGGTGAGCCAAGGGGTGGTTTTAGTTTAGATTATTTTTCTTCTTATTGGAGCTAGGGAGTTAAGGATAGTTAAGAATGTAGTGTTGAAGTAGTTGACATCTTCATCTAGAGACAGAGTTTTTAGGGGGTTCCAGCTGGTTAATTTCAGGGAGTTAGAGAAAGAATTTTGATTAAAGTTAGTTAGGTTATGAGTTTGAATAAATTGGTGAGAGAGAGGGGAGGAGGGAGTGGCTCGAATGAAGAAGGCAGGGAGGTTATCTCCTAATGGGTCAGGATTGACACCACATTTTATAACTTTGTTAGGATGTGATACTAGTATCCAGTCAAGTATGGAGCCAGGGGGGTTAGTTTTGTTAGGTCTGGTAATGGAGTTGGTAAGTTGAGTGAAGTTGAGTAGGTTGATAGTTATGGATGGATTAGGGTTATTGATTTTTCACCAGTCAATGTTTACATCTCCCAAAATAAAGGTTTCAAGTTTAATGTTGGATGAGGACCATAAGAGGATATCTTCCAGTGTATTGGTATTGTTACCAGGAGGAATATAGAGGGAAATAATACAGATGCTTTTGTGGTTGTTTATTTTTAGTATGCCAATAACTAGGTCAGCATTATTAAAAGTGGGAATGGTGTTGGGGTATGGGGTTATAGTTAGAAGGTTAGAGTAGATTAAAGCAACTCCACCTCCTCTCTAATGTGGGTGGATCAGAGAGAATGAAATCCTGGAGGTAGAAACTCAGAGTCATTAATATGTGGTTTTAGCCAGGTTTCAGAGATGGCAACTATGTCTGGGGAGTTATGGGAGAGCCAGGCATGGAAGAGAGATAACTTATTTTTTAGGCTTTGACCGTTAATTGTTAGGAACTTGAGGTTATTATGTGTAATTATTTTGTGGAGCAAGACTGATTTGTAGAAGAGAAGTTTGGACCTGGGTTGGGGTGTATGTCACCAGCTAAGTGAAGGCAAGTAATGTTGGGGATATGTTTACTAGAGTTATGTTTTGGTAGATGATGATGGTAATGAGTTGGATTTGGTTTGTAGTTGTTGTCAAAGATGAGAAAAATTTTTATTTTTAAGAGAAGGATAGGGTGGGAGGGAATTAGTGAAGCAGAGATGTTGTGAAAGTGGGATGTGTGGTGGTGCTGGGGATTCAAAGGGGGAGAGGGCACATGACAGTTATTATAGGAGGTTAAATGGTATAGAGATAGTAGAAGTAAGATGAAGGGAGAGTAGAGTAGGACTTTGGAAGGAAGGCTGAGCATGGTAGAGGGAGATAGTAAATATTAAAAGAGAAGCTAATAAGAGATAGTGTGTTAGGGGTGTGGTATGGAGAGGTAGGGAGGGGAGGAAAATAGAATGGGAGGGTAGAGAGTGACTCTTAATAGGCTGAAGAAGAGGGATGTGCTAATACTGAGGGGTATTCTGATTGGTTGGCAAGGGGGTTGGACTATAGGGTAAAGATAAATGTAGGTTTACTGGGGGTGGGTGGGAATTAGGGGCAGGGTAGGGGAGCGGAGTGAGCCAGCAGGACGAATGGAGCGGGAAGAGCCAAGAAGGTGGGAAGGCCCAGAATCAATCAGTGACCAGAGGCAGGAGAAGGAGAACAATTGCAGGGGGTGCAGGTATATGGATTACAAACTTTCTTTAAACTAAAACTCTTAGTTCCTAAATTTATGGGAAAAAATCTACAATACCATTACATTAGTAGCCATATATATTCCACCTGGGGTCAACATTCTTCTAGTGAAAAATATACTCTCTTATGTCTCCCAAAACATCCCATATGAAACTATCCTCATTACTAATAAAATTGAACTGTAAAATATGTACTACAAAATAATAAAATAATAGGTCGTCCACAGTCGAGCTAAAAATGGAATGTCCTTTATTGAAACACACAAACAAGCAATCATAGTTGAGAATAATGAAAAGGATTATAGACATTCATTATTTATTTAAAATCAGATTATTTGGAGCAAGGAAGTGGTTACAGACGGTGGTTCTGTTAAGAGCAATAAAAGCATTAAACTCATTCCTTTAACCAAGTCCCCCCTTCTCTGTAACACTATAGTGTAAACTGAGACTGTGCTACCTTAGAACTGAAATTAAAAAGCGACAGACAAATTAAAATATATAATATAAGAACAGCTTATTAAGGCTAACATACTAATCCAAACTTTATTAATTAAGAAACCAACTCACTAATAAAATGACTAACTAACAAAAAAGATCTACCACTATAAGAATAACTGTTAGCAACTTATAAACTGAAACACTTTTAACAAAGATTGCTTTCTTACCAAATAAGTACTTCATCAGGTTTGTGTGTAAAACACATATTATAATATTAATAAATGTGTATAAATCTACAAATAAACACCTAAGTAGGCAGAAGACCATAGCTATAATTGCTAAGGTGGAAATACAGTGCAAAATGTAAAAAATAAAGCATTAAGGACCAGGGGATCTGTTCAAGTATGGCATCTAACTAAGAAAGTATTTAGTTTAAATGAGTAAAGGTATGAGGAAAACATATGGAGACACTGCTACCCTTACTGTCTTCATCTAGCGTGGTGAATCTAAATGTGTAGTAGACATTGAAACACTGCACAGATGGGGGCAGTCTCAATGGTCTTGAACCAAATTGTCTGTGACAATGTATATACCAATGATTTCCATGGTAAGGACTGCTTGTAGGGAGTGGAGTTTTATGTTTAGGCTCCTAGACTGAGACAATAATGATTTTATTTTATTCAGATTCCTTTTTGTTATGTTGGAAGATTTTGAGGACTGACATTGCCTAAAAAAGGCACTACTGGGCAGACAAGGTTTTGGCCAATATATGGAAGCCACAGATGGACAGGTACAGGCCATCCCTGGCAAAGCAGTTTCACCTGCCTACCATGTTCTCACAGGCTATACATTGGACCCCCTTAGAATGATACCAAAAGCTAAGTATACCTTTGAAGCCAGTAATTGTTGGTGCATATTACAGCATCATTCCTAGTGATGGTAAAATGTTGCTCAAGACAAGGTTCATACCTGCCTTGGACACATATTCCAAGAGTTCCATCATGTCTCTCTGCATGTAGTCCAAAGAGGTACATCTCAAGCCATTTACACCTATGTAGACTATGACAGTGTCATATGTGTACTTGTAGTGCAAGGACTTGAATACCTGCATGATGTGATGAATCCTGGCACCTGATAGGCAGCTGACTGTGACCCTCTCCTTGCACAGCCTGGTGAATAGTGCATCAGTGTGTCTCACAATGGAGTCATCTAAGACTAGGATGTCAGATTGTGTGGAAGTTTGCCTTGTGGTCTTTTGCATTGAGACACTGTTACTCTTACATGTATTTTTCAAGGTGAGTGCTGTATTTGTGAGGTTGCTGATGACAATTGTTTCTAAGGTTACATTTAAGAGGCCTTTGTGGTTTAGGTGGGTTAATTTAAAGAGCTTCAGTAGATGTAGGTCTCTGTGTTTGGTCCATATTGTATGTGATAGATATAGTGTATGTTGTGTGTTACTGACAACCTGTTTTCTGTTTGTAGTGGCTTTATGTGAGACCTTTGCCTCAATAACATTATATAACATCTGTCACACATTGTATAATTTTACTTAAATAGTACGAGGTTGTCAGTAAATATGAGTCAATTGCTAGATTTTCTCAGGATGCCCATTTCAATTAAATTGGCTACAGAGATGGTTGGAACGTACAAATTCATGGTTCCAGGTGCTTACTAATATGGGCTTATGGGGGAGTAGTGCCTCTGAGGTTTGCAGTTGATTACTGGTGATGCTATCTATCTGGTACTAGACTCAAGATAGTTCTGGTCTCACCACAGATGCATGTGGCTAGGAGACTTACTTGCAACCCATTTTAAAATGTGAGAAATTTATTAAAGAAGTTTTATCTGTGAAGTATGTGTTATTGTGCATGAAAAAGCTTATTAAAATCAATTTTCTTGCACAGTGGCTTTATTATTATTAACAGTAGTAGTAATGGTATTTGCTATTGTTTTGCTTCTTTTTATTGTTTCATTCTGTTGATTTCATTTAATTTATTGAAAGCCAAAGAGAAAAAAATGTCTGCTTTGGGGATTGGATAAGCCAGATAATCATTTAACAAACAAATTAATTGCATAATACATGTCAAGAGATACTCTAAAATAGTTATCAATCAATTTTTTTCTAAACGTCAACTCATCTAACAAAATCAAATCTCCTGAGAAGCTACTTTTAATTTTGCATTTATTTATTAAGTGGATAAGTAATCAGTTCTTCAGACATTTTTTTGCCACTACCTGGAACACAAGCATAAGGATAAATACAGCATACAGGTGTGTATGTATGTGTCTGTATATCTATATATATAGCTATATAAAGAGAGAAAAGTGCTATTATTTATATTTTTAGAGATATAGATGCAAATATAAATATATAGAGATATAGATATACATACATTCATACATGCAAAATACATTCAGATGTATTACTGTGGCCCTTATATAAAGACAATTTAGTGTATTTAGTCAAACAGCATGTTTAACCTAGATTGTCTGAAGGAAATCCATGTTGACATGGAGAGATCATATAAAACTCCATTTAAACATTTAGTTGAGGCAAGAGTTGAACTCCACACAATAGAACTGTGAGTAAGATATATTGTTTCTGAATTACCATACTCCCAATTAAGTCCATTAATACCTAATCACCAAGCCAATAATTTCAAATACCAGGCACACATACTTAGGAATAAAGTGTCCTGCAAAGGAAATGTCAGCTCTGCCACTGTAAATCTGAGAGTCTTAATGAATTTTTATCACTTTTGCAGTTTGTTTGACTAAAGTTGCTTATATTGTATTTGCAACAGATATCTTCCTATTATTGTATTAGATAGCATCTCCATTTTGTTAAACTAAGCGTTCTCCATGTGCTTTTCCACTACCCCACCACAACTTTTACATTAAATTGCAGTTTCAGTTGTTTTTCTGATTCGGGTGTTAGCTTGCTGAGGGAAGTACTATTTGTTTTGTGGCAAAGGATAATTTGCTACATACCTCTCAATCTCTTAGTGCAAGAAATCTGGACAATGCCTGATGAAATCGAGGTACAAAGGCCAGAAACAGACAGATTTTAAATATTGCTCTTATAAACGTAGAAAATTGCTAGAGCAACCAGGTTTGTGCTAACAAATATTTTCTGAAAGATTTGAAGTCTGAAACTCAAATGTATGTGATTATTTAGTGACTTCAATCCTCAGATCATCCCAGTGATTTGTCAGAAAACCATAAATCTTATGAGGAATAGACCAAAAATATGAGGCAAAAATCTGGACATTCTGCTGAAATCTAAATAGTTGAGAGGTATGATTTGCTGCTGTTTCTGAAGAGTGGATATTCTTGGCTGGAATTCGAGCTGCTTGTTGTTTTTTCTACTTTTACTTTATTTCTTCAGTTTAACTCCTTGCAGCACTACATAACGCTGTATTTGACAGATGCTGGCATTTTCAGTTTCATATTCTTTCACAGGAAATGTATGTAATTTCACTTTCTAGTTAGAGTTGTACAAATCAAACAGTAATGCAGCAGTATTGTTTTGCACTTTTAATCTGATCTCATAGGTAAACTAGGGAAATTATTTACTGCATACTGTTTTTGATGCTTGAACTAAATTTTATCTATGTTTTTATTTTACCTTGAATCAGTACTTTAACCAGGCGCCGAAGCAGTATTACCTTCTCCTAGTCTCCTTTAATATTAACTAGACTGAGTTTATAGCCAATCGTGACTATAACTTTTGCTATATACAGTTATCTTACTGTTCAAACCTAATACAATCTATGTCTAATTTTTTTCTTTCAATTAATACTTTTAGAGTTGAAACACTGTTATACTCTATTATCCTTTTTCAAAATCCGTCTCACCCTTTATCTAAAATGGAAGGGCCGCCAGCTAGAATTCCCTCTGTTGCCACCCCCATACCATTTCCTGTACTCAGGCAATATAAAACTTGCCTGATCCTCACCGATAATGATCTTTTATTTAACTTATTGTATATTTGTGAGAGATGCAAATACCTAGCTATATCTTTGGCTACAGTCTCTCATCCCCACAAATCCCATGACCATTACTTACCTCCATTCACATTCTGTACAAACCCATACTAAATTATCATATGCTGAGACAGTTGTCCTTGTCAAGCCTCAATGGTCTAGTAGGAGCACATCCAATATAAACCAATCACTGCAACACTGATTAGAGATAAGTCACAAGAAAAAAGTATATTCTAAGTCCATCCCAGCAATGCAATTTACAAACATAAATAGAAATGGATTGTTGACTCCATAGTTAGGCACACTGATTTCACACTTAGAATAATGATGTTTTAGTAGGAGCCAACATTGTGAACATTACAAGGGCCCTGAGGACCTTTAAACCAGACAAATATGATTATGAAATGGTGATGGCTCATGTTGGGGTAAATGAACTTGTATACAAAACTGTGAGCGATATATAGAGAGACATGATAGAGCTCTCCATGTATGTCACAAATGCAGGCAAGAACCTAGCACTGAGTGGAATCCTTCCATCACCAAGAATGATGCTGAAGAATAAAGAAAAGATGATTGAGTTTAATAGCTGGTTAAATAGCTGGTGTCATTCTTGGGAGAATCCAGTATGGGACAGCATGGTATGAGATGCTTTGCAACCATATTTACTTAGGTTCATAGGTTCATAGGTTCATAGGTAGGTACTAGGCTATCGGCCCAAGGGCCTATGTAGGCCTAGACAATAAGGTTCCCTGGCTTACGCCACTCAAGAAAGTAATTTTCCTGTGCCACTGTCGAGCAGAGACACATAAGTGATCCCTGGGGTGTATTTCCTATTTCCCATCCAGTCATCAAGATTTTTCTTGAAGAGTGCTAATGAAGAACTTTGCTTGACATAGATGAGTAGTCTGTTCCAGAGTATGGGAAGTCTCTGGGATAGGAATCTATCCCTCCAGCATGTCTTGTTTATTGTGGTGACAAGGTTTAGGTCCCTAGAGTGTGTAGCTCGGAGGGATTGGGATTTCTTTAGGTGTAGCATGTCCAACAGCTCTGGGTTTGACACAGCTTTATATGTTAAGCAGAGATCACCTCAGAGTAGGCGATATGCAATGGACTAAAGCTGGAGTTTTTTGAGACGTTCAGTGTAGGGCATTTGTTTGAGTCCAGTAATCCTCTTTGTGAGGTACTTCTGTGACCTTTCCAGCTGCTGCAGATGTCTTGTGAGGTACATCCTATAAAGGGGCATTGTACTCTATAATGGGTCTAATGAGTGTTGAGTAGAGGGGAATGATGACCTCTTTTTTCCTGGATGAGAACCCTTTTATGATGAGGTGTGCCACGTAGAAGGACTTCCTGACTACTGTGGCAATGTGACTATCAAAGGAGAGACTACTGTCCACCCGGGTCCCAAGGTCTCTTATCACGCATTCGGTGTTAAGTAGATTGCTGCCTATGTGGTAGTTCATGGGTACAGAGTTTTTACCAAAGGGGATGACACTGCACTTTTTGGCACTGAGCTTGAGGCCATGGCTCTGACACCAGGCATCTGTCTCAGAGAGGCCCTTCTGTAGGATGTTCACATCATTTGGGGACTTGACTATGGCTCCTAGTTTGCAGTCACCTGAGAACTTCATTAGCCAGAGGCCTTCTTTGTTAGCCTGTACTTCAGAGAAGTAGATACCAAAAAGGAGCGGTCCCAGGACAGAACCCTGTGGTACTCCACTTGTCACTGGTTTGAGGTCAGATTTGGAGTCTGCAACTTTTACAGTGTGGGTTCTGTTAGTGAGCCAGTTAGAAACCCATCTTGTGAAGTAGGGATTTATTGAGTTTAGCTATAATTCCAGAATGGGGGATGGTGTTGAATGCTTTGGCGAGGTCAAGATAGACTGTGTGAACCACCTTACCCTCATCTACGGCTTTGGTGACTGCCTCAAAGAAGTCTATCAGGTTGAGGAGGCATGATCTGCCTTTCACAAACCCAAACTGGGTGGGATCCAGAGTTTGGAGGTTACCAATGTCTTTGTTTATGAGTTCCATGATGATACGTTCCATGGCCTTGCAGACCAGGCTCGTCAGGCTAATAGGTCTATCGTTCCCGGGATCAGTGGTGGCTCCCCCTTTGTGGAGTGGGATAACTGTTGCTGTGCACCATTCAGTGGGCACAAAGCCTGATGTGAGGCTATTATTGAACATGGTGCTTAAGTGAGGAGCCAGTTCATTATGAAGTTTGTGTAAAATGCAGCCTGGGATGTTGTCCGGTCCCATGGATGCTGTGTTTTTGGCTTTAGAGAGTGCAGCTTTCACCTGCGTAGTTGTGATTACTGGGACTCTGCATTCTTCCTGTATAGATATGGGCCCTTTGGGGGGGGGGGTAAAGTTAGCACTGAACCTATCTGCCAGGATGTTGGCAATATCAGTTGGTTCTGTAATTTTCGTGCCTTTGTGCTGTAACTCAGAGCAGGTCTGGGTGTTGCCATTGAGATTCTTGACATAGCTATAGAATGCTTTGTGGTTGTCCTTGGAATTAGTGGAGATTTTATTTTTGTAGCTAGCTTTGAAGGATCTTATAAGGGATCTCAGCTTCTTACTGAGGCTGACCAGGGAGCTCCTCTACTCATGGGATTTTACTCTCTTTTGCAACAGTTTCTTCCTTCTGTTGTACAGTTTGTTTATGGCAGGGGACCACCAGATTGGCTTCCTTTTTTTGGAGGATAGCGTCTTGGTTCTGTTTGGGATAGCACGATCCATGCACTCATGTAAGTGCTTATAGAGTGCATATGTGTAGGATTCAGCAGTTGTAACTGTATTGTCCATCTGCATGGGTGTCATGAAGTTCACTACTTCTGTCTTAAGAAACATGAAATTGGCTTTGGAGAATGTTTTTACTGTGGTTTCCTTAATGGGGGGGGGGGTGGGATGTGGATATCAAGGGTGATTAGCTTATGGTCAGATCGGACCAATGAGGAGTTGACTTCAGGTGTGGAACACCGGTCACTCATGTTGGTAATGACTAGGTCTAGGATATTGTTGTCCCTGGTGGGGTGTGGATAAGTTGATCTAGGGCATTGGAGTTTATGAATTCCAGAAAGCGTTGTGCTAAGGAGTTAGTACATGAGTAGTTTTCCCAGTTAATGGTGGAGTAGTTGAAGTCGCCCATTATTAGAGTGTTTGGTTGAACCCTAATATTTTCCAATACATCAAGAAAAGAGGAGTGGGAATCCTGGGGCATGGTGCGGGATATGTAGCAAGCTACAATTTGGATTGCAGTTTTGCCAAGAGTTAGTTGCACTTGGATAACCTTGGATGCATTATGCTGAGCAACTAGCCTGGAGGTGTGGATATCCTTAATGAATATGGACACACCCCCACCTTTGGTGTTTCGGTCCAGGTTACATGGCCGAAAAGTGTGGTATGAGTTATAGCCTGGTAGTGCAGGGGTGCTCTCTGGAGCCTTGAACCAGGTCTCAGTCACTGCATAGATATCGATGTTCTCCATTTTAAGGCATGCCTCGAGTGAGTGCATTTTGAAATTTAGACTTATAGCATTGAGTAGCATTACCCTCAGTTTTTGCTTGCTTGTTCCTGTTATGGTGGTGAATTTGTTACTTGAACCCTGCCTAAAAAAGTCACTATAGGGGCAGCAAGAGCCTTAGCCAGTATCCGGAATCCCAGGGGCAACAGGTGCAGGACATCTGTAGCAAAGCATCATGGTCTGTTGACCATGTCATCCCAAGCAGACAGATACTGGATCCCCTTAGAATGACGCCAGAAGCTTAGCCAATTGTTGAAGTCAATCATTTTGTCCTTGTACTGCGGTATCATCCTGGGCGATGGCAGAATGCTACTCAGGGCTAGGGTCATACCTGCCTGAGCTACAAGATCGGAGAGCTCTTCCATGTCTCTTTTCATGTAGTCCAGGGAGATACATCTCAGGTCATTCATGCCAACATGGACAATGACAGAGTCATATTTGTACTTGTTGTGGAGTGACCTGAGTGCGTAGGTTATGTGGCGGATCCTGGCACCTGACAGGCAGCTGACAGTAACCTTCTCCTTGTTTAGCCTGGTGAGTGGGACATCAGTGTGCCTGACTATTGAGTCACCTATGACTAGTGTGTTGGGTATGTTGTTTTTCCTTATTGGCTGTGTTTGAGTGGCACACTGAGTCTGTGGGCTATGTGTCATTTGGGTTGTGTTGGGGGATGGAAGTTGCTTGTGTTTCTGCTTTGGAGGTCTCTGTTGCTTAGGCAGATTATTATTGAGAGCCTCCGTGAATGTTTTTGAGTTTCTATGTGTGGATTTTGGTGGTGTAGACATAGTGAGACTATGTGATGAGTGTGGTGTGGGGCAAATGTTTACCTTCTCCTCATGACTGTCAGGTTCAGTCTTGGTTGGAGAGAGCTTTACCTCCAGTTTGGCTAGATAAGTGCATCTCTCACAGGTTGTAGTGTTGTGTGGTAGGAGGAGAGGGTTGTCTGTGTACATGAGGCAATTTCTACATTGCGTCAAGATGCCCAGATTCATCAGACAGGGGAGAACACTGGGAGCTGACCCTTGGACATGCCTGAATAAAAACTATTTTCCTCTAGATAAGTGGGGAAAGTGAGTACAAGAGCTGCTTTTCTCAATACCAGTGAGAAAAGTAAGTACAAAAACTGTTTTCCTCTAGATAATGAGGAAGATTGAGTGCTATAGTAATTAGTAGCTTATTTAGTGCTTACAAGTTCACTTCACCAAGGATGGCCTGTGGGTCTCATTTCAAGGCTTCTTCATACTGGTGAATGCTTTTGCTGCCCTTATTGTACCATTTTTATCTAGGGTCAAGGTCATGAACTTCACTATACTACATCAGTGTAGCTCTACTTAATGCTAGTAGTCTAAACAACAAACTGCCAGCTCTTGAGGCCCTCCTGCATTTATTAAACATCCATGTATGTGTTGCTACAGAAACATAATTTAAGAACCCCATAACACCTGAATTGTACAATTTATCCTAACGTAGAAAGTGCATCCGCTCACTCCCTCCATTTAAGTTGGAACCCTTGGCCAGAATTTTGACAGGCTTAGTTGTGAGTGACCCAGAGCAGTGCCCCATAACACCGGAATTGCACAATTTATCCTAACGGAGAAAATGCATCCACTCACCTTCCTCCATTTAAGTTGAATCCCTTAGCCAGAATTCTGACATGCTTAGTCATGAGTGACCCACAGAAGTGCCCCATAACACCTGAATTGCACAACTTATCCTAACAGAGAAAGTGCGTGTGCTCACCTCCCTCCATTTAAGTTGGATTTCTTGTCCAGAATTCTGACAGGCTTAGTCGTGGGTGGCCTAGCAAAGTGCCCCATAACACCTGAATTGCACAATTTATCCTAACGAAGAAAGTGCATCCACTCACTTCCCTCCATTTAAGTTAGATCCCTTGGCCGGAATTTTTACAGGCTTAGTCATGAGTCACCCAGAGTAGTGCCCCATAACACCTGAATTGCACAATTTATCCTAACTAAGAAAGTGCATCTGCTCACCTCCCTCCATTTAAGTTGGATCCCTTGGATGGAATTTTGACAGGATTCATCATGAGTTGCCCAGAGAAGTGCCCCATAACACCTGAATTGCACAATTTATCCTAACTAAGAAAGTGCATCTGCTCACATACCTCCATTTAAGTTGGATCCCTTGGATGGAATTCTGACAGGATTAGTCGTGAGTCACCCAGAGATGTGCCCCATAACACCTGAATTGCACAATTTATCCTAACAAAGAAAGTGCGTCCACTCACCTCCCTCCATTTAAGTTGGATCCCTTGGCCGGAATTCTAACAGACTTAGTTGTGAGTGACCCACAGAAGTGCCCCATAACACCTGAATTGCACAATGTACGTCTCCTGTTGAAAGTCAAATGTCAGGGATTTCTAACTATATTCTGTTCTTACTTTGTTTAACTGTGTAGCTCATTATGTTTAAACACTGTGACTGTGGCATGCACACTAATCATGTTTAGCCCCCCCCCTGCATTATTTTATTTAGCTATACATTATATTTTTTTCAACTGTTTATTCCCATATCATATCCCCTCTCCCCAATGTAGAGGGTGATAATACAATTAAGTACAGTCTGTTCTTGGTACACTGACCTACAGGTCAGTACACTCCTCTGAGCTGTTCTAACACCTTGCTCCTCATATCAGATCTGCCATCTCTCCATATTATAAAACATTTCTTTGAACTGCTTCTCCAGGAACTTCAGCCCAAGATGCCTGGACTTGCTGATAGTTTTTTTTGTTGCAGCAATCTCTTTCTGGCTACGCCCTGCTCTGTTCGCCCTCACTATGCTTGGGCTCACTCCTTACTGTTGACCTTGTTAGTATAAACATCCCCACCTTCAATGATGCCAAAACCTTACTCGTAAAGGTAAAGCTTCATCCTGAGAAGCAACTAAACATATTAGGTTAATACATCCCTTCCAAGGAAAACATAAAGACAATAGAATCAATAACTCATTGGGCATCAGAATCCCTCCCCTAAGAGGCACTCCTGTTAGGTGATTTCAACATAGACTGGGCTTCAATAAACTCACCCCTCCCCACTACTCATATAAACCTACATGGATTTACCCAGATCATCCAAACCCCAACTAGGATTGACAAAGTCTCCGAAAAGGAATCCATTTTAGGTTTCATTCTCACTAATCACCCATCTGTCTCACAGTATTCTGGCACATTACCCGATACCCTTAGGTTCATAGGTTCATAGGTGTGTACTAGGCTATGTATTTTAAAAAGAGGGAGGAGCATAGGGTGAAGTACAAGAGTGGATGAAGATGCACACAGGTGGATGATATCCTATGCAGGAGGGCCAGTCTGAAGGAGACTGGAGACTGTAAAGTGGTGATAGGAGAAAGTGTAGTTAGGCAGCATAGAATGGTGGTCTGTAGGATGACGCTGGTGATCAGGAAGAGGAGGACAAGTGTGAGAGCAGTGCCAAGGATCAAATGGTGGAAGTTGAAAAAGGGTGATTGTGAGGTGGCATTCAGGGAAGAGTTAAAACAGGCACTGGGGGCAGTGAAGAGTTACCAAATAGCTGGGTAACTACAGCAGAGATGGTAAGGGAGACAGCTAGAAAGGAGCTTGGTGTGACATCTGGACAGAGGAAGGAGGACAAGGAGACCTGGTGGTGGAATGAGAAAGTACAGGAGAGTATACAAAGGAAGAGGTTGGCAAAGAAGAAGTGGGATTGTCAGAGAGATGAAGAAAGTAGACAGGAGTATAAGGAGATGAGGAGCATGGCAAAGAGAGAGGTGGCGAAGGCTAAGGATAAGGCATATGGAGAGTTGTATGAAAGGTTGGACACTAAAGTGGGAGAAAAGGACCTGTACCGATTGGCTAGACAGAGGGCCCAAGCTGGGAAAGTTGAGCAGTAGGTAAGGGTGATAAAGGACAGTAAGGGAAACGTACTCACAAGCAAGGAGAGTGTGTTGAGCAGATGGAAAGAGTACTTTGTGGGGCTGATGAATGAAGAGAATGAGAGAGAGAGAAGGTTGGATGATGTGGGGATAGTGAATCAGGAAGTGAAAGAGATTAGCAAGGAGGAAGTACGGACAGCTATGAAGAGGATGAAGAATGGAAAGGCTGTTGGTCCAGATGACATACCAGTGGAAGCATGGAGGTGCTTAGGAGAAATGGCAGTGGAGTTCTTAACTAGATTGTTTACTGAAATCTTGGAAAGTCAGAGGATGCCTGAGGAGTGGAGAAAAAGTGTTTTGGTACCTATTTTTAAGAATAAGGGTGATGTGCAGAGTTGTAGTAACTACAGAGGGAAAAAAATGATCAGTCACAGCTTGGAGGTATGGGAAAGAGTAGTGGAAGCTATGTTAAGAAGGGAGGTAATGATTAGCGGTCAGCAGTATAGTTTCATACCGGGAAAGAGCACTACATATGCGATGTTTGCTCTGAGACTTTTGATGTAGAAATATAGGGAAGGTCAGAAGGAGTTGCATTGTGTCTTTGTGGACTAGGAGAAAGCATATGATAGGGTGCCTAGAGAGGAGTTGTGGTATTGTATGATGAAGTCAGGAGTGGCAGAGAAGTATGGTACAGGATATGTACGTGGGTAGTGTGACAGTGGTGAAGTCTGCAGTGGGAGTGACAGATCCGTTTAAGGTGGAGGTGGGATTACATCAAGGATAAGCTCTGAGCCCTTTCTTATTTGCAATGGTGATGGACAGGTTGATAGAGGAGATCAGTCAGGAGGCCCCATGGACTATGATGTTTGCAGATGACATTGTGATCTGTAGTGAGAGTAGGGACCAGGTTTGGGGAGACCCTGGAGAGGTGGAGATATGCTCTAGAGAGGAGAAGAATGAAGGTCAATAGGACTAAGACAGAATATGTGCGTGTGAATAAGAGGGAGGATAGAGGAATGGTGAGGATGCAAGGAGTTGAGTTGGTGAAGGTGGATGAGTTTAAGTATTTGGGATCAACAGTTCAGAGGAATGGCGAGTGTGGAAGAGAGGTGAAGAGGAGAGTACATGCAGGGTGGAATGGGTGGAGAAGAGTGTCAGGAGTTATTTGTGACAGACGGGTACCAGTAAGAGTGAAAGGGAAGGTCTACAAGAGGGTAGTGAGACCAGCTATGTTGTATGGGTTGGAGACAGTGGCATTGACAAAAAGGCAGGAGTCAGAGCTGGAAGTGGCAGAGTTAAAGATGTTAAGATTTGCACTGGGTGTGACAAGGATGGACAGGATTAGTAATCAGTATATTAGAGGGCCAGCTCAGGTTGGATGGTTTAGAGACAAAGTCAGAGAGGCAAGATTGCGTTGGCTTGGACATGTGCTGAGGAGGGATGATGGGTATATTGGGAAAAGGATGCTAAGGATAGAGCTGCCAGGTAAGAGGAAAAAAGGAATGCCTAAGATAAGGTTTATGGACATGGTGAGAGAGGACATGCAGGCGGTTGATGTGACTGAGCAATATGCAGAGGATAGGAAGAAATTGAAACAGATGATCTGCTGTGGCAACCCCTAATGGGAACAGCTTAAAGAGAAGAAGAATAAGAAGACTAGGCTAATGACCCTGGAGCCTTTACAAGTCTAGCACATAGGATTACCCTGGCATTGTGCCACCTGACCTTAGTTCCCAGTGCCTCTGTCAAGTAAAGTCACTGGAGTGATCCCCGAGGTGAATTTTCTATTTCCCATCCACTCATCCAGATTTCTCTTGAAGAGGGTTAGTGAGGTGCTCTGCTTGACATGTATGGGGAAGTCTATTCCAGAGCATGATAAGTCTCTGGGTTATGAACCTGTCCCTCCAGCATGTTCTGTTGATTGTGGTAATGAGGTGCTCTGCTTGACATGTATGGGAAGTCTCTTCCATGTTAGTGTTCCACCTTAGTGATCACCACATACATTTCTCCTAAGGCAACAAATTAAACCAACTAAAACAGCCCCCTCAAACAAATACTTTACACTTAAAACTTTAGAGCGGAAGACCTACTGGTAGCACTAAAACACTACAACTGGTTGCAACTACAATACCTCCCCATAGACAAGGCAGTTGACTATTTTAACTTCACATTTCTAGACATACTTAACTAACTTGCCCCCCTAAGAACTGTTTGGACAAAGTCCAACTCTGCTCCATGGCTCATCAAGAGTACCCATCTCCTACTAAAGCAAAGCGATAAAGCATGGGATACCTGGCTGTTAGATAAATATTGATTCAGACATTTATAACAGTGCCTATATACTTTTGTTTATTAGAATATGTGCGTAGTAAATTTAACAGTGCATGTACACTTCTATTTGCTAGTTAAAGGGAGAAGGTGCAACAGGAAGTGCTGATAGAAAACATCAAAAAAAATAAGTACAAAGACTTTAGGAAATGTTATAATTTGTCTAATGTTTGTTTGCAAAATGTTCATTACAAAATTTTAAACTTAGGCTTGAACTTTGCTCCTAGTCAATGTGCTAATGCTAATTAAACTAGAAGTATTGTTGACTTTAAAAAGTATGTTAGTAAACTGGGTTTAAGTTTTATTTTGAATGACATTAGTTCTAAGATTAAGTTCTGTAAACCTTCCAGCTATAACCCAATTCTACATCATACTATCTCCCAAAGTATTTGAAAGAAGATGTGAAGAAGAAATAAGGCAATGCTGTAAGAATAAATCTAAAAATATGTTTTTCAATTTAAGTCAGAGTGAAATTAGAGCACTAAATGATTTAAAGAGTTTCAGGCATCTTAGATATATGAAGGCAGACAAGGGGGGATTGTCATAATGACACAAGAAAGCTACGTTAGTGCAATTGAACAAATGCTCAGTAATGAATTAGAATACACAGAGGTCAGAAAATGTAATGTGTTAAACAGTCATAGAGATGTATATGACAACTTATATGAGTTATTAATGAATGCTGATATTAATCTGGAATTGTTAAATTTTTTGCATATTGATGAACCAAAAATAGGTGCACTATTTGGTATCCTTAAATTACATAAAAACTTTCAGAATCCCCCTTTTAGACTGATAGTTTCTGCACCTAGATGTAGTTTCAGAAAATATTTCTCTGTTTCTTGATTATGTTTTTAACCCATTGATTAAGATACTGAAATTGCATATTAGTAACTCAGGGGATTTCCTTAACCAAATTAGAGAATTTCATGTGAGGACAGAAATTTCTGACAATACTCCTTCTTTTACCATGATTACAGTGGATATTTCTTCCCTTTACATGTCGATTCATGTAGAGGAAGGGTTAGAATTTTTAAGTCATTTTTTTACTAAAATATGGGCACTACGATACACATCAAGTATATATGTATAGAATTTTAATGGGTATAGTGTTAGTGAATAATTATTTTATTTTTAACACTAAGTTTTACAAACAAAAGAAGGGAGAAGCAATGGGGGTGATAGTAGCCCCCTCCTTTGCTAACTTAGTTTTAGAATGGTGGGAGAAAGAATTGTTACCACACATTTCTATGTATGACAAGATTTTGATGTACTGCCATTTTGTTGATAATTTATTTTTTATTGTTTTAGAAGTTGATTTTGATTTGAATAATTGTATGCTAGAAGTGAATAATAGTTGTACTTTTCTAGAATTTACAACTGGAAACACTGGTCTTCGTGTGAATTTTTTGGGCATAGATTTAGAGTTAGATGGTGCCAAATTTATTTCTAGAATTCACAGAAAAAAACTTTTAGTAATAGCTATGTCCACTTTAAAAGTGGGCATCCTATGTACATTAAAAGGAACATTCCACATGGCCAATACATTAGAGCCTCCCAGATGGTCAGTGATGACCAAGATTTTTTGAATTAAATAGAATTATTCAAGGTTATTCTTGGAAAGAGGTTACAGCTTGGACTTACTTAATAATCCAGTGGATGAAATTATTAGTATTAGAACCAATAAATTTCCACCCATTATTATACATGGTTTCACTAGTAAACAGATTACCAATGAAGCAAGAGATGAATCTTTTAACTCCCATTTTGCTTCAAGGTTTTGTTTGGACATGACAGTGGATTCCATGACCATTAAAAATATTGTCAAAAACAATTGGAAAATTTTGCTAGGACATGAGGACCTGGCAAAAGTAGTGGGGGATAGACCACAGTTTGTAGAAAAAAAAAATGGAAACATTAAACAACTGTTAGAATTTTCCGTGACGAAAATTATAACACCTTTTACTAATAAGGTCTTTGGTACTTATAAATGTTTGAACTGCAGGATCTGTAGGTTTTTTTTTCCTGAGGGTCCCTTCATAGACTTATCACATTGTAATAGAACTATAAAAGTGCCAGGTAGATTTGATTGTTCCTTCTACTGGGGTTGTTTATGTTGTTTTATGTATGTCATGCACAGCCTTTTATGTTGGCATGACCAGCAGACATCTGGGAATTAGAATTAGGGAAGATGTATATGCTATTACGACACATGGTGAGAATAATGTGCTGTACAAGCATTCTGTAAAATGTTCCAATTTTAAGGAATGTATTTTTTCTGTCTTGAATGTGGTACATATGGACTTAAGGGAAGGTGATTTTTAAGAATGAAGTTAAAAGAAGTAGGTTGAGTGGCAAATTCGGTTGGCTGCTCACCCTCCTCCTGGTTTAAATTAAGCTGCAAACATCAAATGTTTTTAAAGCATAGAAAATCTGTCATTTATTCTGTTTGATGCATTAAGGGTTAACATCAGTGTTCTCCTATTGGTTAACTATTTAACAAATTTGGTTTAAATATGGATGCATTATTATGTGGTTGTATGTTTCTGATGAAGCCTTTGGACGAATAGCGGATTAATAGATCGGTTTATGCTAAAAAAAATGTGTCAAGTACCTGTTTCTATCAGTGTACTTTTACTGTTTGGTTGCTTCTCTCTGGTTCCTGGTTGTTTTGTTTTCTTCATTGTTAACAATAACAGACTGTTTCATGGACAAAATCTGGATGGTACAGAAGAATATATAGAGGACATTAAAAGTGTATAATGTTAGATCTGATTTCTTGTTAGATCTGTATACTGGAGAACATCATCTGTGCTGTCTGAAAAGGTTAATCTGAGACATTAAAGCTGTAAACTGTACAGTACTGTACATGTCGTCTGTTACATAGACAAGTTATTTTATTAGTACTGTGCAAAGTTGATATAGTGTTAAAAAGGTTAATAGTCTGCAAAGTTCAGTGCATTTATCAGACTTTGGTTTCAGCAAGCAGTTACAAGGCACCAGCAGCAGCAGCACAGACATCTGCATTAAAATTTTCAGTGGCAAGCCTTGCCTGTATTTGAACACAGGGGGGAGTGATGCCTTGTATAAGTAACTTTAGTAAAGGCACAGTAGCTAACATTTATGTATGTTATTGATTCCTGAATAGGAGCACTTCAGTTTCCCAGTTTGCAGCAGTACAGTTCCCCAGATGTTTGGATCCAGAGTGAGACTGCCGTACAGGAAGGAAGCAGTGCCATGAATTCTCCACGTCGGTGACTTTTCAGGTTTTGAATCTGCAACTGTCAGTTTTGTTTCACCAGCTTTTCAAGTAACTATAAAAGTTTTGCAATCATCTATGGTAATCAGACTGGCCCTCTGAGCCCTTGTGGAACTGGTAAGAAAATCTTTTAGTGTTACATGACAGTATGAATGCCACTAAACAGGCTAATATAAAGGGTACTAAACACAGTTTTACTGTTAATGTGTCAATTTTAGACAGACTACAGAGTTTGTATAAACAGCATATTAGCAAATTTAAAACCTTATTAGGACAAGTTGACAGTCAGAAATTATGTAAATGAATTGTGTTTGACTGGTATCATAAAAAGAAAATTCTGTGGTATGACAATAAATGTTTATTGTGCAAGTCATTTGAAACTGCTTTCTGTGTGCAATGTCATAAAAGTAGAGCTCAGACTGTAGTTAATAGTAAAAAAAACAAATAAGGGTCATACACTTGCATTATTTCCAGATGTTAAACATTTATATCCTGTCATCACATGTAAAATGTTAATTTCAAAGTTGCAACAGCAGTCAAATCAGTCATTGCTAAAATCTCCTGTACGTCTTCCTATATCCTTTAGACAAACATGCAATAAAGCAGCTGCACAGCACAAAACAGATAAGGACAGGAATGAGGGTCATGTTGAACTGACAGAAAAATGTAATAAACCTCTAAGAGAGAGAGAGAGACAGAGTGAGTTCAGAGAGTTCAAATATCATGTACAAATACTTTTTCAGCAGTGCATAAGAGCTTTAGTCAGTAGAAAAGGTTACTAAGAAATATCAGGCAGCCCATGCAAAATTACAAAATAAAAACATCTGGATAGTAAAGAGTTAAAGAAAAAAATCCCAGACCTTACACAGCAATTAGCTAAACTGACAGAAACTAATTTATGACATACTATTCTACATTTAACAAGTGGTTAGCATACAGAGCAGGATCAAATGTAAGGACAAATGATTCCCAAATGTTTTAAAATTTTCATTCTGTTAAAGCAAGACACTTATCAGGTAAATGTATAACTGACATATTACTGACATACACATAGGGACAGCCTCTTATAGCTAAGCTGTTAAATAATTTCAAAATCACCATTTTAAATAAGAGAACAGTTTTAGTTCATAGAAATCAAATGAGTAGTTAAAAGCAGTAAAGACATAAAGTCACAAGAGTTACATGCATGTATTTTCTTTTCACCTATAGTGCACTTGTTTAAAATGCACAAGAGCAAAAGGCAAATAACAGCAAATGCAAATAATGTAAGTAGAAGTATGTGTTAGTTAAGCCAGTATCTCTTTTAGGTTCATAGGTTCATAGGTGGGTACTAGGCTATCTGCCCGAAGGCATTTATAAGCCTAGCCAGAATGTGTTGGCTTTTGCCATCCCCTTAGATTAGTTCCCTGTGCCTCTGTCCAGCAGAGCCACTAAAGTGATCCCTGAGCTAAACTTTCTGTTTTCCATCCACTCATCAAGGTTTCTTTTGAAGAGTGTTAGCGAGGAGCTCTGCCTAATGTAGATTGGGATATTGTTCCAAAGCATGGGAAGTCTCTGGGACAGGAATCTATCCTTCCAGCACGTCCTATTTATTGTTGTCATGAGGTTTAGATCCCTAGAGTGTGTGGCTCGAGGGGATAAGGTTTTCTTTAGGTGAAGCATGTCCATCAGTTCTGGGTTGGACATGGCCTTGTATGTCAGGCAGAGACCACCTCTGAGTAGGCGGTATGCAACCGAGTACAGCTGGAATTTCTTCAGTCAAGCTGCATAGGGCATCTGTTTGAGGCCATTGATCCTCTTGTTGAGGGTACTTCTGTGGTCTTTCCAGCTGTTGCATGTGTCCTGTAAGGTACATCCCAAATGGGGCGTTATACTCTAAGATGGGTCTGATGAGTGATGAGTAGAGGGGCACAATGACCTCTTTTGATCTGGATGCGAACCCTTTTGTGATTAGGTGGGCCACATAGAAGGATTTTCTAACCACTTTGGCAATGTGATTATCAAAGGTGAGGTTACTATCTACTTGGGTCCCTAGATCCCTTATTATGTCTTCCATATTTAGGGGACTGCCACCTATGTGGTAGTTTTTGGGTACTGTGTTTTTTCCAAAGTGGATGACTATGCACTTTTTGGCATTTAGCTCGAGGCCATGATTTTGACACCAGGTATCCGTCTCAGTGAGACCCTTTTGGAGGATTCTTTGTCAGCCGGAGAGTCAATTATAGCCCCTAGTTTGCAGTCATCTGTGAACTTGGTCAGCCATAGTCCTCCTGTGCTTGCCTGTACCTCTGAGAAGTATATGCCAAACAGGAGGGGTCCTAGGACTGAGCCCTGGGGAACACCACTTATAACCAGTTTAGAGATGGACCTAGCTCCCGCAACTGTCACAATGTGGGTTCTGTCCGTGAGACAGTTGGCAACCCATCTTGTGATGTAGGGGTTTATGTTCAGGCTGGTGAGCTTGTCTATAATACCAGAATGGGAAATGGTGTCGAAGGCCTTAGCAAGATCTAGGTAGGCTGTGTGTACCACCTTTCCCTCGTCTATAGCCTTGGTAACTGTCTCAAAGAAGTCCACCAGGTTTAGGAGGCATGATCTGCCCTTAACAAAGCCGAACTGGGTAGGGCCCAGTGTTTGTAGGTTTCCAATGTCTCTATTAATGAGTTCCATGATGATGCACTCCATAGTCTTGCAGACCAAACTAGTCAGGCTTATAGGGTAATAGTTCCCGGGGTCTGTTGTGGCTCCACCTTTGTGGAGTGGAATAACCGTTGCTGTGTGCGACTCTATGGGTATGTAGCCTGTGGAGAGGCTGAGTTTGAACAGTGTGTTTAGGTGAGGGGTTAGTTCATCTTTGAGTTCGTGTAGGATGCAGCCTGGGACACCATCTGGTCCCATTGATGCTGAGTTTTTGGCTTTGGAGAGGGCTGTTTTAACCTGAGTGTCTGTGATTTCAGGGACACTACATTCTTCTGGTATGGTTATGGGCCCTTTTGGTGGGTGAAAGGGGGGTGAAGTTTGCGCTGAACCTGTCTGCCAGGATGTTGGCGATATAGGTCGGTTCAGTGTATTTTGTGCCATTCTGCACTAACTCCGAGCAGATCTAAGTATTGCCACTTAGATTCTTGACATAGGCAAAGAATGCCTTGTGGTTATCTTTGGAGTCCTTGGCAATTTTTCTTTCAGAGCTCGCCTTGGATAATTTTATGAGGGATCATAGTTTCTTGCTGATACTGATCAGGGATGTCTTCCCTTCTTGGGATTTTACTCTTTTCTGTACTAGTTTCCTCCTTCTATTGTATAGCTTGTTTATGGCAGGAGTCCACCAGACTGGTTTCCTTTTCTTAGAGGAGTGAGTCTTGGTTTTGCTTGGGATGGCAAGATCCATGCATTCTTGTAGCTGCCTGTAGAATGCATTAGTAAAGGATTTTGCAGCTTGGACAGTGTTATCCTTCAGCATGGGGGCTTTGAAACTTTCCACCTCGGTCTTAAGTAACGTGAAGTTTGCTTTTGAAAAGGTTTTCATGGTGGCTTTCTTGTCAGGGGGTGGGGGCAGAATAGGGATATCCAAAGTGATTTGTTTATGGTCAGATCTAACCAGTGAGGGGTTGACCTCTGGTGTGGAACACCGGTCACCCATGTTGGTGATGACTAGGTCCAATATGTTGTCACCTCTGGTGGGAGTGTTGACCAGTTCAGCCAGGGCATTTGAGTTTATAAATTCTAGGAAAAGTTGGGCAAGGGAGTTAGTACTTGAGTAGTTCTCCCAGTTAATGTTTGGGTAATTAAAATCACCCAATATTAGGGTGTTTGGTAGGACCTTTATGTTTCCCAATGTTTTCAGAAATGCGGAATGGGGGTCCTGGGACATGGTGGGTGATCTGTAGCAAGCTACATTTTAAATTGCAGTTTTGCCCATTGTTAGTTGCATGCAGATGATCTCTAAAGCATCGTGCTGTGCCACTAACCTGGAGGTGTGGGTATCCTTGATGAATATGGATACGCCCCCGCCTTTTGTATTTCGGTTTGGGTTCTGTGACTGAAATGTATGCTATGAGTTGTAGCCTGGTAGTGCTGGGGTGCTCTCTGGAGCCTTAAACCAGATTTCTGTTACTGCACATATATCAATTTTCTCCATACTGAGGAGTGGCTTGAGTGTGTGCATTTTGAGGTTTAGACTTCTGGCATTGAGTAGCATTACCCTGTTTTTTGTTACTTGTGCTATTTATGGCAGTGGGTTTGTCTTTTGAGCCTTGCCTAAAAAAGGCACTATGGGGGTGGCAAGAGCGTTGGCAAGTATTCAAAAGCCTAAGGGGGACAGGTGCAAGTCATCTCTAGCGAAGCAGCATAGCTTATCGAGCATGTCATCCCAGGCGGACAGTCACTGAATCCAATTTGAATGACACCAGAAACTTAGCCAATTGTTGAAATTGAGAATTTTTTCTTTATACCGTGATATTATTCTTGGTGAGGGCAGGATGCTGCTCAGGGACAGGGTCATACCGGCCTGGGCTACATGATCAGAGAGCTCTTCCATGTCTCTTTTCATGTAGTCCAGGGAGGTACGGCTCAGGTCATTCACACCAACACGACAATGGCAGAGTCATATTTGTACTTGTTCTGGAGTGACCTGAGTGCTTGTGTTATGTGGCGGATCCTGGCACCCAACAGGCAACTAACAGTAACCTTCTCCTTATTCAGCCTAGTGAGTGGGACGTCAGTGTGCCTGACTATAGAGTCACCTATTACTAGTATGTTGGGTATGTTATTTTGCCTTAGGGGTTGTGATTGCATGGCTCACTGATTTTGTGAAGGATGTGTTTCATGATTTGTGTTGGGGGTGGAGGTTGCTTGGATGTTTTCTTTGGAGGTCTCTGTTGGTTTTGCAGATTTTTATTTAGAGCCTCTGAGTATGTTTTTGTGTATTTATGTGTGTTTTTTGCTGGTGCTGGTTTAATGGGTCTATGTAAGACTGGTGGTGTGATGCAAGTATTTCCCTTCTCCTCTTGACTGTCTGATCCAGTCTTGGGTTGAGAGAGCTTAGCCTCTAGTTTGCTGTATAACTGCATCTGTCGCATGTATTAGTGTTTGGTGGTAGGAGGAGGGGATTGTCTGTGTACATGAGGCAGTTGTAACATTGCCTCAAAATGCCCAGATTCACCAGTTGGACTGGAGAGTACACCTGATACTGCCCTTTGGACATGCCTGGATAGGGAGAGGGAACTGTTTTACTGGATGGCTGATAAGGTCGAATAGAGAGCCTTGTCCTTCTGTACAGTACAGGAGGGTCTAGTGCAAGTGTTTATAAGTGCTTGCTATAAGTTTTGAGCAAGTGCCAGGCTGAGAAATGAATGGCTTGAGTGCTTAAGTTGAAAGTTTGTCTAGTTCCAAGGGAAAAATTGAAGAAGAGACTTTGTGGAGCCAGGAATAGTTTTATCCTAGCTAACTGGTGCTGTCTGGCGCACAACACTGGGAAAATATGGTATTTATAGCAGGGAAATGAAAGATATAGAGTTTAGCCCCAAATGGCCAATAAACTACTAATGTATGGGCTGAAACCACTCCCCCAGGGACAGATAGGCTGCTCAAAGCTCCCCTCTCTCACAGGTGAACAGAGAAACTTCCTTCTATCCAAGTAAGGTATGGGCAAACACAGAGATTTGCAACACAGGCCTGAATTCAGCACTAACCTGAAAACTGGACTATACTAGCTTAGAAAGGCGGGAATCAAGTATATGTATATATATATATATATATATATATATATATATACATATATATATATATTTTTTTTTTTTTTCAGAAAATAATGCAGAAAAAAAACAGTTTAAAAGCACAGAAAAGGGATAATTATAGTTATATATCACAGATCAGAGTTGTAGTCAATGTCCCCAGTAATAAAGTAGGAAGAAACACAAATACAGTAAAAGCAGATGAATAAAGTGCAATTTACACACACACACATATATATATATATATATATATATATATATATATATATATATATATATATATAAACAATAGAAAACAAACAAACTGATTTAAACAAGTTACCCATTTAACCAGAAAAAGCTCAAGACTGAGCCCTGTTGCAGCAGTCCTCAATCAGACAAGTTCTGACTGCACACCCCTGCTTACTAGGGTGCAGGGGAATCTTCTCCAAAAAAAAGATGGCCTGGATCAGTGCCTCAAGCTATACAAACAAAGCTAGATTCAGCAGGCCTGAATCTGGTCTATGCTACAGCAACAAGGCACACCAATTTCAGAAAGAAACAGTTCAAATAAGCAGTCACAATAAGCATGTGACCAAAAATTCCCAGCTCAGAAGGGCAGAATCCAGCCTCTCCTCCCACAAGAGTGCAGACCACAAACCTTCTTAATGTAGAATAACTGGCCTGAAGCCCAAGTGCTTAAGCCAGAACTAAAACACTTTTAGAATAGCAGACACTGGGCATTCAATCAGCAATTCCCAGCTTAGAAGGATGTAAGCTACCTGTCCTGCCACAACAGTGCAGACCACAAACCTGCTTAATGTAAAACAGCCTGTAAGAAGCCCAAGTGCTTAAACCAAAAGACTTAGAATAACAGTTACAATTTAATCAGGCTACAACCAAGCAGTAATACATGCAGCAGAATAAATAAAACTGAGTACTTTTAAGAAAAGAAAAATAGAGTAGGAGGAAACACAACTACAGCAAAAGCAAATGAATAAAGTGCAAACATTTTTTTTTAAGTGCAACAAGAGAGGAAGGAAGAATCTAAGTGGGCTGGCCTTCTCAAATCTTCTCTCTGTATTAAGTAGAGTGAACACTAGTATGATCTCACTGTACTCAGTTAAGTGAGCAAATGAGATGGACCCAGGAGGAGTGTTCTAATGCAGACTTACAGGAGGGGCGGACAATTCCAGAGCCACCAACACTAATACCAACACAAGAACAGGGAGGGTGGGTAAGGAACTAACTGCAGAGAGACACAGTGCACACTGTTCAGAAACACACAATTAGGAAACAGAAAAAAATGAAAATACAGTACTTTTAAAACTGTACGTTTGTACTTAACAAAATACTAAAATTCACTACTGCAAGTTTCACTTAGCTTCAGCTGGTAATGCAGATGTTTGTAGCCAAGCAAGTCTCTCAGGAGTTGAGCATAAAATGATTTCTCAAACTTTGTGACTAGCACTTACAATACAGAGGAATCCCTCTAGGCTATTAAATATCAGATAACAAAGAAGTGATATCAACACCACCTCTATAGCAAATTAATTGCAGAGAGACACACAGCACACTGTTCAGAAACACAATTAGGAAGCAGAAAAATATGAAAATACAGTACTTTAAAAACTTAAAGTTTGTACTTAACAAAATACAAAAATTCACTACTGCAAGTTTCACTTAGTTTCAGCTGGTAATGCAGATGTTTGTAGCCAAGCAAGTTTCTCAGGAGTTGAGCATAAAATGATTTCTCAAACTTTGTGGCTAGCACTTCAAACAAAACTTTTGTAATTGTATAATAGCACCATAAATATCAGAGACTTCAGCAAAAACAGTATTTAAAAGCAATGTTAGTAGTATAAGGTTGTACTGGGCAAATAATACTACAAATAACATTCAAGGTAATTTCTCTTGTCCAGAGGGACAAAAATGTCACATTGAAAATCTTTCCTTAGACCAGAGGGTCACAGTCTGAATAACAGCCAGAGGACAGGCATACATTAAATTTTCACAGTGCAAAGTAAATGTATCTTTATCAAACAAACCTGCAATAAAATGTTGCATATTACAGAGGAAAAGGGCACTCTTTCAATTTTACACTGAATGTAAACAGTACTGCAAGAGGGACTACAATAAAGGTACAAGAAAAAACATACTGGTCTGTATCAATAATTCAGTAATTATTAAAAGACAACCTTGCCTTTTTAGTGTCATCAAGTGATTAGGGTACCATAAACATGTACGGTAGTAACACAAAACTATCAAAAAAACAGTAATACATTTTAATGTTTCAGTAAATTTTTAGTTGGCAGGGTTCAGTGTAATATTAATGTCACTAAGTCTGTAAACTGGACTAAGTGTACATTACAGCCCATGTATTTAAAATGCAAAAAAATTGTGCAAACAAAACTGATAGTAAATTATAAATATGCTTGACATATGCTGTACAGTAAATGGTTTAATATGTAAACAGCATGCTTCAGTGCATAAACCATGTTTTCTACAACAATCTGTAAATCTGTGTAAATTATCAATTTTGCCATCAAGTTTTAAACTGTTCACAGAAATTGCTTCTCAATTCATTTGTATGTACACATATGTGCTTATTCCAGAAAACAAGGCTGCAATGCCTTTGTAATAAAATCCACAGACATTGTCAATGATTAATGCACGATTTTCATTAAAATCATTACATAAAGTCATAAATAAAAGCAAATAGTTAAGTCAGCCATTGCAAGATACAGCTCATAATTGGTGAGACATTTTTACAGAATATTCTTCAAAAAAAGTTGTTAAACTATACCATTCATACATTTTTAGTAGTAATGGTTGTTATCATTGTGCTGCCACTATGAAACTGTGTTTTAACTTGCTGTATCAAAAGAAAACTAAAGGTTTTGTTTCCTAATGTGTTTTTTGTAAATCATAATACCAAAGAATGCATATCAATGTTAACTGTTTTGTGTGTTTTAAAACAAAAAGGGAGAACTGTTATTTATATATATATATATATATATATATATATATATATATATATATATAAAATAAATATATATATATTCAGACATGTATAACAGTGCATGTACACTTCTGTTTGCTAGAATATATGTAGGAACTGTTTTATATATATATATATATATATATATATATATATATATATATATATATATATATATATATATATATTCAGACATTTATAGCAATACATATATACGTTTATTAGAATATATGTGTAGTAAATATAACAGTATATGTACACGTTTGTTTGCTAGTTAAATGCATGTACACTTCTGTTTGCTAGAATACATGTAAAAAAAATAGTCACTTAGATGCATGTACATTTCTGTTTGTTAGCATGTATATATTAAAAAGTTAAGCTGCTCTTAGCTAAAAAGCAAGGCATCCAGCTGTATGTAACATGAATGTCCCACATTTGATACAACTTCAAGAAAAAATGCTGAGAAGGATAACTCCTTAATTCCTGAGACCCAGGTGCAAGAAATGGACAGCTCACTACCAGGTTGGAAATAACTTCCTAGATTGTCACAACTAAAAACATCAGCTTTGGCCAGCTAAGATCTAGCTGTATTCAACTGGACGTATAAGAGAATCTAAGTACCTTTTATCTGCACTTTTTTCAAATAATACAGTATTTAAATTGATTTAATTGGATTTAATTGTGTTGCATGAATATTAACTCAAGTGGAAGTTTTAACTCTGTTCTTCAGTTAGTGCTTGCTTGAATTTTATTGTCTGTTAGTAATTGCAGGTGTGGGGGTAGCCACATTCTTTGATTTCTGTCACTGCCTATTTAAGTGGTACAGTTTGAAATATTTTCTGTTTAAAAACCTCAGCTTTGGCCGGCTAAGATCTAGCTGTATTCAACTGGACGTATAAGAGAATCTAAGTACCTTTTATCTGCACTTTTTTCAAATAATACAGTATTTAAATTGATTTAATTGTGTTGCATGAATATTAACTCAAGTGGAAGTTTTGACTCTGTTCTTCAGTTAGTTTCCCACTCTCCCTGTTTTTGTTTTGGTGTTAATCTTAGTGGCTTTGAAACTGCCTGCCTCTCTTGTAAATTTGTGTTTGGATATTCCTTCTGGGCCCATCTCATTTGCTCACTTAACTGAGTGCAGTGAGATCATAGTCTGATTTCAGGCACTCCTACTGTGTACAAAGAGAACATCTGGGAAAGAGAACAAAAAAAAAATAAGCTTGTTTCCTGCCTTTCCTGTTAAGTGGTCTAGACTGTTTGTAGGCTTCTGAGCCCCCAAGCCCTTCTGTGTTGGAGGGAAGCCTTCTAGCTTAGTTTTGTTTCGTATACCTAGCTAGTTTTCTAGTTTCAGCACTCAAATCTGTTTCTTTGAACTCAGCACTTGTTCAGAACTCATTGTAAGCACTACATAAGCTGCAAATTACTACAGCACTCAACTTTCCTCACTTGTCTAGAGGAAAGCAGTTTTTAGTACTTAATAAATAAGCACCTATCCAGGCATGTCTAAGGGTCAGCTCCCAGTGATTTGTCCTGTCTACCTGATGAATCTGGGCATCTTTAAGGATATTCACACCTCCAGGCTAGTTGCAGCAATTGCGTCATGTACACAGACTACCCTCTCCTCCTACCACCCAACACTACAACCTGTGAGAGATGCACTTATATAGCTAAATTGGAAGCAAAGCTCTCTTCACCCAAGACTGGACTAGACAGTCAAGAGGAGAAGGTAAACACTTGCACCACACCACACTCATCACATAGTCCCTCAAAACCTACACCACCAAAACACACACATAGAAACACAAAACACACACCTACATTCGTGGAGGCTCTCAATAAAAACCTGCCCAAGCATCAGGGACATCCAAAGCATAAACGCAAGCAAACTCCACCCCCCAACACAACCCAAATGACACATAGCCCACAAACTCAGTATGCCACTCAACCACAGCACATAAGGCATAACAACATACCCAACACTCTAGTCATAGCTGACTCTATAGTCAGGCACACTGATGTTCCACTCACTAGACTAAACAAGGAGAAAGTTACTTTCAGCTGCCTGTCAGGTGCCAGGATCCGCCACATAATGCATGCACTCAAGTCATGCCACAACAAGTACAAATATGACTCTGTCATTGTCCTTGTTGGTGTGAATGACCTGAGACGTACCTCCCTGGACTACATGAAAAGAGACATGGAGGAGCTCTCCAATCTTGTATCCCAGGCAGGTATGACCCTAACCCTGAGTAGCATTCTGCCATCACCCAGAATGATACCACAGTACAAGGACAAAATGATTGACTTCAACAATTGGCTAAGCTTCTGGTGTCATTCTAAGGGGATCCAGTATTTGTCTGCCTGGGACGACATGATTGACAGACCCCGATGCTTTGCCAGAGATGGCCTGCACCTGTTGTCCTTAGGATTCCGGATACTGGCTAAGGCTCTTGCCACCCCTATAGTACCTTTTTTATGCAAGGTTCAAATGACAAATTCACCACCATAACAGGTACAAGCAAGCAAAATCTGAGGGTAATGCTACTCAATGCTAGATGTCTAAACCTCAAAATGAACTCACTGGAGGCACTCCTTAAAATGGAGAACATTGCCATCTGTGCAGTGACAGAGACCTGGTTCAAAGCTCCAGAGAGCACCCCTGCATTACCAGGCTATAATTCATACCACACCTTTCGGCCACCTAACCCGAAACGAAGCACTAAAGGCGGAGGCGTGTCCATATTCATTAAGGATATTCACACCTCCAGGCTAGTTGCACAGCATAATGCATCCGAGATTATCCAAGTGCAACTAACTCTGGGCAAGACCGCAATCCAAATTGTAGCTTGCTACAGACCCCCCCCACCATGCCCCAGCATTCCCACTCCTCATTTCTTGATACACTGGAAAGTATTAGGGTACAACACAACACCCTAATAATGGGCGATTTCAACTACCCACCATTAACTGGGAAAACTACTCATGTACCAACTCTTTTGCTCAACGTTTTCTAGAATTCATAAATTCCAGTGCCTTGGATCAATTTATTCACATCCCCACCAGGGGCAGCAATATCCTAGACCTGGTCATTACCAACATGGGAAACCAGTGTTCCACAAGCTAATCATCCTAGACATCCATATCCAACCCCCACCCCCAATTAGGGAAACCATCATAAAAAAACTTCTCCAAAGCCAACTTCACACTTCTTAAGACAGAAGGGACAAACTTTATGACACTCATGCAGATGGACAATAGAGGTATGACTGCTGAATCCTACACAAACACAAATGCACTTTATAAGCACTTACATGACTGCATGGATCATGCTATCCCTAATAGAACCAAAATGTTATCTTCCAAAAAAAAGGAAGCCAATCTGGTGGTCCTCTGCCATAAACAAACTCTACAACAGAAGAAAGAAACTGTTGCAAAAAAGAGTAAAATCCCATGACTGGAGGAACTCCCTGGTCAACCTTAGTAAGAAGCTAAGATTCCTCGTAAAATCCTCCAAAGCTAGTTACGAAAACAAAATTGCCACTGACTCTAAAGACAACCACAAAGCATTCTATAGCTATGTCAAGAATCTCAATGGGAACACTCAGATCTGCTCTGAGTTACTGCACAATGGCACTAAATATACAGAACCAACTGATATTGCCAACATACTAGCAGATAGGTTCAGTGCTAACTTCACCCCATCTCATCCCCTAGAGGGCCCATCTCTATACCGGAAGAATGCAAAGTTCCTATAATCACGGCTGCACAGGTAAAAAACACACTCTCCAAAGCCAAGAACACAGCATCATGGGACCTGACAATATCCCAGGCTGCATTCTACATGAACTACAGAATGAACTGGCATCCTACCTAAGTACCATGTTCAATCATAGCCTCACCTCAGGCTTTGTACCCACTGAATGGTGCACCACAACGGTTATCCCACTCCACAAAGGGGGAGCCATGATGGACCCTGGGAACTACTGCCCCATTAGCCTGACGAGCCTGGTCTGCAAGGCCATGGAAAGTATCATCGTGGAACTCATAAACAAAGACATTGGTAATCTCCAAACTCTGGACCCTACTCATTTTGGATTTGTAAAAGGCAGATCATGTATCCTAAACCTGATTGTCTTCTTTGAAGCAGTCACCAAAGCCATAGATGAGGGTAAAATGGTTCACACAGCTTATCTAGATCTGGCCAAGGCTTTCGACACCATCCCCTACTCTGGAATTATAGATAAGCTCACTAAGCTAGGTATAAATCTCTATGTCACAAGATGGGTTGCCAACTGGCTCACAGACAGAACCCACAGTGTGAAAGTAGTGGATTCCAAATCCAACTTCAGACCAGTGACAAGTGGAGTACAACAGGGTTCAGTCCTGGGTCCTCTCCTGTTTGGTATCTACTTCTCTGAAGTGCAGGCTAACACAGAAGGTCTTTGGCTAACAAAGTTTGCAGATGATTGCAAACTAGGATCCATAATCGAAACTCCTAATGATGTGGACAAACTACAAAAGGGCCTCACTGAGACAGATACTTGGTGTCAAAGCCATGGCCTGAAGCTCAATGCCAAAAAGTGTATTGTCATCCCCTTTGGTAATCCTCTGTACCCATGAACTACCACATAGCTGGTAGTCTACTTAATGACAAAAATGTGATAAGAGACCTTGGGACACAGGTGGACAGTAGTCTCTCCTTTGATAATCACATTGCCACAGTGGTCAGGAAATCCTTATACGTGGCTCATCTCATCACAAAAGGATTCTCATCCAGAAAAAAAGAGGTAATTGTTCCCCTCTACTCATCACTCATTAGACCCATTATAGAGTACAATGCCCCTTTTGGTATGTACCTCACAAGACATCTACAACAACTGGAAAGACCACAGAAATACCTCACAAAGAGGATTACTGGCCTCAAACAGATGCCCTATGCAGACCATCTAAAAAAACTACAGCTTTACTCCATCGCATATCGCCTACTCAGGGGCGATCTCTGCCTAACATACAAAGCTATGTCAAACCCAGAACTGTTGGACATGCTCCACTTAAAGAAATCCCAATCCCTCCGAGCTACATGCTCTAGGGACCTAAACCTTGTCACCACAATAAACAGAACATGCTGGAGGGATAGATTCCTGTCCCAGAGACTTCCCATACTCTGGAACAGACTACCTATCTATGTCAAACAAAGCACCTCATTAACACTCTTCAAGAAAAATCTTGATGACTGGATGGGAAATGGGAAATTCACCCCATGGATCACTTCTGTGGCTCTGCTCGACAGGAGCACAGGAAAATAATTTTCTTGGGTGGCAAAAGCCAGGGTACATTTTTTGGCTAGGCTTATATAGGCCCTAGGGCCAATAGCCTAGTACCTACCCATGAACCTATGAACCTTGAAACAGAAAACAAAGTAGCTTAACAACAGACTACATGACTTCAGAAAAATTCCAAAGGTATTAATAAAAGACTGTTTCCTGGACAAAATCTGGATGGCACAGAAGAATATATAAAGGGCATTAAAAGTGTATAAAGTTAGATCTGATTTTTTGTTAGATCTGTATACTGGGCAACATCATCTGTGCTGTCTGAAAAGATTAATCTGAGACATTAAAGCTGTAAACTGTACAGTATTGTATGTGTCGTCTGTTACATAGACAAGTTATTTAATTACTACTGCACAAAGTTGATAATATTGTGCTAAAGAGGTTACTATTCTGCAAAGTTCAGTAATTTAATCATATTTTGGCTTCTACAAGCAGCTACAAGGCAGCAGCAACAGCAACAGCACAGACATCTGCATTTAATTTTTCACTGGTGTCAAAACAAAACTAAAGCTAATAGGCAAAGATTTCTTGAATTAAGAAATAATGTAAAAAAATAAACAACTTAGATCAGATAAAAAAAAACACATTACATTAATATACAAAGTACAAAAACAACCCTCAAAAATTCTGGGCTACCATAAACAATATTCTCCAGCCAGGCAAAACCAGCACCCCGACCCCAAACATTTTCCTTACTGCAAATAATATTGCAACACAATTCAATGAATATTTCACCAATTCCATTTTGAAACTATTAACAAATTCTGCCCTGCAACCCTCTCACACTTAAACTCCACAGACAACCAAAACTATTTATCCTTCCAACCAGTACAAACCAATACAGTCCACAGATACATGTTCAAACTAAAACCCACTACATTGTCTGCTGATAACCTCCCAGCAGAATATCTCTGGACTGCAGCCAAAGCTATTGCCTACCCAATCTCTATATCAATAAATAGGTCACACTCTACAGATGTAAAAACTATATAACTTCCAATAGTAGAATTACCATAGCAAGAACCCATTTACTCTCCACATTACATTATGCTTCTCCCATCCTAGTCAACATAAACAAAGGTGAACTTAACAAACTATCCTCCTGTTATCACAAGAAAGCTAAATGTTCTACTAACTCTTTCTACAGATCCCGTCATTGCCTAGCCCTTCACAAAATTGTCCTGGATGGAATTAGCTAACTTGCTTTCACTAAATCACCTTATCTTGGCACATCACATTCTTTATTGCCCCAACAAAACCCCAGCCCTATATGGCCTAATCAATCAGTACACTAACAGCCATCAGCTAAGATCTACCAATAAAGGTCTGGCCGACGTATGCAAAAGTAGATATAGCTCAAGGGAGGCCCTGTATTCATGCACTGTTGCAAAAAATATGGCACTCCCTTCCACCTGAGATCACGCCCAATGAAAACTATCCCAGTTTCAAAACACAATTAAAATTCCATCTCACCAGGTCCTGGATCTGTAAAAGTTCCAACCCAGGATGACTCCTATAAGATCACTCCTGCCATATGAAATTATCCAGTATAACTCCCCAATAAGCAACTACTTTCATTCTACTCTCCACATTTCTATTAAAAAGGTCCTCTGAACCTTCAATTTAGCATTGTTATAGAATTATACAGTAAGGCTTTCAACTTAACAATGATGTCCTAACTAACAATCTTCTGCAATTTGAAAATCCTCTACACTGTTATTTAATTTCCTTCTAGACTGCTATACCAATTAATTCCTTGAATGACATGCTGAACTTGCTTATCTGTGACTTGTACTATGGAGAGTACCATGTGTTAGCTGGATTGCATAGAGCATCCTTTGTTTTGTTCTGCAACTTGTAGTAGAATATGCTTCATGTACTTCAAACTTGTAATCTGTTATATAAGAGGTGTCATGTTTATAGCCTGTTTGTAATAAACAGCATGCATCTTGTTTCTTGCATTTTGTAATAGACTGTGTGTCATGTATTTGACTTATTGTAAGGAGCTTTTCTCCCCGGGCCTCCAATGAAAATGGGCAAGCACTGCCAGTCAGACCACCCCAGTAAAGAAATGTAAAATAAAATAAATAAATAATAAAATAAATATTGTTAGATGGGTCGCTAACTGGTTCACCGATAGAACCCATACAGTCAAAATAGGGGAATCTATCTCCAACAGCAGATCCGTAACCAGTGGTGTTCCACAGGGATCAGTCCTGGGACCACTACTGTTCAGAATCTATTTCTCCAAAGTACAGGCAGAAACTAAAGGTATGTGGATGACAAAGTTTGCTGATGACTGCAAAATGAGAGATGTCATAGAATCCCCAAACAATGTCAACATCCTACAAGAGGGTCTTGTGCAAACAAATGATTGGTGCCAAAGTCATGGCCTTAAATTCAATGCAAAAAAAATGTATTATCATCCCTTTTGGTAAGAGCGATGTTCCTGCTAACTACCACATCAATAGAAATACCCTAAGCATGCACTCAGTGGTGATAGGCCTGGGCACACAGGTTGACAGCAACCTTACCTTTGATCGCCATGTCTCTACAGTGGTAAGAAGGGCATTTTATATTGTTCAAGTAAGGGCATTGCCTCCAAAAAAAAAAAGAAGTTATAACCTCCCTGTACTCTTCTGTACCTTTCCAGGCACCCGCAGCAATTGGAGAGACCACAAAAGTTCCTCACAAGGAGAATTCAAGGTATTCAGCATCTGTACTACTTTGTGTATCAGCTGAAATAACTGCCACTTTACTCTGGTTCATACACACTACTCAGAGGTAATCTCTGGCTTGCAATATAAGGCAATCTCTGACTCTGCTGTTTTAGAAATGCTGCATATCCATAAATCCAATGTCTCATGGGTTATTCACTCTAAAGACCTTAATCTGGTATGTGGCATTAATAGAACCTGCTGGAGGGACAGGTTCATCTCCCAGAGCTTTTCACACATGTGGAACAGACTCCCAATTCATGTCAAGCAGAGCACCTCTTTGGTCCTCTTCAAGTGCAATCTGGATGATTGGATGGGTAACCATAAATTCACCCTAGGGGTTTCACCTGTGTCTCACTCTGACAGGGCAATAGGTGCTGATCATGGAAACAAGGGCAGAACTTGGCTAGGCTTTTAAGAGCCCTAGTGCCATTAGCCTAGTAACTTCCTATAATCCCATATAGCTTCCTTAGGTGTGATCTGTGTCTTGCTTGTAGGGCTATAAGGCATCCAGTAGTCCAAGAACTCTCATATTTTCAAAAATCAAGCAGTTCAGATAACTCTAGGACCAGAGACCTAAATATAGTCCAAGAGATAAGTAAGATAAGGTAAAGGGATAGATTTGTCACACAGAGCCTACCTTTCTCTGGAACAAATTTCCTGTCCAAGAAAAGCAGTGTGACACACTGTATGCCTTTAAAAATGAGCTAGACAATTGGATGGACATTAATAAATTCATCCATCGTATGACTGGCCTAACCCTCATTGGGAGGCAAGGCCTAAGACGGGGTACTAGTAAGATAAAAGAGCTTCATCAATCAGTTGCCTTGTAACTCCTATGATCCTTTGATCCTATGAGACAAGTCTAAAATCATTAGTGCAGACCCAAATACTTCTCCCTACATAGAACTTGGTTGGTAATGGCTAGCAGAATCATTATGCTGCTTGACATCGACCTGTTACTCTGTTGGCTCATTCCAAACATGAATTGACAGAATCCAAACCTACCTCACCATGGCCTCCAGGTTGACTCTGTATTTTTCCAGTTCTGACAAGTCATGGTGCCTTTGATCTGTTTAAGGGTGACAAAATTTACATGGCAGCTTGCTACTGTAAAATAAGCATACTTTCACAGAAGTTTTCTGGAGTGACATGTCTTCCAATGGCAACACCGTAATCTCTTTTAACCTCCTCCTCTATGGAACCTGCTATGCATGCTGCTACTCATACATTTTATAAAATGGCAGGGTTTTCTTGGTGCCTCCTACCTAAAAGATGGTCAGAACAGTCACTCTCTGTACCCCATCTGTAGCCAGTTTCTTAACATCCAGCTTCCCACTCTGTCCTTTTCCCTTACTGCAGATTCACTAGACACTATGAACCAACCAGAATGTATCCATTTTCCTGTCTTCACTCATGCCTTCCTCATGCTTTCTTCACTTAACAATAACCCTTTTCCATCCATTCCCAAACCACAGCTTCTTGCATCCTGATTTGAATATTCTTAAGCCATAAACAAAAACATTCCTGAGTCTAATTACTATATTTCTGGAATTTCAGTGTGCATAACATTCTAATTTCAAGTACCCTTGCTTCTATCATCAGTTATTTTACTTCTTATACTGTTACCTGAAGTGACACTGAGTTTTGTATAACATTGTTTCTGATAATACCTTTTTAATGCAAATCTGTGAAGAAAAAAAACAGTATGAGTTGTAATACAAATTACATTAAGTACATGTGTGTATGCAGTTGATGCACAATGTATGTCTGTATATCCATGCACATATGTGTGCATGCATGTGTGAGTGTGTGTGGTATGCACGTTTGAGTGTATGTTTATTTCTTGCCCTGAAACTAGGAATGGGCCTCAGCTACTTAAACAAATCTGACATCCAGACAACTGGAATAGACTATGTAATAGCCTGAAATACTTACAGAGCACAGTACTCCAATACATCCAACACATTTACCTTTTACTTTCTAAGCAAAAGCATCAATGAGGTTGTGTGGGGATAAGGTCTTTAATTACAGCTTTATTAGTCACCAGAGATAGTGAAATTATATTTGTATTTAAAACATCTAAATGTAAGGACTTCACCTTTTCTCAGCATAATGTACTTAGTACTTACACAGGGGACAGTTGCTGTAAGCAGGTAATGTAGGTCTTAAACCAATGACCTTCAGGCTCAGAGAACAGACTACTTACAGTGCTACAGAAACAAGTGGCATTAATCAATGGGAACACTACAGAGAGCAGAAAATGCATTACTGTACCAGCAGGTCCCCTGTGGAATTCTCAGCAAGATGATGAAATAAAAGGGGAAAAAAACATACCTTTTTTTAAAGTAAGACTCTTGATAGTTAACCATTGCTATGAACTTGAAAATGGAGGTATCAGCCTTGATTCATTTTTTCATAGTTACATTATTCTGATAAAAATAATTTTTATGAACTGGTACTAATCTATTTCAACATTCACCATTTGGCTGATATGTTCCTTTTATCGATGTAGAATAAAAACATGACAGGATACAATCATCTAAAATAATACATTTAAGTAAAATGATCTAAAAATTGAACTGCAAGAAGAAAATAAGGAATAATAATGTAGTATACAGGATCTATATTCAGACGGATATGCATATTACCAGCCTAATGTCCTTCTTAAACAGAATCGGATCATATGACTCTTTGTCTTGAAGAAACATTCAGAGATGTTATTCCTGGTATTACAGACTGAGTAAGAAGCAGGGACAGCTCTTTTTTGCAGCATTACCACATCTTAGCAAACAAAGCACATTTTTAGAGTAAAAGAGAAACTGCAACTGGTTTTACCATGGTTTGTGATGTATTTTACTTACTACTAGATAAGAATAACTGTAAATGTTCCATTTCCCCTCATGTCTTGAAATGATTCTAGTATAAAATGTCGACTTCCTAAAAGTCAACATGTTGAAAGAACAAAAGAAAAATCCCAGAAAAACTCAAGGGTGAAGAATAATTTTAGTCAGTTTTGAAGGGGAGAACACCCTGCACCCCCTAATGTGGGGGACAAGCTCCTCACACCCAAATTTATATATACCAGCTACATGGTTGCAGTAACTTGAAAAAGGGAGAAATCTTCCAAAACAAATTAATCCTTCCCAGAGCACACTAAGAAACTGCACCGGCAATGATTTCCTACGGGAAACAGCTTTCAGCATTATGCTGTCCATCTCTTTTTTTTTTGTTGTGTGCTACAGATACTCAAACAATGTATAGAGGAGCCTTTTGAAATACCTTGATAGTATTTTATAGATATTGGGTCAGTTCCCCGCACCTATTCCATAAATAAAAATATGTTAGTCTAATAATGACTGAGAAGACAATCAGATGTGAACCGCTAATGATTTTTTTGTCCTAGCTGAACATGGTTGATTAGGATCTGCACACGTACAGTTACACTTATCAAGGTCAAAGAAATTAAACAAAAATAAATTTGGAGGAGTTGATTACCTCAGGTACAAGCAAGAGTCCCTTGTGCAATCCTGAATACCATTCATTTAGAAATCATTGGCTTCATTGACTTTATGTCAATGTGTTTATTATGTGTCTTTGTTCCTTCCCATTCCTAGAAGATGTACAATGAAACAGATTAAGCCTTTCAGTTTGTCTTGCAAAGCCAATTTGTTCTGTAGGGTTGAATCTGCCTTTTCCTTTAATCCATAATAATTCCACTCTCTTTGACATATGCCTGAATTGTATAGTCGTTTGGTTCAAATTATTATACACCGTGTTGCCAACTTGCTGCATGCATCAAATCATTTGCATACCTACAACTCCACAACTCTTCTATTTATTTACTGATATATATAATATATATATATATATTTTTTTTTGTTTATTTTTTTTTTTAAATGACTTTAATGAAGTACAGGAATTTTCATGCAAGCTAAAGAAAAAAAGATATCAAGATACAGTTGTTTCCAGGTGACTTTTTTATGAAATCCCTAACACTTGATCTAAGAATAAGAACTATTATTTACTAATTTAGGGAAATGAGTTCTACTTCACTACATATTAGTATGAGAACTGACTTCATGCTGAAGAAGTGGAAGAACTTTTGTTTTGTTCACTTTCAGCAGTCACTGCTCTGTCCACACAGATATTGATTTCTTCTGCCATATATTTAGCTCTGGTAAGTAACTAGAATTTGAATTTTAGTCACTGCTATCTAATTCTTGAATTATGTTCACTGACTGCATTCAGAAGTACTTACTCCTGTTTCACAGATGGTAGATACTGATTTTTTGGCACTTTCATATTGATCTGTGTCAGGCCACACACCATATTGTTTGCTTTGCTGAATAATGACCATGCTGCTGACATATTTCCTGTGATGCTGTCACAGTACCCCAAGGTGAAGAATTATTCAAAGCTATTAGATAGGCGAGAAAACAGCTTCCCTCTTCGTGATGTGCATAGCATCATTTATATTCTCATGTATTCAGCTGGCTATCTTTACTACCTGACCATAGCATTTGAGACAACTTTAAGTACCATTCCTGTTTCTTTGGGGCAGGTACATTCCCTACACTTTATACCCCATAATCACTGGAAGTAATTCCTATACTGATCCCTCAACACCAGGGAAGTGATGTTTAGAGCTAAGTGTAATACTTGTGTTGAATGTTAATAATACATTCATGCTTGGAACAGCTTTTGTTGTTTACGCTGATGACAGAAGGGAAAATTGCACTGCTGTACTTGTTTGTTTCTTAGCACCTAGTTACTGTACATGCATATTGGTTGTTGCTAGCTTTGTCTTGCTATAATTTATGCTGCATTAAATGGCATATTATTACTTGTTTGAGGAGAGCTGCCCAATGCTGTACAATGTGCAGCACACACTAACCCATGCTGTATAGTAGCCAGTGGGTCACTGTTCTTAGCATCTTACTAGGCTTGAAACTGAAATATATTTCCTTTTAGCAGCTTTGCACTGCACAGCAGCTTCCAAATCCATGCAAATTAATAGTGAGAACTCAACCCAGAGTACTGTTATCAGTAAACTAGAACAGCAGTAAACTAGATCAGCTGGGTAAGTAGGACCACCAAGCCAGAATATGTAAATATATTAAATTCTGAACTTGGTATACAAAGTAGCCATTGTTATAAACAAACAAATAATACTTTTACTTCTTCTTTCCTGTATAATTACTTATAGAGGAAAGAATGCCCTGCAGAAGTGATGCAATTCTTTGATACTAATGTCTGAAGGGTATCTACTAACTAACCTAATCACTGCACTTAAAGAATTACTTTGGGGTGGGGATAAAGACCCACCTATAGACCCTACGCTTCTCTGGAAAATATATATTCATTGTTTATCCTCTGATCACTGCAGCACATCTCTTTGGGGCCTTTCCAATTGAGCAATATGCTTGGATTTGTACATACCACAGGGGGCACTACATTCATCGGTTGGTCTCATAAGGAAATAATACATGGGTAGGATGACTTCTTTGGCTTTTGAAGATCATTTCTTGATAATTAACTCTTCCAAATAGAAAGATTTCCTGGCTATGGTAAACATGATAAAGAAATGAGAGAGGAAGAGAGTTGTCCACGTAAGTAACCATGTCTCATCTCTGCTTGAAGAGGAATGCCATTTTTATTATAAGGAGGGAGCAGCGTTCTTGCTCAGTGCTACTATAATGCACTTTTTTTGCATTTACCTTTAAGACTATTTTCAGTAAACGAGGTGTGTGCATATTCCAGCTCTTGTTGGAGCCTTTTAGTACTAGTAGATGAATGGATAACAGTGTCCAGCTTGCAGGCATCAGCAAACTTTGTTAATCAACTGTATGGGATATTGGCTTGGATTCCTGTAAAATAAATGCCAAACAATAGATGGTGTACCATAGATTCATGTGGCACCCTACCCATTAGAATTGTACATTCAGAGAGTACACAAGAAACTTCCACAACATGTGATCTGTTGGATAGCCATTTTGCATTCCAGCAAACAATGTAGGCAATTTAAATTAAATCTGTCTAATTTTCAGTAATTTTTTACATGGATAATAGTATCAAAAGTCTTGGCCAGGTCAAGATAAGCTTTCAAAGAAACTTACCATGTTCAGGAGACAGAAGCTGCACTTCAGAAAACCAGACTGAGAGGGGATACTAGTTCAGTTAAATTGCCTGTGTCTACATAAATGAGTTCTCCTGTGATATGTTCCATGGCTTTGCATATACGGCTGGTGAGACTGATGAAGCTGTAATTACATGTACAGTTCATGTACAACTTGTAATCTGTAGAGGCCATCCTTGTGTAGATCACTCATAGTGGCAATTCTCCTGGCATTATGGATAACTCCTGTGGAAAGGCTGAAGCTGAACAATTAAAGTAGAAGCTTTGATAAGCTTTGATAGTGCATACCTGGTACTGATGAGAATGCAACCTGGTATGTTGTCTGGCATCATGGAATTATTACTTTTAGCATTTGATAGGGTTTTTAAGACTTATTACAAGATGATTTCAGGGGAAAAATTTTTTTAGGGATAGTAGGTGCAAAACTGAGGGCAGATGGGGTAAAATAAGCACTAAATGTGTCCAGTAATATATTGGCTATATCCTCTTTGGTATCTCTTTTTTTTTCAAACACCTTTATTGAATTATCACTTGTGACATAGGCAAATTTTCATTCATATAAAAATAATCAAACTACATTAACAAAACAAACATTATATTGCTATATATCATATAACCTAAACAATATTACATATATTATTCAGTTCCTGCTTTTTTAAACAAGAAACAGCTTCATTAAACCATTGCTTAGTACATAGGCTATCATACAATATATAAATGAAAACAAACCACACTGACACAATCCTAGTTGCAAGCATTTTACATCACAATCCATATTGACACACTCCCAGTTGTAAACATTATATACGTAGTGAATATAGTAACAGAGATAAAAAACTGGAATTGAGATCTTTAGAAAAGGGTAGGCGTAAACTACATATCCTCTTTGGTATCTCTGGCAACATTTACTAATAATGTTCTTATGTTCCATGCTGGCATTGTAGTCTTGAGGTAGGGGGATGGGAATTTCTTGCAACATGTCCTTATTTTCCTTCCTCTGTTATACAGTTTATTTATACAGCAGTCCCACCAGAGAGGTTTATTCCAGAATTTTTCATTATATTTATGGTAAATAGATAGATACTGACTTTCCTGTGCAGCTAGTTAGGTGCTGGTTAAAGTCAGAGGTGAATGCACCAGCCATTTCAGTCATGTCTGCTTGCAAGGGTTTCTTGGGAATTTTCCATGTCTTCTATAAACTGAAGTAGATTTGCCCTGGAAAAGTCCCTAAACATGATCTCATCTGTTGATGCAGTTGTACAACTTGGCTTGAAGATGAACAATTTGTGGTCAGACTTAACCAGGGATGAGGACATGTGTGAGTGGGGTACAGGATGGAGCTGGGTTGGTAAGGACCAGGTCAAAGATGTTAGAACCTCTTCTGGATAGTTTTATAATTTGGTCTGGCATGTTGGTAATAACAAAGTCCTAAAAATGTCAAGTGTGCCAATCAGTGATTGGGTAATTAAAGTCCCCTTGCAAGAAAGTATTTTAGTTTGACATTTAATGCCTCAATTGTGTTAAGATGATTTCCATGACTTTGGGTGACATTGATGTGAGTTTGTAGCTAGCAATGAAGTAATAGTTGGATTTGTTAAGGGTAATTTGCATCTCCAAGATGTCTAATTTATTCCATGGGTAATTTGATTTGAGGTAATAGTGTTTCTAACAAATGCAGGTATTTTCCTACAGCTATCCAAGGATTTGATGGCATGATAAGCACTACACACTGGTACTGAGGGAGTGCAGCCATTGAAATAAAACCATGATTCAGTAACTACATAAATATGAATATGTTTGAATTGCAGGAGAGCCACAGTCTCTGGCATCTTTCCATTTAGAGTCCTTGCATTGAGTAGAGCAACTATCATATTGTCTGAATTTGAGACTGAGTCTGTTATGTACGAATGTCCAGTAGGGGAACTCTGCCTAAAAGGCACTGTCGGGGAAGTGAAGGCTTTACCCAGTATGTGGAAGCCTAGTGTGAGAGGTCCAAGCCATATATGACAAAACAGGAAGTCTTAGGTACCATTTCATTCCAGACTGACACATACTGGAACCCCTTACAATGACACCAATTATCTTTTTTGGTATTTAGTCATCATTCTTGTTGAAGGCAGGGTCTTCACCTGCCACTAACACCTGCATAATATGTTCCATCACATCTTTCTGCACACCCCTCTGGGTGGAGTGTCTCAGGTCATTCACTCTCAAATGGGCCAAGACTAGGTCATAGTCATGCTTGTCTGATATTAAGCATCGTTAAGGCTCTTGTAACATTACCAATCCTTCCACCATATAAACAGCTTACAATAACCCTGTTCTTTTTCTGTCTGGTGAGTGTAGTGTAGTGTCTGTAGGGCTAACTTAAGACTAAAACATTTCACTGTGTGGAAGCAGACTTATTGGTCTTATGGGCTTAAGCCTACTAGCCTGATGAGGCATGGGTGAGTTGTATGGATTTGCAGTATGTGTAAGCGGAGAAGTTGTCGATGCTGCCTTGTGTGCTGGAGGCAAGGATATTTTAGAACGTGTTCTAGGAGGTTTTGTCAATTTTTATTATTTACAGCCTCAGCATAAACTATGGGCCTAATAGTGTGCTGTTGTTAATGTAGTGTTATAAAGGTATGATGCTTACCAACAGAGATTTTGTGTGAGAAATTTGCCAATATGTTTCTTAAACATTTATATTTCATGTAGCTGTGCCATCAGTTAGGAGAAGCAGTGAATATTCAGTAAGCATAAGACAGGGGGACGCGGCCAAGATGCTGAAGGGATGGAAGCAGACTTCTTCAGCTCTGCTGTTCTTGATATATTCCTGACAAGAAATTTTATTTATATCCTATAATTTTTATTTTTATTATAACCAGTGGGTAGCCCAAGTCATTCTGTTTGTAATCAAATAATTTTTGGGGGGAAATTATTATTTTTTACTGTCAAAAAGCCATCAGAAAGAGTTTTCTATATAAAAGAAAAATGAGTCATATCAAAAGTAACTCTCATGAGACAGCAGCAAAGAAGGAGCTTTAAATACGTCTAACAAATGTACAGGAATTATCTCTGAAAATGGATAAAATGGACAGTAAGATAGAAAACTCCATGGATAAATGTATCAAACAAATGGAACTACTTCAAGAGTCACTCACTCAACAAAAACTTCAAATTGCAGGAATAGAGGAATCCTTAAATGATATAGATAAAAGACTGACAGAAGATGAAGATAACACAGAATTCTTATTAAAACAAAACACACTTCTCTTGGCCAAACTTGATGATCTGGAAAACAGATCATCATGAAACAATATAAGAATCCTCAGGCTTCCAGAGAAAATTGAAGGGAATGACTTATTAAACTTCTTGGCAACCTGGCTACCTAGCATACTTAACTTGAGTGAAGCTATGTCCTTCGGAATTGAGAGAGCACATATATCTCTCACATTGCCTCTTTTGGATAAAAATACTACCCTGAGATCTGTAATTGTTCGATTTTTCTCATCTCTCGACAAGGAACTCATTCCTAAGACTGCGTGGGCAAAATTTCCTATTAAGCTAGATGAGAAAATAATTAGGTTTGATAATAACTATTCTCCTACTATTATATCTAAAAAAAAATAATTTCTGCCCATTATCAAAGAACTTAAGAAAAAATAAATCAAAGTTCACCTGCTCTTCCCAGTTAGGCTAAAGATATTTCTATAGGATAAAACAAGAGTATTTGAAGATACAGACACTGCTCTTTCCTTTTTAAAAACAAAAAAAAGTAATAGATCAAATAGAAGAAATGGATTGGCGCAACAGTACAATGAAAAGAATGGCTGAGAGAAATGGATGGAAGATGCAGGAAAAGAACAAGAAATTGAAAGAAAAGTGACTTTCCTCTTGTTTTCTTGTTTTACTCAAGATTTCACTGTAAACAAGCAAGAAATATGCTTGTAGTTATTAGCCGGTCCTACAAGTTTAACCATTATTATTACTTAATCTATTATTTTTCGTTTTTCATTATTATATATTTACAACATTTCTTAATACACAAAAGAGGACTCATTTTACAACTACAACAAGGTAAATATTTAAAAAATGTATTTCAAACTGTAAGCACCAGTCTCCACACTCCAAAATGAGTAAAACAATCCTTTATTATCAGAGTTCCACACATAGACAGTACTAAAAAGTACTTTTAAAATATGAAGACAAGGCAAATGAGTTGTTGTTATACATATAAGAACAACTCATTTGCTTTGTCTTTGTGTTTTAAAAGTACGTTTTAGTACTGTCTATGTGAGGAACTCTGATAATAAGGGATCATTTTACTCATTTTGGAGCGTGGAGACTGGTGCTTACAGTTCAATTTACTTTGTTTGTACTTGGCTTATTGGTTTCTGTTCATAAAATATGTATTTCATTTATTTATTTAATCAAAATATTATGAAAATTCTACATAATACTTAGTTATTTATTTAATTTAATTTATTTAACATTTATTTTACCAGAATAAATCCAACTGGACAGTAGGTGTCCATTTTCAGTGGAATCCTGGGGAGAAAAGCTCCAAAGAAGTTACAATGTGAAAACATAGATTATTAAAGAGTGACAGTTGATTGCAATGACAGAAGTTGAGTAACAAATGGCAGAATGCTAACATCTAAGGCAGAAAACAACTAAATGCAAAACAGTCATAGTACATTCAGGATATCACATGCCTTACAGTAGTAGTACAGTATGCGTGCATAAGTACATATTTACAATATTTACAGCACTATACAATGCACATAGGTGACAGTGTAGTGTGAGCATCAGAAGCAAATACATATTTATAGTATTTACAGTATGTTCAATGCAGTTTGGTGACAGTGTAAAGTGAGCATCAGACGCTTTGGGGGGTAAGCTGCCTTCAGTGGGGTAAGGATTCAGGTGGGGTTATTGCAGTTGCAAACAAGATTAGCATAAAGGTGTGATTTAAGGAGGTCTTTAAATATGGTTGTGTGATTTTGTAAACTGAGGTTGGGAGGGAGAGTGTTCCATGCTTTTGCGACCTCATAGGAGAATAGAGCTTCTCCAGAGCTGTTCTTGCATGGATTGACTTCAATCAGGGATTTGTTACTGGATCGTAATGTCCTGTTGGAGTTGTGGAAATTTAACATGTCATCTAGGGCAGGGATTCTGTCTGGGTGGTAAAGAATTTGATGAGCTATGATGAGTTGGTGGTAGTGTAGTAAATTTGGAAATTCTAACCACTGTAGTTTACATAGAGACTGGCAGTGGTGGGAGTGGGATTTTGCACTGGCTGCGAACCTAGCTATTTTATTGTAGCATATGGAAAGTTTGGTCAGGTCAGTTTTATTCATGTTTGTTAGAACTGAAAAGGCATAAAGTAATGATGACAGGAGATGAGTTCTGGCTATGGTAGTTCTAGACTCAGGGGTTAGGATCTGTTTGCTACGATAGAGGCATCCTAGCTTCTTGTGTACTTTAGAGATAGTTTGGGATATGTGTTTTTTTATTTAAGTTGTTGATCAACTGTGATGCCTAGGAGTCTTGTGAACCGAGCTATTTTATTGTAGCATATGGAGAGTTTGGTCAGGTTGGTTTTATTCATGTTTGTTAGAACTGGAGAGGTATAAAGTAATAATGACAGGAGATGAGTTCTGGCTATGGTAGTTCTAGACTCAGAGGTTAGGATCTGTTTGCTATGATAGAGGCATCCTAGCTTCTTGTGTACTTTAGTGATAGTTTGGGATATGTGTTTTTTTATTTAAGTTGTTGATCAACTGTGATGCCTAGGAGTCTGGCCTCAGCTACTGGGGTGATGAGGGTGTTATTGGCTGACAGAATGGTGAAGGAGGAGTCTTTGTGCTTGGTTGGAAGGAATAGCATTGACTGTGTTTTTTGGGGTTTAGTATCAATTGGTAATTGTTTAGCCAGTTTACTATTTCAGTGAAAGATTCTTGGGCTTTACTTTGTAGAAGATGGATGTTCGGTGCTGAGCAGAGTATGGTTGTATCATCTGGAGAGTGGACAATATCGGCTTTAGTGGTTGCTAAGTGGAGATTGTTTGTAAATATGTTAAAGAGAAAAGGACCTAGGATTGAGCCTTGGGGGGGCACCACATGTGACAGGGAGTGGGCGGGGATAGGGAGTTGACCCATTTAACAGATTGTGAGTATTTGCTTAGGTAATTATTGAACCAGTGCAGAGTGGGGTTGTGAAGGTTGAGTTCAGAGAGGCAGGTAAGGAGTTTGTTGTGGGAAACTGTGTCAAATGCTTTGGATAAGTCTAGAAAGGTGGCAAGACCAGTTTCCCTTGGTTCTTGTGTGAGTTAATGGTATTGGAGAAGTTAATTAGACCAGTGCTAGTGCTATGGGATGGTCTAAATCCATGTTGGGTTTTTGATAGTAGGCTGTTTGTTAGTAGGTGGGTAAGGAGCTGGTGGTGGATACACTTTTCTAGAATCATAGATAGGGGTGAAAGGATTGTGATGGAATGGTAGTTGGAGAGTCAGTTGAGGGGCCACCCTTGTGGAGGGGGATGATATATGAGATTTTCCACAATACAGGAATGGTGCATGCAGAAATAGATCTATTAATGAGTAGGGAAATGAGATAGGCAATAGCTTTGGATGCGATTTGGCAATAGCTTTGGATGCGATTTGGAGATATTCGGCTGGTAGGTTGTCGGCAGCAAGAGTGGTTGGCTTTAGTTTTGCTAAGAGTTTCTGAATGGTAGATGTTTGTACTGGTTTGAGTGAGAAGGGGGTGGAGTTAGTTTGGCATTTTGGGGGTTGTTTTTAGGTTGTGGGTGATATATTATTCATGAGTTTCATTATTTAAGAGGTAAAATAGATATTGAATTTTGTGGCTATATCGGGGTCTGGACCTTCAATGTTTGGTGGTGGTGTAGTGTATTTCCTGGGTTGGAAGATGTTGTTTACTGCAACCCAGAATTTCTGTGGATTGTATTTCCTTTGTAAGGAAATATAATGATTTTGTTTGTCCATCTTGACCTAATTTTTTTGTATAATTTCTAAGTTCTGAGAAGATTTGTCTAGGTTTGTGTGTTTTGTATTGTCACCAAGTTTTAAGTTTTTTGTGGATTTCTCTAGCCAGGGGGCAGGGTTATTGCATACCCTAAATGTTTTGAGTGGGGCTAATTAGTTTAGAATTTCCAGGAATGTGGAGTTAAAGTATTGTACCACATTATCCAGGGGGAGGGTTTTTAGGGGAGCCCAGTTGCAGGATTTTAGTGTTTCTGAGAATTGCTCTGAGGGGCAAATTTTTGGGAGTGGGTTTGTAGCAGTGAGGGTAGGTTGGTAGATTTAAGTTTGTGCCAAAGGAGAAACGTTGGATTGTGGTCACCGAGCGAATTGGGTAGTGTTCCACACTGGTGGGCATTGTTGGGCTGTTAGTTCTGGTTCTAAGATTGACTCAAAATCCTAAACTATGTTATGTAAATTATTTTAGTAACTATTTAATGCTTTCTTTATTTTATTCATATTCATTTCCTTTTTTCCTTTTAATATTTCATTATTATTACTTTTATAATCCAATTTGCATGTATCACAGTATAATTAACTTGTTAGAACATATAGAACTTGACTTCACTTTGGTATGCTAATTAATATATATCATAGCCTTGTACTGTTTCTTTAAAGTTTCCCTTAACTGATATGGCATGATGGGTTTGGAATGGCAGCCTACCTCTAGCTTATCTTTTTGTGGCAGTGGTGTTTTTTGCAACATGTGATTAGGAAATTCAGTGACTGCTTCTCGACATATGACTGCACATCAAAGACGTTAAGGGGCTGAATAGTGTTGCTGACACACAGGCTTGAAATTCAATACCAAATGAGGTAGGCTATCAATTTAATAGTATTTCTGCCATGATCGACAATGATAGCTCTTTTTTTCCCTTATCTTTTGTTGTTGATGCCTAGATGTTTTAATTTTTTTCATCCAAATATTTTATTGAATTTTTCACAAACAAAACAGCCCATTCACCATGTTTACCCATTCTTGAATAAAATATTAGCTTAAGCAGAAAGAAAAAACTATTTATAATATGTACAAAGGTCTGAAGTAAAATTGCAGTTTACAAGTAAATTAAACAAGTTTCATTAACACAAATGTCAGTTCAGAAAGAGTTGTGAACCATTTGCAGAGTCTCAATGAGTGATAAAACTTTAATCAAAGGATTATTAATTATAGTCTTTGGATAGATTCTGACTTCCTTCATCTTAGTTTCTTTAATTGCCAGTTCTTTCAATGAAGACAGGAAATCTTCAAATGTTGGAGAGCTGTTAGTTTTCCATCTTCTGGTAATACATTTTCTGGTGACTGCCAGTATTGACCATAATAAATATGAGTTATTCTTGTTCCTTCTTTTACATTAAAAAAAAAAACTAGTGATTTGGTTAATGCACAGGAATCAGTGAAGTCATAAAAGATGTGTATCCAATCAGCATTAGTATATTTTAATATATTCTGTACATCTCCAACAGGAAACTGTGGAACAATTATTAAATTCGACTATTTTACTTGGTGTCAGAAAAGCTCTATGAAGATATTTCCATGTGAAAATGCACCAGTATTGAGACCATGAGGTATATTTAATGGATAGCAAAATGTTTTGTTTTTCATCTTGGGATAAATTAAAATAATGACCCTTGAATATAAAATTCCAATATTTCTGGTTTACAGAAGACTTATAAACAATCAGTATGTTATATAATTTTGAAATTATATTGTCTGTAGTAAATTTATTATACAAAATTTCACTTATAAAAGTTATCATCATTGGTCTTTCCTGATAAGATGAGTTGCTAAGCATTCTGCATAGATCATGGTAGTAAGTTAAGACATTTTGTAATATCTGGAGTGTTCAGCTTATTATATCGGAAAAAACGAACGTAAATTAAGACAGCGAATATATGAACACGTCTATGATATCAATAGGCAATTGGATAGTAATGCTTTATATAGACATATTGCACAACATTCAACTCATAAATTTAAATTTGTAGTGCTTGAACAATTGCTCCAATCACTCAGAAAAGGTCCTTGGAAGATAATTTTGAAATCAAAAGAATATTGGTGGCAAGTTTTTCTTAATGCCACACAATCTCCAGGATTGAATGACTCTATTTCTATTTCTAGTATTTTAAAATTAAGGAGCATAAATAGGTAATTTAATGGTATACATCTATCTTAATAGCATATATCTGTTGCAATTTTAAGTACATAACTATTATGTTATGTTATTTATATAATGTATATGGAAGTAATTATATTCAGTAATTAAATATGTTACATATATTAATATTGATTTAGTCAGATGCATGTGTTCACACATATATATTTATGTACATATGTTATTTTCTGAGTAAATTTTGAAATTGTATACACTGCCTTTTTAAAAAATGCTATATTAGCATAGGATTTAATTGAATAATTAATAATGATCAACATGACTCAAATGAATGGTATTTATAAACCACTATGGTGATTTTAAAGTTTGTCTGATGAAGGCTGATGTTATACAGACGAAAGCGCTTACCTTTTTGGATACAATTTTTAGTAAAGAATTTTAAATTACTGCTGTTTTTGCTATTGTGCTTCTGGACTTTGTTTGGAACTTTGTAATATTATCCAGTTTTGAGAAGGCAAATCATATTTTTGATAAGGGTATCAGAGTCTAAAACTTTGACATTGTTTATTTTAGATGTTTTAATTTTGACTAAAATGGAGCTTGTGGTGTCTCTGAAATGCATTTCTCTGTTGCTTGCAAGACATAACGTTGATAGTTTGCTCTTTTTTATTTGCAGAGCATTATGGATCCTTTGGGATAGTCAAGGTGGGCGGGCGATTCATTGATGTGATGGTTATAGCCTCATAGGAGTTGTTGTGGTGGTCTGGGCATGATTCTGATATTGGATGGTAGTGTTCTGTTTCTTGTAGCCAAACTAGACAGGTAATTTTATTTATTTATTTATTTATTTTACATTTGTTAACCAGGCTAGTCCGACTGGATATATTTCCATTTTCAGCAGAGGCCCGGGGAGAAATGCTCCACATTAAAGTTAATACAAACAAGTCATTACATAAAAAAAGCAAGTAGTTAGTAGGAATACAAACAGAAATAAGGTTCAATCTAAAATATACTAGTAGGAAATTTATACTAGGAAGGACATTTACTTTTATTTACAGTATAAGAATAGGGGAGTTATACTTTAGTAAAACATTCATGAAGAGTATAATTGCATAAGCAATTATAAACCATACAACCATACTACGTTCTAAATTAATTTGTATCAGAGGCTAATTAACAAAGGTGTTTTTGAGATAGTCTTCTGAAGGGAGTGAGTGAACAGAGGTAAGAGAGGGTGTATAAGATTAGTCAGGATTGATGCATGGGCATAGCCAGAGTGTTTTTAGGTGTTGTTTGAGCTTTTGTTTAAAGAGGAAGGGTGATGATGTAATAGTTAGAGTGGTAGGTAGTAGATTCCAGTATTTACCTATGGTGTTGGAGAATAGAGAAACACCTGCAATGTTATTGGACTTAGCTTCACAAGAAGTTTATTAGAGGAGCGTAGTGAATTTAGATTAGAATAGGGAGAAATAAGGTCAGAAAGTATAGGGGTATTTTTTGGTTGGTGAAATATCCTGTGAACAAAGGTAAGTTGGGAGAGTAATAGTGTATTTTTCAGTTCTAGCCAGTTTAGTTGTAGTAGATTCTGACAGTGGGGAGTTCTAAATGGGTTTCCAGTAGCAAATCTGGCAATGCTATTGTATGCATTTGCTAGTTTAGTAAGGTTAATTTTCTTTAAGTTAGTGTATATGGGTGAGGCATAAAGAAGAGTAGAAGTAAGATGAGAGCGAGCGAGTGTAATTTTGGCCTGTGGAGTTAGAAAAATTTTAATTCTATATAAGGAGCCAAGTTTTTTATTTACGGTTTTAATAGTATTATTAATGTGGTTATCAAAAGTGAGGTTATTGTCAATTATAATACCTAACAGTTTAGTAATCCTTTTGTTGCTGTGGGTTGATTTGGGGCTGATTGAGCATGGCCTAATGGAGAGAAAGGCTCCATAAGAAATGTGAATTTAATGACTTAGAAAAAGCATTTGATAGTTAATGTATAGTGACACCGGCTATTTTATAATAAATGGATAATCTCTCTGATGGCTCGAGATGCTTTGGCTTGTTTAAATGTTTTCCTGCCACAGGTTTGAAGCAGAGACAGTCTTTTTTCATTCCTTTTCTCACCAGACAAACATTGTCATGACTACATTTGATGAGGGGCATGGCTAGTTAGTTAGGATGGTATGCACTTCTGAATTATGCAGAACCTTGAGCAATCAGGCTGCTCTAATACAAAATATTCTTAAGGATTGATCAGAAATTGGTTAGATTTAAAGTTTTGCTGTTCTATAAAGCTCTTTTTGTTTTGTTTTTTTGCATTTGTTATCTTAAGAGTGACATATATAATTATATTTGTATACGACTCTCTTGTAATTTGAAGCCAGATGATTATTAATAGATTAACTATTACTTCTTTAGCATGAGAATCAGAAGAGGGGGAAAAAGGGGGGGGGGGTAATATAACCCTAATGCCTGAGTCCTGGTCATCAGAGAAAATCTGGTAGCAACAGATGGAAATTAAATGAATATAAGCAGAATCATTGTGTCTCTTCCACCACTACTCACACAAATGACATATTTTATTTCTAAGTTTTTTACAACCTATAAAAATGTGTTAACATATGAAATACAGCAATTCATGTGTCATTTCTAGTGAAAATACTACTTTCATAAACCTTTAGATCTGAAAAAATTTTCAAGGGGATGTAATAATTAAAGTGTTGCAATTCTTTATTAATTTTACTAGATCCAGATGCCACAAGCATACATCTGTCACTCTCCTTTTATACTGATTCAAGATTACAACTTATAGTAATATTCATTGCTTGATGCATTTTTAACACCACTTTGTTAGATGTCTAGTGTGAGTGAGACAAGTCTGTATATAATACTGTGGCCTGATCTGAACCCCTGCAACCTGTCATACTAACTTTTGTTCACAGACTTATACTGTTGTAACAAGATTTTATTGCAGAGTATTAAATAACATATGATATGATAATACATACATTGAATTAAACTTGCAGTACATCCTTCTGGTGTTTATAATGTCAGCAGTCATGGGGGTAAATATATATTGTACATGATCATACACATGTAAAGTTTCATCATTTGAACACAAATGTACAGGTAAAATCAGACAACAGCAGGGTTGTAAACAACCCAATTATGGTATGATCAAACAAACAAGCTTTGGTTTTCTTTTTTGTGTACTGTTCATGATGTATAAACTAATTAAACTGTGCAGAGATACAATCTTTGCAAGTCAGAATATGTACTGAAGTGCAGTAAAAATATGTAAAGCATATTCATATCTAAAAGTCAATTATAACCTTTTAAGTGAAAAAAAATCTGATTTTACCCCCTCCCCCAATTATTTTGATATTGTCCAGAATTCTTAAGTGAAGAAGTTAATAATTACATATTGTTGCAAGATGTTGGATACATCCTCACATAGTGGTAGTAGCATCTGGGAAAACTCATTGTAGGACCCTGGTCTCTTTCTGTAACATATGAGGGGAAGAAGAAAAAGATTATAGAGAAGTAAAAGCAGGATTATTATACATGAAAGACTTATGGGTTATGACATAATACACATTAACAAAAAAAAAAAAAGACAAGTGGTAGATGATCACATGAATACAGGGTTCACAAAAGAGGTGACAATAGTGTATTAAGGGAATACAGGAATTGAACCATTACCATAATGGACCTAAGATTATTAACCGGAACCCTACCTCAGGTTATGAGGGTGGACACTCCTTGAGGTGAAAGGAGGAAGTAGCTTTCTATAATTCTGTTTTTTTTTTTTTTTTTTTACAAGGGCCAAAACTCTATTAGTTATATCACCACATGAAAGCATAATGAGTGTTGAAGACTTGAATAATACAAAGTAAAGTTAATGACAATCCAACCTGTGTAGAGAAAATAGTTTGTGTTCTAAATGGTGTTTCTAATAAAGGGTTATTTTATACAATATATGTATTGTATAGTGATGTCACACTAAAATGCATTATATATCCATACATGAAACTATTTGTCAATACTTTATTCTCAAATAATGGAAAACTAATATCCACACTGATTTTACTAGTGACAGAATTTTTACCAATGCTTACGCAGATATACTACTGATGTTCAGTGGACAGTATGGCACTAAGTCAATGTATGGCCGAAATGAACAGAATTGCATATCTGAATATATACTATTTTCTTTGTATTTAGATTTTGTTGGTTGAATATATTTGGATAAGTTAATACTTTACATTATTATATGAAAAAGGAACAATTTGCTTCTACTATGCTATGCGTATTTAGTGAGCAATATTAGTGATAAAAATATCAACATTACACTTTTTATTGTTTAGTAGGAAACAGAGTATTATTTATCCAGTTATGCTACATAAAACCATACAGTATCATTTCATAAAACAGTGAAAAATAAAAATGTATACTGACCTTCTGCATTTATAATACAATTCAACTATTTATTTTTCTAGGTGCTGTCATTTTGAATATACATAATAATAGAACTTATCTAACATAATGGGCATGATTATATTGGGGAAGCTCACAAGAGAGTTAGTTAGCTTTAGTTGAAATATTTTTAAATACTGACTCGAATGAAACATATACATTAAACTTAACCTCTGAATGGTAGAGAAATTAACTCATTCTGCTTCTTAGATAGAAAGTAAGACTTAGATTGAAATAATATCTGAGTTTGGAGTTGTTTACTCCATGAGGGTTAGGTGGGTTAGACATCTATCAAGTAATATATGTAGTTCATCTTTTAATTGTTTTTGTTTTGGTGTCTAAAATTAAATCACTACTATCTAACATTAATCTTAAAAAAAATATTTCTTATTAATACTCAACACGATTGCCTCTAGTGGTTGTCTAGATTCAAATCAGAAATGCAACACAAAACATTTATGACATACAAAATACTTTAATAAACGGCTATCCTAAATTGTTTATCAAGCAACATAAATGGGTTTAATAGTAACTGTAAAAGAGCTAGTTTCACAAAATTTCTAAATTTATTCTCACAACAGGTTGTTTTCATTCAGGAAACACATTTATTTGCAAAAGATTTAGATAGGATAAACAATAAACAATGCACAGTAATAAGTAGCTCACAATTCAATCAAAAAAGAAGAGTACTCATTCTATGGAAAATGCGTTACCTATACCACATATATTAAGTACGTACAATGATAATAAGGGCATGTTTTGTGTAGTTAATATACTAATTAATAAAACAATGTATACATTAATAAATTTACATTGGATTCCTACGTTAGGATTGAAGACAGCCAAGGATCATTTAGACCAAATACTTCAACACTCTAAAGGATCTCTAATTATAGCTGGAGACCTTAATTATATACTAAACGAAGAGGACAGAAGCACAAAGGGAAAATGTAAAATACCAGCATCTGCAAAAGCTCGTAAAATGTTATGAACATACTCAATATCAAAGATTCAAAACAATTTTTAGATAAAGTCTCTCCATTTCACTAATTTTTCAAATAGGTTTGGTAGGCAATCTCTAACTGATAGAGTTCTTACCTCCAATGATAAAGTTACATATTTAGATAAGGTTAAAATAACCTCATGTCCAATTTCAGATCATAATGCCATATTATTTGATATTTTTCTGACACATAATAATTATATACATTTCAGAAGGATACCCACATATATCACAAACATGAAAGATTTTGAAGAGTTCTTTGATAAAGAGTTACAAACATACTTAGAGTTCAATAATGTAAAGGACTTATCAATAGCATATATTTGGGATGCTCTCAAATCTTATCTTTATGGGAAAATCATAATTTGGTTTTCACAAAAAAGAGAACAGTGGGATAAAGACTTAAATGAATTGCAAGGGAAAATTGATATGTTAAAACTTGAACATTAAAACAAGCAGAAAAATGATAATAAGGCATCATTGCTAACAATGAATGACCTACAAAATAAATATTAGAAATATTAAATCATAAAATTAAGATAGATATGGAGAAATTAAAACTATGTAATTCTTCAATAAACCAAAAAAACTAAGCAAAATAACTTCTAGAACTAAAATGATAATTAAATCTAACCATATTAAAGAAATATGTAGTGACAATAAAAAGAAAAAAGTCACTATAATAGATGGCATACTTGATGAGATCAGAACACACTACTTCAAATTAATCATTATAATCCAAAAATAGACTCAAAAGAAGAAATTAAAAAAAAAATATTAACAAGTACACAAATTATAAAGTAATAGAACATTTAGAAATAATTAATAAACCTGTATCAGAATTCTATAAATCGATGCCTAAAACATGCAAAAAATTTTATTATACACATTTCAATCAGTCAAAATCTTAAAGATTATTCCCCTTTGTGGAAATATACATTAGTCTCCCCAATTCTGAAATCTGATAAAGATCTGACAGAATGTATATCATATAGACCTATATATCTGTTAAACATCAATTATAAATATATGTCCATTTTAGCTAATAGACTACAACAATTCCTACCACATTTAATTAATAAGGATCAAACGTTTTTTTTTTAAAACAAGGACACATTTGATAATAGCAAAAGAATCCTAACAATAATTGATTATGCCAATGAAATAAAAGATCAATTAACATTAGTAAGCTTAGATAGTAATAGTGCATTTAATACAGTCAATTGGGATTATCTATTCCTAGTATTTTCCAATAGAATTCATACAACTCATAACTAACCTATAAGAGAATTCTTTAGTTTATGCAAAAATAGACTCTTATATTTTGCAATCAGTTCCAATTACTAAAGGTACAAAACAAGGTTGCCCTCTTTCTCCATTATTATCCACATTAGTCATGGAACCTTTCGCAAATTGCATAACATAAAATCCAGATATTAAAAGAGTTCACTTGGGACATAATTTAAATTCCAAAATACTATTGTTTGCAGATGATATATTATTGGCATTAACAGATAACAATAATACACTTAGTTTCTTATTTAGGGCTATTAAAATATTTCAATCTAAATCAGGTCTAACATTCAATGAAGATAAAACACAGATTTTATTTATTAATTCTAACCCCACTGATATACCACAACAATGTCTTAAATATCTAGTAGCTGATGACAAAATAAAATATCTTGGCATTGAATTAACTAAAAATATTAAGGATATAATCAATATAAACTTTAGAAAAGTTATAGAAAACATCACAAAACTTTTAAAACATTGGAATGAATTATTTTATACATTTGAAGAAAGATACATAATTATAAAAATGGTTATATTACCCAAGATTTTATATATATATATATATATATATATATATATATATATATATATATATAGTCTAATATCTAGCTCTTCCTATTCCAAACCACTTTACAAAACAAGTTAATACCCTGATACTTAAATTTCTTTAGTACCCTAATAGACCTAGATTAGCAATTAAACATCATCAACATAGCTGATTCAGAGGAGGAATAGGCTTGCCTAATCTTCTTCTTCTTCTTTCGGCTTTTCCCGGTTAGGGGTCGCCACAGCGGATCACCTGTCCGCTCATGATTGGCAGTGGAGTTTTATGGTATTGAGTTGCCAGCCCGGCGCCCAACCTTCCACAGAAGGCACACACATGCACACACTCATGCCTAGGGCCAATTTAGAGTGTCCAATCCACCTACAGCATGTCTTTGGGATGTGGAGGAAACTGGAGCATCCGGAGGAAACCCATGTGACCACAGGGAGGACATGCAGACTCTGCACAGAAGGCACCCCAGCCGAGAATAGAACCTCTTGCTGTGAGGCGACCATATTCCACCTCAGCTATCATAAAGACAGTTATTTTATGGACCAATAAAAACTTCTCAGACAATTGGAAAGATATACAAAGATGCATACTTTCAGAGAATAGTCAAATAAACTATGCATCTTATAATGAAATAAATAACAATACTTTTATATAGCTATTAAAGGAGTCTTTACTAGGATCCCTAAATGCAACAATACATTTATCATATATCACAATGTCACTTACTAGATTTAAAAACCTTATTTTAGACTTCCATATTACAAGGCTTGGATCTTCTTAATTTTTTCCCATCGCATACACAAGAAATAATATCAATACATTCAACATATTTACAATGGATACATTCAAAGAAAAACAACTTCTATTCTGGTTTCAGCTAATGGAAAAAGAAAATATACATTCACTCAATTTTATATTAAAGAAATTTAATTTAAGCAAAGAGTTATGGATTGACTTACAAAACAGCAGATTTGCCATAGAAAGTAGACTATCCTTGATGCAAACATCTATAAAAAAGGAGATTCCAAAACTTATTGAATATCTGATATTATCAATTCATCATAATCCTCCTGAGAGAAATTATTTATCTAAAATTTATAAGATAATAAAAATTAAAACAGATTACTGTCAGGATAATTATTGGAATTATTTTATAACTGTACATGGCCATCCTCCAAGTGAATCTGAGAAAAAATAATACTTATATCATCTTTTCAAACCACAAAATCACTAAGATGGATTTTTTTTCCTGAAAAATTTGCATAAAGTCTTTATTATACCACATAGAATGGAAATGATAACTGGGAAAAAAATGGTTGCTGGAGATGTAATCCAAATGTTATAGCTAACTGGCAAAATATGAATTGTGGATGTGATGCAATTAAACCTGTTTGGCATAATATCAATTCATTTCTACAGTCTCTTTTCAATTATAATTTCCATTTAAATAATTCATTGATATTGTTTAATGCCCCTATTTTTCCATGTGTTAAGAAAATTGAATTTCCTCTTATTTGGTCCCTTTTAACAATTGCAAGAAAAGCGATAACAAGAAACTGCAAAAGTAATACAAGCCCAAATCTGAGAGAATTCTACAACATGGCAAATGAAACTTGTCACATGGAGATCTCAACAATCAAAGAAAGAACCACTAGAAATAACTCTGCTTTAAAATCATGGATGAAGTTTAAGAGATTATTGAACAAGAAAACAACAAATTGATTTCCTTTACTTTCAAGAATTTCTTATGTAACTGTTCTGATCCATTAGATTAACGAGTAGACACCTTGTAAATAGTTAACATGTTAGTTTTTGGTTTGTTTGATTTTATTTGTTGATATTTGTCTTCTACACATGTGATTTTATCCTATTATGTATTTCTATATTATTTATTTAAAAACCTTAATCTTAAGCTTTTTCTACCTTGAGTAGCACCTTATCCCACACTGTACCAGCAACTTTTGCATACTGGGGTGCAACAGAAAAACTGGCATGAATGTTATCTTTGTTTTTCAACACTTCATGTATCCAAGACTCATTTTTTTTCCATACAGCTTGGCAATCTCCATAAACAATTTTTTTTCTATTTTGATCATATTGAGGGTTTTCATTTGTTTGCTAATGGTTAGCACTGCACATCTTCTCTTGGTTTTAGAAGCCTTTTACTTGAATAAAAATATTTTTAATTTGCACTGTAAAAACAGTAGTGGAGGGTGTAACAACAATTCGAGCAAAAGTAAATAAATTATGCATATTTAAGTTCAGAAGTCTTGTGATTGCTATTTTAAACTGTGAATAACTGAAACATGGTTGCCAAATCTGCATATACGGTGGGCATACTGTATATATATTTTTTAAATGAATAAAAATATCCGCTTGCCTTAAATACTTAGGCTTTCACATAGTATTTCACTTTGTCCTTAAGGATTAACTGTACCAACCTTATGCATTTCACAAAAGTGGGCATTCCACTGCCCAAGCTTTTACATTGCTGTAGCCTTCGCAAAAAACTGCAATTGGTGAATTTGTATAAAGGTAAGGTGGCACTCTACATAAATTACTGTTACACCTCTGTGTGAACCTCAGGACAACGAATACCACCTATGGCCTTATTACAGCTTAACACATTAAATATTAAAATCTACCATGATGTCATTATATTGTCAAATGTCATATGACACTTTAACACAGTGGGGACCTAAACTTCATGTAGCAAGAAACTACACATTCTTATCCTTGTTACTTTTTTCTTACAAAAAATATAATATAGTTTGTAAGAACTTACAATGAAGACAAAGAATTTAACAGAGTTAAAGATGGTGCTTGGTCATTAGTGTAGAGGGTTAAAGCTATAAATTGTTACCAAGCTGTTTCCCTCAGCCCTCATTTGCCATCTTTGTCACCTTGAGCCTGTAATTTAATCAGACAATGCTTTGTGGAGATTGGGCTTGGGTCTTCAATGGCCTCCTAGACTGCATGCCTATTGATAAACTATGGACCTGTTGTTTCCTGTAATGTGGAAAGACCCCACTCATGGAGAATAACTGAAAATACCTATTACTGTCATACCAGAAAAAGTACAAATTCAATGCTGTCCAAACAGAGAATACCACTGAGATTCAGGGGAGGATCTGACAGGATAACAAATGCTGACCTGACCAAACAACTTTAGAAGGTGCCAACCACCAGGGCTACCCTCCATATTGAGATCTCCACCAGCAAGGAACCTCAGCAGTAGACCAGTCTATGAATTCCAAAGGGTTACAATGAGAGGGAAACCGCTGGAAGTAATTCTGAATCTCTGCCAATATGTGACCTTACTTTTGATTGTGGTTGCAGAAATCAAGCCCTCCAATAACAAGTTTTCTTAGAATATTCATTGTGAATTAAACAAAAGTGAATTAACAAAGACCTTGATACTAAATTAATAAAATAATGGTTATCACCATGAAAGCTCATAAATGAGACAATAGCTCATTACATCCGAGTGATGTATCCAGTTGCATCTGCCTCTAGGCATCAAATATTGGTTGTTCATATTTGCATGAATAATTCCAAAACCATGCTGTATACAAGGTATCAGAATATTTTATCTTGGAGCATACATGATGGCAAACACAATTGTATTAATATTTGACCTATGTCAATGAGCATTTGTTAGAACTGTAAGGTGATAACTTCATTTTTAAAGGCTTAAGCCATGCCCACTGGGAGTTAAAGGTACACACTCAAAAGAGCTGAACAGGAGGGAATGAGATAAAGCATAACATTTATACCTTGGTACCCTCAAATAATTCTTGAGTGAATTAGCTTGATAGCATTACTGCTAACCATGCTTTGAGCACAAGACAAAACGTAAACAGTACGTTATCATGGCATTAATGAATTTTTAAAACCACATTCATAGATTTATAGATTGTTACTGTGGGTGGGGTGCTTTCTAAGCCTAACTGAGATTTCCCAAAAGAATAATGTGTCCTATATCCAAACAGGACACTGAGGGCCAGGCATTTATAACATACTTCTGTTTGTAAGGAACATGAGTACCATACCCAGTGTAAATTTTCTATTCCCTAGCCATTGGTCCAGGTTGAGCTTAAAATGGTTAATAGATAAACTCATCTTAATATGAATAGGAAGTCCATTCCATAAAGGGGCAATCTCTGAGACACATCTGTCTCTCCAGCATGTACTGTTTAAGTCACAGACAAAACTCAGGTCCCTTGACCTTGTATTTCTGGTACTGTTTGACTTACAAATATGCAGAAGATTCATAAGTGTGGGGCTTGTGGTTGTCCCTCAGCAATCCATAGGAGACCAAGTAGAAGGAGAGGGCTTTCAGGCACTCTGCATAAGGCAGGTTTGTTACACCTTGTAATCATTTTGTAAGGAACCTCTAAGGTCAATCTAGTTGCTGCATATGCCTGGGCAGGTACATACCGAACGGAGCATTGTACTCTATGACTGATCTGATAAGGGCAAAGTACACTGGGATGATGACCTCTTAGGAGTTTGGACCTACATGCCATGCCCTTACTTATAAATTGCAGAACATAAAAGCATTTTTTCACCACTGTGGCCACTTGGTGGACGAAGGTAAGGCTACTCTCTCTGTGTGCATACTCAGATCCTTGACCAATAGGTCAACTCTTAGGGGTGTATTATCAACATGGCTATTGGGCAGGATGGTTCACTTCCAGAAGTGCATAATTATGCATTTGTTAGCATTGATTTTAAGACTATGGTTTTGGCACCATTTGTTAGTCAGAGATAGGCCTTATTAAAGAATACTAGTGCCTGCAGAGGAGTCAATGATAAATTCCTACTTCAATCATTTGCAAACTTAGTCAGCCATAAACCGTCAGAATTTGCTTCCACTTCAGAGAAATAGATGCCAAATAGAAGCAGGTCCAGTACTGAGCCCTGGGCCACACCGCTAGTAACTGGCCTTTTGTGGAGGTGGACTCAACTATTCTGACCTCCTGGGTCCTATCTGTGAGCCAGTTGGATAGCCAGTGGATATAAAAGGGTTTATACCTAATTTCGTGAGCTTGTCTATAATGCCTGAATGGGGTATTGTATCAAAAGCCTTGGCCAAGTCAAGGTAAGCTGTGTGCACTGTCTTGCCCTCATTCATTGCTTTGGTGACCCTAAAGCAAGTCCACTAGCTTTGATAGGCATGACCTCCCTTTAACAAATCCTAACTGTGATGGGTCCAGTGTTTGCAGGTTAACTATGTCCTTATTTATCATGTTAAATGGCCTTACATATGAGGCTGGTCAGACTTCTGGGCCTGTAGTTACCAGATCAATGGTTAGACCTCCTTTGTGCAGGGGAATGACTGTAACCATCTTCTATTCTTTGAGTATAAAGCCTGATTGTAGGCCCAAGTTGAAAAGTGATTCAAGTGGACTAGAGAGGGCATATATCATGCTATTTAGTAAGCATGCAGGGATATTATTGGAGCCCAGCAATTAAGTGTTTTTGGCCCTGGAAAGTGCATTGATAACCTGTTCTCTAGTAATACCTCAGAAAAACTGGAGCTAAAGAATGCTGGTATCCATGGATGTCTAAACACGCTCAGTGTCCTCACATACAATCCAGAGCTCCTAGGATAGCGTGACATAGAGCACAACTCTCTCCAAACAATAATATGGAAAAAACTTCATTTGTAGAACCATACGTTTGGATGATAAAATCTACATTTAATGTACACAAAGTTAAGCGCTTTCACTCACACCACCGTGAGCTTCATCCGAACATTTTCCAAATTAAATACAAGCAGTTTAAATACTCTGTTTGGCGCCAAAAGATTTTTTACATGTCACTTTGTTGTTTAAAGTGACACATCGCTTTTATCAGATGCCACTATAAACAGATGTCCCTCGACATGCAATAAATATTGACAACCAAACTTTTCACTCACAATAATATATTCATCCAACAGTATATATGAAACACTATATGTACAACATAATCTAAACTACATACTGACAATTAAAAAATAAAAACAAGTGATCTAAATAATGCATGAATTCCTCATACTAATATGTGCACTTTAATGAAGTAATTATTAAATATAAATCTGTTAAACTAACTAAAAATGTACGTATAAATATAAAATAAATAAATAAAATAGTGCCTGTCCACTAATAACCACTACTTAATGATGTATTCAAAAAACTATAATTAATTACTTGCTAGTGGATGTATAGACATTTCCTATGTACAACTAGTCATACCTTTCTTCAGGGATTGTTAAAATACTTAATAATTAATTAATTAATAGGGGTTTGATAGATATATGGTCATTTAGCCCCGGATGTGTCGAGGCATCCATGAATATTTGCCACCATACCTCCTTATAAGCTAAGATGGCTTTAATGTTGCCTCCCCTAGGGTCCAATGCTACATTTCCCAAAATTGCAAATTTAAAAACATGTTCAGCCCCATATTTCTCCACATGCCTATATAGGGCATTATTAACATCTTTCTTCCTGATTCTATATAGGTGTGCATATATACGTTCTTTGAAATTCTTTTCGGTCTTCCCTATATAGTATCCTGGGCATGCCCCACATTTAGCTAAATAGATGACAAATTTAGAATTACAGTTGCACTGTTTAAATCTCAATCTAGTTCTATTGATGTTGTCCAACCCTAATTCTTCATCCTCATTTATAGCATGACATTGACTACAGGCACCACATTTGGTGGTATGCTTCTTATTATTGTCTAGGCCGTTATATCTTAATCCTCTTTCTAAATACGTCTTAATATTTATACCCATTTTATGTACAAAAGTTGGTTTAGAGCCCAATAATTCTATCATATCTTGGTCCACCATCAAAACATTCCAATTATTTGTTAAAATGTCCTTTACTTTGTTAATATATGGGCCATATTCTAATGCACATGCTCTATTGTACGCCCCTTTTGTTTTGATATAGGTGGATTCTGGCCTATTTATATTGGTATTATCTCCTCTACTATTTGCTTCTAATAATGAAGTGTATTTGTTCCCCCTTTCCTTAATAACATATTTCCTCATGTCTTTCATCATATTCCTGTCATAACCCCTTTCTCTAAACAATTCTGTAATGAAATCAATTTCTTCAATCATCTCATTATAATCCTAAGTCCTCCTTATGGCTCTTATGCACTGACCTTTAAATATATTGTGCTTTAGTTTTTTTGGATGTTTACTAGTGTATTCCAAATAACCATTTGAAAATGTACTTTTTCTATGTATTTTAGACTTAAAGCATTTGTCACCATTGGATATATATGTATCTAGGTAAGCAACTCCTTCACAACTACTAGTTGCAGTAAACTTAAGAAACTCACTGCTATTATTTAAATATTCCAAAAACCGATTCAAAGTTGTCTGGTTACCATCCCATAAAATATAAATGCCGTCAAGGAAGCGAGAATAGTATTTAATGTATTGGTGATAATGACTATTAAATATCACTGTCTCCTCCCAATCTAACATAACCAAGTTGGCAAAAATCAGGGCACATGCCACCCCCATAGCCACACCCTTGGTTTGTCTGAAGTATTCCCCTTCATAAAATATATAATCGTGATCTAGAACTAATGACATAAGTTCAAGTATCAGACAAACCTTGTCCCATTCAAGGTCACTGTATTTTCTAATACTGTTAATGAAGGATCCCATTCCTTCTTCTTTGGGGATACATTAGAATAAATCTACGACGTCTATGGATACAAATATTAGTCCTTCCTTCCAAATATCTACTGGGTAATTTTTCAAAAATTCCCATGAATCTTTCACCATATGAGTGATTTTTCCGTACAAATGTTTCAACATAGTATCAACTGCTACACCCAAAGGAAAAGTCTTGGACTTGCTACCTGAAATTATGGGACGGAATGGTGGATTACTGATGTTCTTGTATATCTTTGGTATACTTACCAGTGTAGCTAACTGGGGATAATCCACTTTCAAAAAGTTGTATGTATCTTCCGTAATCCATCTGTCTATTAAAAATTCCTCCACATGCTAGTCTATACGTCTAGCTGGCTAGATGTCTAAGGCAGTTTTAACTAAAGGCCATCTGTTCCAGGATGTTGGTATTAATGAAGTTTAGGAATCATTGGGCTTTTGCATTAGAAGTGCTATAGGATTTTCAATCTATTACGGGGGTAGTTGAAATCCCTCATGAAGATCATATTGGGTTGAATGGTAAGGGACTCTAGATAGGTATTATGAGTTTCCTCAGATATGGATGGGGGGGGGGCTAATAGGTTGCAAGGATATTGTATGAGGCCCTTTTTATAGTGAGTTGTACATGCATGAGTTCCAGTTGGTAGTATACCATAACTAGTCTGGATGTGAGATTGTTTTTAATACAGACTGAGACTTCAGTTCCTTCCTGTGCAGTAACTGGTCTAAAGGTCAGAAAGGTGTTATAACCTTGAACTTCCAGGGTAGTCTCCATGACTTTAAACCATTTATCCATTACTACACAGATATCTACACTCTCCAGGAGAAAGGAAAGCTTGCAGGGAGTAGATTTTTTTGTTAAGACTTCTACCACTGAGCACTACCACCTGCAGAAATTACTTCATAGGTTCAATTTATAAGTTTAGCACTGCCTAAAAAAGCACTATGGGGTGGAAAATGTCTTTGCCATTATCTGAAAGTCTAGAGGGGATAAATACAGACTAACCCTGGCAAAGCAGCTTGTTCTGTCAACCATGTCCTCTCAGGCCATCAAATATTGTACCCCCTTGGACTGATACCAGAAATAAACCAATTGTTAAAAACAATCATTTTCTGTTGGTAATGTGGCATCATCCTTGGAGAACGTAGTATGCTCCTCAGTGCTAGGATCATACCTGCCTGAGACACATAATCAGCGAGCTGGATCATGTCAAAGGAGGTATGTCTCAGGTCAGTAACACCCACATGGACTATGACAGAGTCATACTGGTATCTGTGATTCAATGACCTAAGTGCCTGTGTGACTTGACAGATTATAGTCCTGGAAAGGCAGCTAACTGTGATTCTCTCCTTACTCAGTCTGGTGAGGAGACATTAGTATGCCACACTATAGAATCGCCAATGACCTGGAAATTTGTCTGTGCACTGGTTTACCATAAGGGATTAGCAGATGAGGCACTGGATACAGTATTGCAATGTGTAGCTGTGAGTGGCATTTTAACTAAATGTTTTCATGATGGCTGAGGACTCTTTTATTTTTCACTGTGCTCTGCGGGAGGTCATAGTGTTTTAGGAAGGTTATCTGTGAATGCCTCAGCATGCATTGCTTTACGTGTAGGGTCTTTACCCTATTAGGTAGTTATGCTGCAAGTGTTACTGACAACCTCTATAGGATTAATTTTGGTTGCATGAGACAGTTTTACCTCCAGTATTCAAGTGTGTTTATACTTCTTGTATACTTTTTCATACTTTATCAGTTTTGTTAAGAATAAGTCGGTTGCCATTTTACATGAGGCAATTGCTGCAATGCCTCAGAGTACCCATCTCAACCAGAATGGCCACCGAGAGAGTTGGGAAGTGTATATCCATGGCTACTTATCTTCTAGGGAGGAGTGAGGGAAATTTAAATATTGAATAAATCAGTAACACAAGGAACTTGATGAGCAATGCTCAGCTATGTGCAAACTAGATGCTCTAGCAGTAAAAAAGTCTGTCTAGACAATATGGATATTTTAAGAGAAGCTTACACTGTGAGATATCAGCATCTCTATAGATTACTGCTAGGCACCACTACACAGCAAGCAGCTGTTCTAAGAACTGTAAAAATGTCAAAAAGAGCAGATATTCAACTCAGAGACACTCAATGCTATTGTGACAAAAACAATGTGAAAAGGAGTGCCAAAAGAGTGGCTATGGTTATGTAAGTCTTGACACGCTTGTAGGGTAGGGTATAAGCAAAACATTGTGCAGCTGCAACTCTTAAACAGCAGAGGAGATTCAATTAAAAGACACAATCAAGGCCCTGTGATCAATCACAGACAGCACACTCTTCTTTCATTTACAGTCCTGGGCCAGAAAATGACTCGGTCCCCTCTACTCTAAATAAAGTGGAACCAAGGCAGTTTTAACTAAAGACTGAAAAAAAAGGTCAAAATGTGCAGATATTCAACATAAAAATTCTCAATTAATGCAGCTGTGATAAAAAAATGTGAAAACAAGTGCTGAAACAGTGGATATGATAATGTAAGTCTTGGCTTCTGTAGAGTTTAGCAGAAACCAGCACAGTCTTCTTCTCCACTAGCGTGGTCATCAAACATTGCCAAAAGCCATGGAGTTTGTAGGTTATGAGTCAAGCATTGTGCAATTGCAATGCTTAAATAGCAGTGGAGATTTGAAAAAGCCATGTGGCCAGTCAAAAACAGCACTCTTTTCTTTCCTTTACACAATCCCAGGCCAGAAAATGGCTCACGTCCCCTCTACTACCACTAAAGTAGAACCGAGGCAGTTTTACCTAAAGACTTTAAAAAAGGTGAAAAAGAAAAAATATTCAACACAGTAACATTCAATTAATGCAGCTGTGATAAAAAGAATGCGAAAACAAGTGCTGAAACAATGGATAAGGAAATGTAAGTCTTAGCTTTTGTAGAGCAGAAGTCAGAAGCACTCTTCTTCTCAAGTAGCATGGTTACCAAATATTACCAAACACCTCAGAAATACAGATTCCAATTTTAATTAAGCTAGTCCTTTAGATAATCCAATAAAGGCACAATTAGACTTACACCAGCAAATCCCAGCTCAGAAAGACATAGGATATCATCTCTTATAGTTTCATAGTTTCATAGTATAGTACTAGGCTATCTGCCCTGGGGCATTTGTAAGCCTAGCCATAGTGATGTGGCTTTTGCCACCCCATGAAATGGTACAAAAATGTACAGAATAAATCTAGAATACTGTGCCTCTGTCTAGTAGTGATACAGTGAAGGTCCCCTTATATAATAGAATTAGTTTACTGTGCCCCTGTCTAGCAGTGACACAGATGTGACCCCTGGGGTAAACTTACGATCTCCCATCCACTCATCAAGATTTCTCTTGAAGAGAGTCAGTGAGGGGCTCTGCCTAATACGAACTGGGATCCTGTTCCAAAGCATGGGAAGCCTCTGGCTTATGAATCTATCCCTCCAGCATGTCCTATTCATACTTGTGCCGAGGTTTAAGTCTTTAGCTCTCATGGTCCTGATGGATTTGGATTTTTGAGGTGGAGCATGTCCATCAGATCCTGATTGGACATGGCCTTGTGCGTCAGGCAGAGATCACCTCTGAGCAGGCGGTATGCTACTGAATAGAGCTGAAGTTTCTTTAGTCTGGCAGAATAAGACATATGTTGGAGACCCTTGATCCTTTTGGTGAGGTACTTTTGTGGTCTCTCCAGCTGTTGCAAGTGCCGGGTGAGGTACATACCAAATGGGGCATTGTACTGAATCATGGGTCTGATGAGGGAGGAATATAGGGGTACAATGACATCCTTGGATCTGGATGTGAAACCCTTCATGATGAGGTGTGCAAGGTAGAATGTTTTTCTAACCACTTTGGCAACGTGGGTGTCAAATGAGAGGTCGCTGTCTACTTGGGTCCCTAGGTCTCTGATTACTTTTTCCATACTCAGTGGGTTGCTGTCTATGTGATAATTTGTGGGTACTTTGTTTTTCTAAAAGGGATGACTATACATTTTTGGCATTTAGTTTAAGGCCGTGACTACGGCACCAGTTGTCCGCTTTAGTGAGGCCTTTTGTAGGATGTGTGTATCTGCTGGTGTATCGACTATGGCACCTAGTTTGCAGTCATCTGCGAACTTTGTCAGCCACAGCCCTCCCATGTTTGCTTTAACATCTGAGAAATAAATGCCGAACAAGAGGGGTCCCAGGACAGATCCCTGTGGGACACCACTTGTGACTGGCTTTGAGTCTGACATTGCTCCAGCGATTTTAACTTTATGGGTTCTGTCCTTTAGCCAGTTTGCAACCCATCTAGTGACATAAGGGTTTACTTTTAAGCTGTTTAGCTTATTTATGATGCCTGAGTGGGGTATTGTGTCGAAGGCCTTAGCCAAGTCCAGGTATGCTGTATGGACTGCTTTGCCCTCATCAATGGCTCTAGTGACTGTTTCAAAAAAGTCAACCAGGTTTAAAAGGCAGGATCTGCCCTTTACAAAGCCAAACTGGGTGGGGTCAAGCGTCTGTAGGTCCCCTATGTCTCCGTTTATGAGTTCCATAATGATTCTTTCCATAGCTTTGCAGACCAGGCTAGTCAAGATTATGGGGCGGTAGTTTCCAGGGTCAGTAGAGGCACCCCCCTTGTGGAGTGGGACCACTGTTGCTGTACGCCAGTGTTCAGGTACATATCCCGAAGTAAGGCTAAGGTTAAATAGCATTTTTAAGTGTGGGTTTAGCTCCTCTTGGAGTTCACGTAACACGCACCCCGGGATACTGTCAGGTCCCAGTGATGCTGTGTTTTTTGCTTTGTTTAGGGCGGTTCTCACTTGGACATCTGAGATGACAGGGAGATTACATTCAGCTGGGATAAGTATTTCTTCTTTTGGGGGTGAAGGAGGCGAGAAATTTGCACTGAACCTGTCAGCCAGAATGTTAGCAATATCTGTGGGTTCAGTGTATTTTTTTGTTGTTGTGAACCAACTCTGAGCATATCTGAGGGTTTCCGCCCAGGTTTCTAACATAGCTGAAGAAGGCTTTGTGGTTATCTTTAGTGTCCTTGGCGATTTTTCTCTCAAAGTTTGCCTTGGATGTTTTTATGAGAGAACGTAGTTTTCTGCTAATGTTGATCAGAGATGTCTTCCCTTCATGGGATTTCACTCTGACGTGCAGTAGCTTCCTTCTTTTGTTATACAATTTGTTTATGGCTGAGGTCCACCAGACAGGACGCTTACATTTGGTGGAGAGGGACTTGGATTTGTTTGGGATTGCATGATCCATGCATTCTTGGAGATGTCCATGGAAAGCATTTGTGAAGGATTCGGCATTGTGGGATGTGGTATCCACTGGCACAGTGGGCTTAAAGGATACCATCTCAGTCTTAAGAAGAGTGAAGTCTGCTTTTGAGAAGTTTTTCACTGTGGTCTTTTGTGCTGGGGGTGGAGGTGGGATATGTAGATCCAGGGTGATTAGTTTGTGGTCAGATCTCACTAGTGAGGGGTATACTTCCGGTGTGGAGCATTTTATCCCCATGTTTGTGATGATCAGGTCTAGTATATTATCTCCCCTAGTGGGAGAGGTGACTAGTTGTTCCAGTGCATTTGAATTTATGAATTGCAGGAACCTTTGGGCTAGGGTATTAGGGCTAGAATAATGTACCCAATCTATGTTTGGGTAGTTGAAGTCTCCCAGTATGATGGTATTTTGTGATACATTCATATCCTCCAATGTCTTCAGGAAGGCTGAGTGGGGTCCTTGAGATTGAGAGGGTGGTCTGTAACATGCTACCAGTTGTATAGCAGTTTTGCCTATGGTTAGTTGCACCTGTATGGTCTCTGATGCTTCATGTGTTGCTACTAACCTGGAGGTGTGGGTGTCCTTTATGAATATGGACACTCCCCTCCCTTTATGGTTCGGCCCGGGTTTTGGGGCCGAAAAGCATGATACGAGGTATAGCCTGGTAGCGCTTGGGTGCTCTCAGGAGCCTTTAACCAGGTTTCAGTTACTGCACAGACGTCGATGTTCTCCATGCTGAGGAGTGCATCAAGTGCCTGCATCTTGAGATTTAGACTTTTGGCGTTGAGCAGCATTACCCTTAGTTTTTTTCCATTTTTGTTTTCTAAGGAGGTGGGTTTGTCTTTTGAGCCTTGCCTAAAAAAGGCACTATGGGGGTGGCAAGAGCCTTAGTCAATATCCGGAAGTCCAGTGGTGACAGGTGTAAGCCATCCCTTGCGAAGCAGCGTGGCTTGTCCAACATATCATCCCAGGCAGACAGACATTGGATCCCCTTAGAATGACACCAGTACTTGAGCCAATTGTTAAAGCTGATCATCTTGTCTTTGTATTGTGGTATCATTCTTGGTGAGGGCAAGATGCTGCTCAGGATCAGGGTCATACCAGCCTGGGCTACATAATCGGAGAGCTCCTCTATGTCTCTTTTCATGTAGTCCAGGGAGGTACGTCTCAGGTCATTCACACCAGCATGGACAATGACGGAGTCATATTTGTACTTGCTTTGGAGTGATCTGAGTGCGTGTGTTATGTGGCAGATCCTAGCTCCCGATAGACAACTCACAGTCACCTTCTCCTTGTTCAGCCTGGTCAGTGGGACATCAGTGTGTCTGACTATGGAGTCACCTATTACTAGTGTATCAGGCAAGGTGTTTGGCCTTAAGGGCTGCGATTGGTCGACACACTGATTTATTAAAGTATGTGTTGCATGTGTTTTGTTTTGAGGAGGTAGATTTTTGGATGTCTGCTTTGGGAGCCTCTGTTGTTTTGGTAAGTTTTTTATTAGAGCCTCCAAGTATGTCTTTGTGTTTTTATGTGTTTGGTTTGCAGTTGTGGTAGGTCTATGTGGGACTGGGATTGTTGTGTGTGTGGTTGCCATCTCCTCCTGTCTGGTCATGCCAGCCCTGAGTTGAGAGATTTCAGCCTCCAGTTTGGCTATATAGTTGCATCTCTCACATGTATTTGTGTTTGTTGGGAGGAGGAGAGGGTTGTCTGTGTACATGAGACAATTGTAGCATTGTCTCAAGATGCCCAGATTGACCAGCTGAACTGGAGACGATGCCAGTAATCTACCACTCGACATGCTAGAACAGTATAAGGGAGTGGTATACCTTTAAGGGAAGTGGGTATTCACAGTGGTGGTAAGTAGATGTAGTGCTTTACTTAGTACGAGAGTGCTTACTTAGTAGAGAAGTATTGAGAACAAGTGCTAGGCTTATAATACAGTGAGTAGTCTGGTTATACTAAGAGTAGAGCTTCCTTAAGGGAAAATTTGAAGAACAGACTTGGCGGAGCCAGAAAAAGTTTAACCGGCGCTGCGCTATGCGTACGACTGCGCAAAGCCGTGCAAACACGGATTTTAAACAGTGAACTACAAAAGAGCTGGAAATGGTCCCAAACAACCAATTACTACAGCTTCTTGTGCTGAGGTCACTTCCCCCAAGGACAGGTAGGCTGCTCAAGGCTCCCCACTCCCACTGGTAAGCAAAGAAACTTCCTTCTATCCAAGTAAGGTAATGGACAACACAGGAACTACACCACAGCCCAGAATACAGCAATACCTGTAAACTGGTCTAAACTAGTCGAGGAAGGCAGGAAAACAAGGATTATTTTTTGTTTTTTTGGTAGAAA
>NC_056726.1:1266295035-1266360035 GCF_019279795.1 Protopterus annectens
TCGTAGAAGTAAATACCAAAAAGGAGTGGACCATTTACTGATCCCTGGGGGATTTCACTTGTTACTGGCCTCTTTGTAGAGATGGCCTCCTCATTTCTAACTTCCTGAGTCCTGTCTGTGAGACAGTTGGCTATCCACTGGGTGACATACGGGTTTGTACATAACCTCATGAGTTTGTCAACAATGTCCGAGTGGGGTATTGTGTCAAATGCCTTGGCCAGGTCAAGGTAGGCAGTATGAATGATTTTAATGTACAAAAACAGACCGGTTTCAGCCCACAGGCCTTTTTCAATGTAAAATACATCAGTACATTCTCCATCTTATATATCATAACATAATAGAATAATTATATCCCATTAAACAATTATTACAAATGTTCATTAAGACCAGGTAGAAATAATTCCCCCAATGTCACTATCCAAGACTTTTCTTTTTTGTTCAAAACATTATGCCAACCACTTTTCATTTATCTATGTCCCAAGACACTATCAATAATAATAAATTTAAACATTGCTGTCTTGTGTATAATGATATGTTTATATAAGTCATTAGCCAGATACTTATTTCTAATGCTACTTAGATGTTCTGAAATTTGCAATTTATTATTTTTGATAGGAGGTTGGGGAATAGATCAATGAAAAGTGGTTGGCATAATGTTTTGAACAAAAAAGGAAAGTCTTGGATAGTGAAATTGGGGGGTGTTTCCATCTGGTCTTAATGAACATTTGTAATAATTGTTTAATGGGATATCATTATTTTATTATGTTATGATATATAAGATGGGGAATGTACTGTTGGTTTTACATTGAAAAAGGCCTGTGGGCCAAAACTGGTCCGTTTTTGTACATTAAAAACTAAATATTTGCTCCAGTTGAGTGCTGGCTGTTTTGTTGTTTTTTGATATTGCTTTTTGTGCCTGTGTGTACCTGCCGTCCTTGCAGATGTTTTGGTTTGGAGTATGAACGATTTTGCCCTCATCCATTGCTTTGGTTACCTTCTCAAAGAAGTCCACCAAGTTGAGTAGGCATGATCTGCCCTCGATGAAACCAAACTGGGTTGGGTCCAGTGTCTGGAGGTTTACTATATCTCTGTTGATCATTTCCAAAATAATATTTTCCATGGCTTTACATATAAGACTAGTGAAACTTATGAGTCTGTAGTTTCCGGTGTCTGTAGATGGCTCACTTTTGTGAAGAGTGATGATTGTTGCTGTTCTCCATTCATGTGGCATGAAGCCTTTTTGGAGGCTGCAGTTAAACAGTAATTCCAGAGGACCTGATAGGTCAAGTTTCATGATGGGATACTGCCTGGGTCCATTGATGCAGTGTTCTTGGTCTTAGAGAGAGCATTAAGGACATGTTCCCTAGTGATAGTAGGGGAAGATATATTTGATGCTATTTCCTGAGCACACATACACAGTCTCTCTCTCTCTCTCTCACACACACACACACACACACACACACACACACACACACACACACACACACACACACACACACACACACACACACACAGGCAGAAAGATTGTGCATGATACTAGATGCACACATGGACATTATATGCATTGTGCAGGGCACTAATTTTATCCCATTTCGTTTATATCACTTTAATCCCATAGCCCATGATCTAGAATAAAGGCAGAGGGTGAAGAAAATATTTGGACTAATATCTCAGTCAAATGTCTACAGCTTAGCTGTCTCCATTGGATGGAGAGATGAAGACTTGACAATGCCTTAATGATCTGTTGAGCTTGTAAATTTACTTTTTTTTTTTAATCTTCTGTGGGGCTTGCTGGTTGAGTCATTTTTATGTACACCATTGTCTTGGTCAGTCCTTCCAGGTATTCAGTCATTCTAGGGGTTAATGCCATGCAGGTGCCCTTTGGCCCATTCTTCCTGAATCAGGGTCCTTTTCAGACCACTTGCTCTCCTGGAAGGTGAGAGTTGGCCATTAGCGAGTAAGCGGGGCAGATACTGGTCTTATGCATGTCCTTATCCCAGCCCACCTAATTCCTGCCCAATAGGCAGCTTGTAGACCTGTAGTATCTGCCTGGTTGGGAAGCATGGGAGCCAGCAGTATTTTTTGCACGGGGGTGCAAACACAAAGCCTCCCATGCAGCCATTCCAGTGTCCCATTACTTGGCTATTTCTCCCCATTTGCTATAAGCACTGTTCAAAACTCTGTGTGCATACTGTTTTATGCTTTACTTCTACAATGATTACTGATATTTGGATTTAATTTACAAATTTTGTTTCAAATTTTATAGCACGAACACTGATAGATATTTGCTAAAGAAAGCAATGCAGTCTTACAATGAAAACAGACTTAGCATTAAAACATCTCTGCCTTTGAAACTCACATTCGCTTAAACAGCATTGAAACCCACATTTAAAGAAAATGCATCTGGCCAGTGGCAGCTTAAGTTTATCTTTGGATTGTTTTCAAATCATAGGCCCCTTGCACACATTTTTAGGACCATGCAAACGTTCTTTGATTCTCCTTCCTGATTGTATTAAATTATAATATATAATAATAATTAAATTATATCACTTGTATAATACAGCACCACTTGTTAGAGAGTGTTGTAAATTTATAATTTTAAACATTTTTACAAACATATGAACCAAAGAGCTGCCCAATTCAGAACATTTCAACCATAAAAGGCCACTCAAACCTCTGTCATTACAATCCACCAATATCAGTAAATATGCACAATTTCTGCAGAAGTAGAAGTCTTCTGAATAATTCCACATTAAAGAGATCTGAAACTAATGAAGAGGCTGCTGCTAGAAAACAACTTTATAGTTCAGTGTTTCGTTTACAAATTCAGTGCCTGCTGCTCTTGAAGCATAAATTGCCTATGTTACATTAAAAAATGGTAAGCTGTTATATTGCAATAGGGAATGGATGGCAAATTGAAAAACAGATTCATAGTTACTAGGCATTTCATTCAAAGGAGGACATACTGAAGACTGCAGCACCCCATCCCCTTAAAATGCAAATCTACATGCTGTGGGAGTAGAACCTACTGCTTTCTGCATCAAGGTGCAAGTATACCACCTGTTGTGCTAACACTGCTTTAAAATTCTATACCACAATATTTATTTTATTTTATTTATTTAATATGTGTTTTTAACATGTGTTGACCGGGAAAGTCCGACTAAGTTCCACAGAGCCTGTTTTCAGCAGAAGCTCGGGGAGAAATGCTCCAGATGCATGTCTTTAGAATGTGGGAGGAAACCCACGCGAACACAGGGAGAACATGCAAAGTCCACACAGAAGGCACTCCAGCGGAGCATCAAACCGGAAAACAAAACATTTGTACATTTTAAGTAGACTTCACATGAGCAGCAGTAAACGTCTCTTCCCTTGAAGCACATAATTGCTTGAAAATGCACTTGAAAATAAATTCCACCTGCTAATTCTAACTAGGGCATATTATTCTTTCTCACAGACACAGACCCCAACCTCTTAGTGCAGAAAATTTGGACAAAGCCTAAAATAAATAGGGACAGATTATAAATATTGCTCTCATGAACTTAGAACATTGCTAGAATAACAGGATTTGTGTTAGTATGCATTTTTCTAAAGGATATGACATCTAAAACTCAAATGTCTGTCATTATTTAGCAACTTCAATCCTTTTTAGGAGGAACAGCTTAAAATATATGGGGCAATAATCTGGACATTGTGCTTAAACCTGGACATATGAGGGGTATGCTAACTCCCTTTTACACACACACACACACACACACACACACACACACACACACACACACACACACACACACACACACACATCATACCTCTCAATCTCTTAGCACAAATCTGGATAAACCTGTCATAATGGGGGGGACAAAAACTAGGGACACATTTTAAATATAGCTCTTATAAATTTAGAAAGTTGCTAGAGTAACATGATTTCTGTTGGAATGCATTTTCTGAAGGATATAGAGTCTGAAACTCAAATGCATGTCATAATTTAGTAACTTTAATCCTTGGCTCATCCCAGTGATGTGTCGAAAAAAAAAAGAAAAGCAAAAAAAAAAAAAAAGAAAAACAGAATTTTTAGGAGGAATAGACCAAATATATAAAGCAAAAATCTGGGCATTTTGTGAAAATCTATACAGCTGAGAGGTATGACACAATGATTGACTTCAACAATTGGCTAAGCTTCTGGTGTCATTCAGAGGGGATCCAGTATTTGTCTGCCTGGGATGACATGATCGACAGACCATGATGCTTTGCCAGAGATGGTCTGCACCTGTCTTCCCTGGGAGTCAGGTTACTGGCTAAGGCTCTTGCCACCCCTATAGTGCCTTTTTTAGGCAAAGTTCAAAGGACAAAACCACCATTGTAACAGGTACATGCATGCAAAATCTGAAGGTAATGCTACTCAATACTAGAAGTCTAAACCTCAAAATGCACTCTCTTGAGGCACTCCTAAAAATGGAGAAAATCGATATCTGTGCAGTAACTGATACCTGGTTCAAGGCTCCAGAGAGAACCCCTGCAATACCAGGCTACAACTCTTACCACACTTTTCGGCCATCAAACCAGGACCAAAAAACTAAGGGTGGAAGAGTGTCAATATTCACCAAGGATATTCGCAACACAATAACAGAAACTGAACTGAAACCTGGTTCAAGGCTCAAGAGAGCAGCCCTGCAATACCAGGCTACAACTCTTACCACACTTTTCGGCCATCAAACCAGGACCAAAACACTAAAGGTGGAGGAGTGTCTATATTCACCAAGGATATTCACAACACCAGGCTAGTTGCCCAACACAATGCGTCTGAAATTCTCCAAGTGCAACTAACACTAGGTAAGACTGCAATCCAAATTGTAGCTTGGTACAGATCCAACACCATGCTCCAAGATTCTCACTACACCTATCTAAACATACTGGAAAATATTAAGATACAACCAAACACCCTAATACTGGGTGATTTCAACTACCCTCCCATTAACTGGGAAAACTACTCATGTACCAACACCTTTGCCCAACAGTTCTTGGAATTCATAAATTCCAATGCTCTGGATCAACTAATCCTTAGTCCCACCAGGGATTCCAATATCCCAGACCTGGTCATTACCAACATGGGAAATCGATGCTCGACACCTATGGTCACCCCCTCTTTGGTCAAGCTAATCACCCTTGACATCCACATCCCACCCCCAACCCCCTAGTAAGGCTTCATGCCCACTGAGTGGTGCACAGCTACAGTTATCCCTCTCCACAAGGGGGGATCCACTTTGGATCCCGGGAACTACCGCCCCATCAGTTTGACAAGCCTGATCTGCAAGGCCATGGAACTATTATGATGGAACTTATAAACAATGACATTGGCAACCTTCAAACACTGGACCCCTTGCAGTTTGGGTTCGTGAAGGGCTGATCATGTCTCCAGAACCTGATTAACATTTTTGAATCAGTCTCCAGAGCTGTGGACAAGGGTAAGGTGGTCCACACAGCCAATCTGGACCTCGCCAAAGCCTTCAACACCATCCCCCACTCTGGAATCATAGATAAACTTACTAAGCTGGGCATTAATCCCTATGTCACTTGATGGGTTGCCAACTGGCTTACTGACAGAACCCATACTTGTAAAAGTAGCCAGCTCCAAATCCAGCTCCAGACAAGTGACAAGTGGAGTACATCAGGGTACAGTCCTGGGATCTCTCTTGTTTGGCATCTACTTCTCTGAAGTACAGGCCAACACTAAGGCACTCTGGCTAACAAAGTTCGCAGATGGTGCCAGAGCCATGGGCTCAAGCTCAATGCTAAGAAATATATAATTATCCCCTTTGGGAAAACATATGTACCCGTGAATTACCACATAGGTGGCAGTACACTAAACACCGAAAGAGTGATAAGAGACTTAGGGATACAGGTGGACAGTGGTCTCACCTTCGATAACCACATCGCCACAACAGTCAGGAAATCCTTCTATGTGGCACACCTCATCACTAAGGGTTTTTCATCCAGAAAAAAGGAGGTCATTGTCCCACTGTACTCATCCTTCATTAGACTCATTATAGAATTCAATGCCCCGTTTGGTATGTACCTCTCAAGACATCTGCAACAACTGGAAAGGCCACAGAAATATCTGTCATCACAATGAACAAAACATGCTGGAGGTACAGGTTCCTGACCCAGAGACTCCCCAGACTCTGGAATAGACTGCCCATCATGTCAAGCAGAGCACCTCTTTGGCCCTCTTCAAAAGGAACCTTGATGATTGGATGGGAGACAGGAAATTCACCCCGGGGATCACATCAGTCACCCTGTTAGTAAATACTGTGGGAAGAAATAGCCAGGGAATTGTTATGGCTAGGCTTGTATAGGCCCTAGGGCTGATAGCCTAGTACCAACCTATGAATCTATGAACGTATGAACATACATCTCCCTACCACCTTGGAAAGATGATAGAACAAGTTTAGCATTACTATGCATTTTCTGAAGGATATGAAATCTAAAGCTCAAATGTCTACCATTATTTTCTTACTTTAGTCCCCAATGATTTGCCAGAAAAACATGATTTTATGAGAAATGAACTGAAAATATGAGGCAAAAATCTGGACAATTGCGAGGTATGAACTCCCCCACCTCCCGCTTAATAAAGATACCTGTCCTCGATGATTTGCCAGAAAAACACAATTTTGTCAGAAACAAACTGAAAATATGAGGCAAAAATCTGGACAATTGCGAGGTATGAGCTCCCTCACCTCCCTCTTAATAAAGATACCTGTAGATAGGTATATATAAAATACAGCAGCAAATGACTGCTCTTTTCTAAACTGTTGCTTTAAAAAAGGTAGTTTGTATAATATTAAATTTATCCCAGCATTTTAACCCTCAGAGAAAGGTTAATATATGTGTGTGGCCACACACACACACACACACACACACACACACACACACACACACACACACACACACACACACACACACACACACACCTCACTCTTATATACACACACACATTCCTACCTTTACCTACCTACTTGTTACACACATGCACTCACACAGACCTACCTACTTCTTACTTACACACACACACACACACACACACACACACACAAACACACACACACACACACACACACACACACACTTCACTCTTATATACACACACACATTCCTACCTTTACCTACCTACTTGTTACACACATGCACTCACACAGACCTAACTACTTCTTACTTACACACACACACACACACACACACACACACACACACACACACACACACACACACACACACACACACACACACACACACACACCTACCTTTATCTACCAATTTCTTGCACACATGGACTCAAACCTCTACCTACCTACTTCTTACACACACACACCTCTTTAAACACTTAAAACACATACACGCACACACCTACTTTCGTCTGCAGTCCAAACATCTTCTGAAATTCAAATCCATGGGCAAGTGGAAGATGAAAACATAAACAATCGGTCACACAGATGTGACAGGTGTTTGCGACCTGTTTCTTTCTTCCTTCTGCGTCTGTGTGACTGAATGCAAAGGGCATTCTTAAAGAACGCCCTTAAATATATATATATATATATATATATATATATATATATATATATATATATATATATATATATATTTTTTAAATTAAAAGAAAATTAATCTGCCAGCCAGCCAGTGGGCCTATTTCTGGAACCAGCTCTGATCCAGGGGGATGCAGGTGCACCCCCTTGCCCCTGCCTGTTGGCACCCTTCTTGGGAAGAGACATGTACATTTTCACACATCTATCACTAACATGCTGCCATTGTTTTAAGTATATATGCCACTAACATATCATCTATTTTTTCTTGCCTTCTATACAATAAATGCATTTAATAATATTCTCCTTCCATACTATTACATTTCACCTACAAATCTACCATTTCCCTATGACGGCACAATCTACTTTTATTTGTCAGATTTCTAATTAGCTATTTTTTCTCTACTCAGAATATTATTACTCTCTATTGTATGTTTTGTTAGACATCTCTATTTTGTCAGTTGTTTAGTTTACTTACTGGCTGTATTTCTTGTATTATCCTGTAATGTGTTTTCATGTATGGTATTGTAAAATTGTTATGTGTTTCTGGTATTGTATTGCATGAATTTGCATGTAATGGTTTTTTTTTTGTAAAGGAGCTTTTCTCCCCGGGCTTCCGATGAAAACGGGCCTCTGGCCCAGTTGGACATCCTGGTAAACAAATGGAAAATAAATAAGAATAAATAAAATCTACCTTCCTGACTCAGTGGCACTCATACCACATCCCACAGTGTGAGGCTGTTTGTCCTTTCTCAAATGTGGCCACCCACATATTTGTAAGTATGGCTAATGTGATGGGCCTAGCTGCTTCCCTCTCTTTAGAATCTATAAGCTGGCTTTAGCCACTGATGCCCATCTTTCTCTGCATTTCTCCTTCAGTGCCTGCAGTATTAGTCAAAATTCATCTGCTTGGGTTATGCTAAGACATAATTTCACACTTCTATACATTTTTCTTGCCACCACCACTAGATCTGCATCCATTATTGGGCTATCTTCATTCTACTAAGGGGTGACTGATGTTTATGTTATGGTTATCATCCAGGCTACCATGAAAAGATGTTCTCTATAAGGCCAAACCCCACCCCATGGTGGCTTATGTGCACACCCAGAGAACGTGTTATACCTTATCCCCTTCTACACTCTATCCCCCCCCCATGCATATGCACACTCCCTACACTCATGCCATGAGGGCTACTGAACAACAGCAGCTCTAAGCATATCTCAAGATGCTACAGTCCATATTGTATGTCCATCCTTATTCTAGGCATTGTAGTGATCAAGAATGCTTCCCTCCATGATCTAGAGTAAACCACTCAATCCCACCTTTTCCAAGTGACTCATTCAGTGTCCCAGCCATTACTGAAACACAGGTCCTATGATTCATAGTCAGAGCTTTATTGTTGTATGCAATGGACCTGACCATCTTGTAAATTCAGCTTGGTTTCCTGCAAGAACATTTGTTTCTTGTTTCAGGAGGCCAGAGTTCCCTTATGCCTATGCAGTGCATTTAAAACTACTTTGAGTGTTTCCACTTCTAGCAGATATAATAATGTGGTGTTTAATGCTTTGGTTAGCTGATGTGTTTTATCTTGTAATCTTGGATATACTTTCATCATTGTACTGAGTGACTCTGAACAAAGTCACTTACGTAAAGCAATGCTTCTGGGTCTCCCTTAAAACAATGCTCATTTGACTAGTAGACTTAACAGGTTAACAAAAACCCATATTCTGGTAGAGTGCTCCACTTATCCACATCCCTTTATGTAAAGCAACATGTTCTTCACAATTTCATAGGATCATAGGATCATAGGAAGTTACTAGGCTATTGGCCCTGAGGCTCTTATAAGCCTAGCCAAGAGTTTTGCCCATGTTTAGACAAGTCAGCCCCCAAAGCCCCTGTCCAGCAGGGACACAGGTGGAATCCGAGGGGCGTATTTTTTGTTTCCCATACAGTTATCTAGGTTGCGCTTAAAAAAAGGATAATGAGATACTCTGCTTGACGTGGAGAGGGAGTCTATTCCACAGATGGGGGGAGTCTCTGGGACACAAATCTGTCCTGCCAACAAGTCCTATTAATTTTCTTCAAATAACCATTCCTGAAATTAAATCCCAAATCTTTTGGACCAGCATCTTTCATTGAAAATAATAATTTTGTCTAACTTTTCCTCGACCAAAGTATTTTTATATCATACCATGACTTTTCTCATACTTTTACCCTACATCTGTTTCTGCGTCCTCGTTCATTCTAAGAATATATATTTTTAGCCCCCCCAAACCCCACTGGTCTCTGTGCTGCACTCAGTGTACTATTTCAATGATTTCCTTTAATATTATGTAGAGAAGAACTACAGAAATATACATTGTACTCCTGGTATGGGCTCACAGATGTCTTGAAAGGTGATATGACTCCTTCCTCCTTTACGCTTGCAGTTGTGCTCCCAGTCAAACCTAAAACATAACTTCATTATAAGTTAGTTTGTTGCACTGCTGTGCTACACTGAATGCCATAAATGACATATCTAATGTGTACCTGCTCTCTCCTCACACATCAATGCAATATGGCTTTACTCTGCTATTTTTACTAATATACTTTTTTAACATTTCACACAAAAGAACACAGGTTTAACATAACTAGAACATTAAAACCATATGAGCAATACAACTCTTTTATGCTTTGAATTTTAGTTCCTAAAATTCTGAATTCCAGAATCTTCCAAGAGTACCACATGATTCTGTTGGTACATCCTTGCATACCTACACAGCTCTACATAGTCTAGGAGAACAGTCCATTTTTAAGTTGTGATCATACCCAGTGGCCCAGGTAGGAGTGATTAGAAGTACCAGTCCTGGAACAATCTCTGTAAATGATCCACTGACCACTCTTCCTTCAATGAAGTAATCGCTGTTTACTATTGCCCTCCATTTTCCATTTCACAATTTATTACATACCAGTTGCACTACTGACAATGCAGTCCGGAAGCCCCAACTTTGCTTAATAAACATCTGTGTGGCAGAAAATTAAAAAGGCCCTGTCAATACTCAGATTTTAGAATATCCACTTTTCTACCCATGAACACTACCTCTCAAAATCCTGTGAAATAGTTCAGTAAAGATGAAGTCATACCTCCGCTCTGGCATATTGCCTTAATTACTGCACTTTGTTGATAACAAGTATTCTCTTAATAGGAGTTTTAATTATTTTATTAGTATTAGGTATTTGTTTTTATCAATTGTCTTGGGCACAGTAAGCATGTGGCTCTTTTTAAGGAAAAAATAAAGTCATGCTTATATTCAATGGTGGAAATATGCTGCTCTACTTCTCTACTATCAATCTTTATATTACTTGTTAGCCAACCTGGTCACAAAGGGATAAAGACTTGACTATGGCCCAGTGACCATAGTTCAGTCAGCAGCCTGGGCAGCATATTGAGCTGGGAGGGATGATGGACATCTCTTCATCTTGGGTACAGACCAGTGCTTAGAGAGGAACTGTTAGACTGGTAGATGGGAAGACAAGTGATGGCATTGCTGCCCTATGGGTGAAGAACAGATACCTATAGCCTATCCAGAGTTAATATAAGCTAAGCACACATGGGTGTGACTTAGAAGTAGGAAAAACACCATTTCTTTGAAGTTGATGATATTACTCCTGGGCTGGCTCTCAACTCTGACCCTTTGATTAGGTGAATTAAATAATCTGCTGCAGAATCTTTGGTCCTTGAAGAACAAATAGTTTCATAGGTTCATAGGTAGGTACTAGGCTATTTGCTCAAAGGCATTTATAAGCCTAACCAGAATGTGTTGGCTTTCATCGCCCCCTTAGATTAGTTCCCTGTGCCTCTATCCAGCAGAGCCACAGAAGGGATCCCCGGGGTAAACTTCCTGTTTCCCATCCACTCGTCAAGGTTTCTTTTGAAGAGGGTTAGCAAGGAGCTCTGCCTAATGTAGATTGGGATCTTGTTCCAAAGCATGGGAAGTCTCTGGGACAGAAATCTATCCCTCCAGCATGCCCTATTTATTGTTGTGGTGAGGTTTAGATCCCTAGAGCGTGTGGCTCGAGGGGATAAGGTTTTCTTTAGGTAGAGCATGTCCATCAATTCTGGGTTGGACATGGCCTTGTATGCCAGGCAGAGATCACATCTGAGTAGGCGGTATGCAACCGAGTGAAGCTGGAGTTTCTTCAGTCGAGCTGCATAAGGCATCTGTCTGAGGCCAGTGATCCTCTTGGTGAGGTACGTCTGTGGTCTTTCCAGCTGTTGCAGGTGTCTTGTAAGGTACATCCCAAATGGAGCATTGTACTCTATGATGGGTCTGATGAGTGATGAGTAGAGGGGCACAATGACCTTTTTTGATCTGGATGCGAACCCTTTTGTGATTAGGTGGGCCACGTAGAAGGATTTTCTAACCACTTTGGCAATGTGATTATTAAGGTGAGATTGCTATCTACTTGGGTCCCCAGATCCCTTATTACGTCTTCCATATTTAGGGGACTACCACCTATGTGGTAGTTTGTGGGTACTGTGTTTTTTCCAAAGGGGATGACTACGTACTTTTTGGCATTTAGCTTGAGGCCATGATTTTTACACCAGGTATCTGTCTCAGTGAGACCCTTTTGGAGGATGTCTGTGTCAGTTGTAGAGTCAATTATAGCCCCTACTTTGAAGTCGTCTGTGAACTTGGTCAGTCATAGTCCTCCTGCGCTTGCCTATACCTCTGAGAAGTATATGCCAAACAGGAGGGATCCTAGGACTGAGCCCTGGGGAATGCCACTTGTAACCGGTTTACAGTCGGACCTAGCTCCCGCAACTCTCACCATGTGGGTTCTGTCTGCGAGCCAGTTGGCAACCCATCTTGTGACGTAGGGGTTTATGTTTAGGCTGGTGAGCTTGTCTATAATACCAGAATGGGGAATGGTGTTGAAGGCTTTTGCTACATCTAGGTAGGCTGTGTGGACCACCTTTCCCTCATCTATAATCTTGGTAACTGTCTCAAAGAAGTCCACCAGGTTTAGGAGGCAGGATCTGCCCTTAACAAAGCTGAACTGGGTAGGGTCCAGTGTTTGGAGGTTCCCAATGTCTCTGTTAATGAGTTCCATGATGATGCGCTCCATAGCCTTGCAGACCAAGCTAGTCAGGCTAATAGGGCGATAGTTCCTGGGGTCTGTTGTGGCTCCACCTTTGTGGAGCAGAATAACCGTCGCTGTGCGCCACTCTATGGGTACATAGCCTGAGGAGAAGCTGAGTTTGAACAGTGTGTTTAGGTCCGGGGTTAGTTCGTCTTTGAGCTTGTGTAGGACACAGCCTGGGACACCATCCAGTCCCATTGATGCTGTGTTTTTGGCTTTGGAGAGGGCTGTTTTAACCTGAGTGTCTGTGATTTCAGGGACTCTATATTCTTCTGGTATGGTTATGGGCCCTTTTGGGGCTGAGAGGGGGGTGAAATTTGCGCTTAACCTGTCTGCCAGTATGTTGGCGATATCGGTCGGTTCAGTGTATTTTGTGTCATTCTGCTCTAACTCCGAGCAGATCTGAGCATTGCCACTTAGATTCTTGACATGGTTAAAGAATGCATTGTGGTTATCTTTGGAGTCCTTGGCAATTTTTCTTTCAAAGCTAGCCTTGGATGATTTTATTCTTGGAATTTTACTCTTTTCTGTACTAGTTTTCTCCTTCTATTGTATAGCTTGTTTATTGCAGGAGTCCACCAGACTGGTTTCCTTTTCTTGGAGGATTGAGTCTTGGTTTTGCTTGGGATGGCATGATCCATGCATTCTTGTAGGTGCCCGTAGAATGCATTAGTAAAGGACTCTGCAGCTTGGACAGCGTTATCCTTCAGCATGGGGGCTTTGAAATTTTCCACCTTGGTCTTAAGTAACATGAAGTTTGCTTTTGAAAAGTTTTTCACAGTGGTTTTCTTGACCGGGGGTGGGGGCGGAATGTGGATATCCAAAGTGATTTGTTTTTGGTCAGATCTAACCAGCGAGTGGTTGATCTCCGGTGTGGAACACCGGTCACCCATGTTGGTGATGACCAGGTCCAATATGTTGTCACCTCTGTTGGGAGTGTTAACCAGTTGAACCAGGGTGTTTGAGTTTATAAATTCTAGGAAATGTTGGGCAAAGGAGTTAGTACTTGAGTAGTTCTCCCAGTTAATGTTTGGGTAATTGAAATCACCCAATATTAGGGCATTTGGTAGGACCTTTATGTTTCCCAGTGTTTCCAGAAACACGGAATGGGAGTCCTGGGACATGGTGGGTGATCTGTAGCAAGCTACAATTTGAATTGCAGTTTTGCCCATTGTTAGTTGCAAGTGGATGATCTTTGAAGCATCATGCTGTGCCACTAACCTGGAGGTGTGGGTATCCTTGATGAATATGGATACGCCCCCGTCTTTTGTATTTCGGTTTGGGTTCTGTGGCCAAAACGTATGGTATGAGTTGTAGCCTTGTAGTGCTGGGGTGCTCTCTGGAGCCTTAAACCAGGATTCTGTTACTGCACATATATAGATTTTCTCCATACTGAGGAGTGTCTCAAGTGCGTGCATTTTGAGGTTTAGACTTCTGGCATTGAGTAGCATTACCCTCAGTTTTTTGTTACTTGTGCTATTTACGGCAGTGGGTTTGTCTTTTGAGCCTTGCCTTAAAAAGGGACTATGGGGGTGGCAAGAGCCTTGGCCAGTATTTGAAAGCCTAAGGGTGACAGGTCAAGCTGCCTCTAGTGAAGCAGCGTGGCTTGTTGAGCATGTCATCCCAGGAGGACAGACACTGGATCCCCTTTGAATGACACCAGAAACTTAGCCAATTGTTGAATTCAAGAATTTTTTTCTTTATACCGTGGTATCATTCTTGGTGAGGGCAGGATGCTACTCAGGGTCAGGTTCATACTGGCCTGGGCTATGTGATCAGAGAGCTCTTCCATGTCTCTTTTCATGTAGTCCAGGGAGGTACGGCTCAGGTCATTCACACCAACATGGACAATGACAGAGTCATATTTGTATTTGTACTTGTTCTGGAGTGACCTGAGTGCCTGTGTTATGTGGCGGATCCTGGCACCCGACAGGCAGCTAACAGTAACCTTCTCCTTATTCAGCCTAGTGAGTGGGACATCAGTGTGCCTGACTATTGAGTCACCTATTACTAGTATGTTGGGTATGTTATTTTGCCTTAAGGGCTGTGATTGCATGGCACACTGGTTTTGTGAAGTATGTGTTTCATGGTTTGTGTTGTGGGGGTGGAGGTTGCTTGGATGTTTGCTTTGGAGGTCTCTGTTGATTCATGACAGTGATTGGTTTATTAACGATTAATGAATGTGAACTATTTTTGTATATAAAAATAGAGCTGTGTCGAGTGACTTTTGTCTGATGAAGGCTGGGCATTTGCTTAGCTGAAAGCGCTTACCTTGAATAAAACAGTCCGTGCCATTTTTATCCAGCTTGGTTCTGCTTTCCAGTTTTGTTTTGGTTTTTGTTTTAAACAGTTTGAGTGTATATTGGAGGTCTCTGTTGTTTTTGCAGATTTTTATTTAGAGCCTCCGAGTATGTTTTCATGCATTTATGTGTGCTTTTGGCCGGTGCTGGTTTAATTGGTCTATGTGAGACTGGTGGTGTGATGCAAGTATTTCCCTTCTCCTCTTGACTGCCTGGTCCAGTCTTGGGTTGAGAGAGCTTAGCCTCCAGTTTGGCTGTATAATTGCATCTCTCGCATGTATTAGTGTTTGTTGGTAGGAAGAGTGGGTTGTCTGTGTACATGAGGCAGTTGTAACATTGTCTCAAAATGCCCAGTTTCACCAGTTGGACTGGAGAGTACACCTGAAACTGCCCTTTGGACATGCCTGGATAGGTACAGTGAACTGTATGGATGAACAGGATGACAAATGGTTCAATACAGTGTGTCAGGAGGCAGGCATGATTGATGGTTAGGGGTTGTTATATATTTCTTATAGTTTTCACATTATATTTGCTTCTGTTTTGGTACATGGGCTATACTCCTAGCTCTTCTTTCTGTCTGAGCATCCTTTGTCTCCATTAGCTGGAAAGATAAATTACCACAAATTCCCCAGTCAGCTCATTTAGACAGGACCCTGAAATACATGCGACCTACCTTACTTGGTTTATCTCTTCTTATTCATTCACATTTTAAATATCTTCCTCATTCATTACCCTTGTAATCTTTTGGGCCCGGTATCCTCCACTGCTGCATAAAGAGAGGCTATAGCTGGCGGGAATATGCTACTTTTATTATAAACATGTTGCGCTTGTTACGAATATGCTGCTCTTGTTAGAAGTGATTCAGTCAATGTTAAAAAGAAGAAATTAAAACAATTCAGAAAGTGAAAAAACATTCAGGAAGGTACATGGCGAGGCAAATGCTACTTGATTTCTAACTATCATCCTGTAAACAATATCCCTAGCAAGAATGATTGCATGGGCCAGTTTGAATCCGGTGATAAGAAGAGAAGTGCATTTCATTGCACAATATCATTTCACAACAAATAGCAGATCATTTGTAACTACTGGGACATGCTAAAGGATGACAAACACTGGCCCCATTTTATATAACATCACCAATATTGGCTGTGAATATGTAGCAAAGTGAAGAACATGTTTAAGGCATTATACTTGATGGTGCTTGAATAATTATAGAAACAAGATTATTATACTGGTTAGGAGGAGATAAAATATTTCAAACAGAAGAAGATTAAGAAGGAAAACATTTGGTCTGTGAAGACTTTAGAAATGGCCAAGGAAAGAAGTTGTGCATGCAGAGTTATAGAGATCAGAAACAAGAGCTATGATGGCATATTTTCGTGAGCAGGGTAAAGAACTGGATGAATGCAATAGAAGTGGAAAAACAAGAGACCCATTGAAGAAGAATGGTGGTATTAAGAGAAAATTCCATGAAAAGGTGGTAATGATGAAATATAAAGATGAGCGGGACCTAACAGAAGTAAAAATTCTAAGAAGTAGTGACAGGAGTATGCAGAATAACTATATAAAAAGGGCCCTAACATCACTGAGACATGCAATGGTAAATTCTTTGATCTAAAGCCATGCATCTTCAAGAGTGAAGTGAGATGAACCCTAAAGTTCTGTCAATGACAGGGCTACATTAGGTTATGGAATCCCAGTTGAATTGTTTAAGGTCTCACAAAATGGCACTGTTTCACTGTTGGTAGCAATTTGCCAGCAAATTTAGAATTGGACTTGAAAAGGTCAGGATATATTCTTGTTCCTAAAAAGAGCAGGGTTAAAGTGCTCAAATTGTTGAACTGTACTTCTTTTATTTACTAGCAAGATAATGCTTATGATACTGCAGACTAGGTTCCATGAATATATAGATTCAGAATTGCCAAATCTGCAAACTAGTTGCAGAAGTAGAGATACCAGAAATCAAATCAGCGATGTCTTTTGGATAATAGAGAAAATAAAGGAATTCCAGAAAAACATTTTATTTTGCTTTAATAACTACTTTAAAGCCTGCAGTTGTGTGAACCATAACAAAAAAAAAACAAAGTGGCGCAGTCTTGAAGAAAGCCTATTTGCCTTATAGGATATCTGTATGCAAATCATAAAATAAGAGTTAGTAAATATGATATAACTGGGAAAGGAGTGCAACACTGCTGTGTGCTGTCAGGCTACTTATTTTTATTGGCCAAATTTATCATATAAAATGGTGGGTTACATGAAACAGATGCTGGAATCAGGTTTGCTGGATGAAATATTAACAATTCATGTGCAGAGATGATACCACTTTGAGGGAGAAGTATTGACAATGTATTTATTTATTTATTGACATTTGATTACTGGGAAAGTCTAACTGGGTGGGTACCCATTTTCAGTGTAGGCCCAAGAAGAAAACCTCCAACATATTACAAAAACATTTTGAGAACAATAATTTCATAAGCTTCAAAAATAATGCAAAAATATCCACCTGGCGGTATAACCTTGGCTCTACATGACTGTCACTATTGAAGTGACACCTTAGCCTCGTGCAAAAATGGGAAAAGGGGTTGTGAATGGATGGATGGATGGATGGATGGATGGATGGATGGATGGATGGATGGATGGATGGATGGATGGATCTACAGTTTAAATAATTTTAACAAATTAGACATAATGAGACAACATTGTTTAAAAATAGACACAACTCTTATGGCAGTGATTTAATTATTACAGAAATGTTAGCCATTGTTTATGAATGAAGAAAAAGTGGAGGCAGTGACCAGATGTCTGTAGATGGTAACTGCAGCCATGAAATTAAAAGATATTTGTCCGTACCAAATTTTTAATCAAAGGATCTAATAATCGCTTTCTTCAAACTTCTTTCATACACGAGTATCTGTGTATGTGTATAAACCCCAGTAAGCACACTATAATCATAATAGAAAATATGCTGCATTGTACAACCACTCTGATAAAACAAGACATTTTTCTCCTAGGAGCCTTAAACATAGATTGAAAAAAACTACTGTCCAACCTCCTCCCCCATAACACTATCAACCTATCTGGACTAACTTGGCTAATTTGAGACCTCCAGAAGGTATGATTATATAAGCAAAAAAGCAAGTCATCCTAGACTGTATATTTTCTTTCAACCCAAACAAAATAATAAAAGCCAGTATTCTCCCACAGTCCCTCAGTTTACATTTTCCAACCCTTGTCATCAGGTACTGCCACAAATCTACAAAAATGCACACCAACACAGTAAGAAATCTAACCACATATAATAAAGATAACTTTTAGAGACCCTTAATCACAGCAGCTGGGGTCCTCTCAAAACTTTCACTGCAGATGAAGCTCTCCCATGTTTTAATACCACTTTCTTTAGTATTCTCAACCATTAAGTCCCATTCTGGAAAAATATGTCAAAGTAATAACTGACCCTTGGCTTACACATAAAATAAAACAACTTGGGGAATCCAGAAGTAAAGCGTTGGAGTGCATGACATAAGGGCAAAATTCAGCCTCACAAATCCATCCCCAACTATAAAACCTTGCCAAGTTCAAAGCAAACAAACAAAAAAACTACTACTTGAATTTAAAATACTCAAAAAGAAATTTCAGACACAATGAATAACATACTGAATCCTGGTAAAAAAAACACAATCCAAACCACTCCCAATAGGAAGCAATACCAACATTGCCTGCAAATGTAACAAATAATTCATAGCAGCTGCCTTGTCATTACTATCAACAAACCACTCCCCACATCACCTCCTGGCAACTCACTCATAAAAACTGATCGGTTCTCTCTTAAACCAATTCCCAACAGTACCATCAAAAATATCTTCTAAAACTAAAATGTATCTCTCTAGGTCTTGGCAATACTTAATACATCAAAACAGTATCTGAAACTACATCCTTGCTAATGGTTGTTCTAATTATGAGATTCTATGTACTGTCCCTATGAAACACATCATGCGTTCTTTCCATACATAAAGGAGGAAGCTTCACTTGTTAAGTGGGGTGCTAAATCAGTGGTGTCAGAATGGATTTCTTTAAGTAGAATTATTTAGACATTGCTTCTACGCAACCTAGGACAGAACATATAATTGTGTTCTGTGAATTATTTCAAACATTACTTCTGTGCAAGCAGAAAACATAATTATATTCTGTGAAATTATTTCAGAAATCATTCTGCTATTTGACATGAAGTATAGCAACACTTTGTTTCGCTGTAGTGTGAACAAAAGTCATTTTCAGAAAAGTTTAGTTAGAAACACTGTAGGGACAATTAATAGATTGCTGTTATGCTTTGAACTTGCTTTATAACAACTGCTGTAAGAATAGGGTACTTAGGTATAAGGAAATGTATTTAACCCCCCCCCCCCAAAGTATTGGAAAAATGTTTTCAAACTCAGATGCTAAAGTTTCTGCTAAGCAAACATTTGTATTTTCTAACATCCATATTAAATCACATTTTAAACAATGATGTTTGTTATGTGCCATACAGCAAGGCGTATACCCCATCTATAACATGAAACAGCTCTACTACTATTCTTAAACACACAGTGGCGACTCGTGATATAAGACTGCAGGACTGCTGCCCCTCAGCTGTGATCACACAATGGTACATTCCTCTTAGAGCCTAGATTTACTGCATAACACAATCTGGACTGCTGCCTTCCCAGTCCGGATTCAGGAAGAAGGCAGCAGACTGCTAATTTTCTAGAAGTCTATGCGGAAGGGATCGGACTGTAAGGTCTGCAGTCTTGAATGTTGGAACGAGCAGGAACCGGAAACCAGAATTGTGTCCAGCAGAAGGGTTGGTGCATTTAAGTTAGCTGTCTGTGACAAACAAGATTATTGCTGTTTATTAAGTTAGCTGCCTTGCACAGAAGGATTGCCTTACAGAGGTTGGATTATTATTATTGCTGCTTATTAAGTTAGCTGCCTTGCACAGAAGGGTTGCCTTATTTCCATGAACGGGGGTTTGGGTTGCCTTGAACAAGGCCGTGAACAAAATCCGGTACGAGGTATGTGTTAGGCTTGCTGCTGTGAGCAGAATCCGGTACAAGGTATGTGTTAGGCTAGCTGCCATGAATGGAATGAGGTACAAGGTGTGTGTGTTAGGCTTGCTGAAGAGGTTGGATTATTTGAACAGAAGGGTTACCTTATTGCTGCCATGAACGGGGGTTTGAGTCGCCTTGAACAAGCTGCCGTGAAATTAATCAGGTACTGTTAGGCTTGTTGCCAGGGTTGGTGCATTGCAGTTAGCTGTCTGTGACAAACAAGATTATTATTGTTGCTTGTTGAGTTAGCTGCCTTGAACAGAAGGGTTGCCTTATTTCTGTGAACAGGAGTTTGGGTTGTCTAAGGCATGTGTTAGGCTTGCTGCCATGATCAGAATAAGGTACAACGTCTGTGTGTTAGGTTTGCAGCACAGGTTTTATTTGAACAGAAGGGTTGCCTTGAGTGTGTCAGGCTTGCAGCATGGGGTTTATTTGAACAGAAGGGTGTGTGATTACAGATCAGACTTGAACCCTGTACCTTCAGGTATAGGTAACAAGAGCCTGAATTACCTACCCACCACCATTTCTGAACTTTCTGCAGATTTTTGCCTCATATTTCCTGCTGTTCTGTTCCTCATAACATCTCTGGTTTCTGAATACTTAAATCCTTACATATTTCATGGTGCAGTGGTAGCATTGTTGTCTTACAACTACAGGTTCTATGGTTTGATTCTTGGCTGGGGTGCCCTCTGTACAGAGTCTGCATGGCATCCCTGTGTTTGTGTGGGTTTGCTCTTGTGTCCTCCCATGTTACAAAGACATGTGTCTGCATTATTTCTCCCTGGGCCTCTGCTGAATATTGTTTTTTCTTCCAAGTCAGACTTTTCTGGTTAACAAATATTAAATAAATAACATTGACAGGCATTTGAATTTCAGACTTCATATTCTTCAGAAAGTAAATAGTAACACAAAACCTTTTATTCTAGCAATTTTCTAAATTTATAACATGAATATTTGAAATTTGTCCCTATTTTTGGGACTATATCCCCTATTACTGGCTTCATACAGGTTTTTTATGCTAAGGTTGAGAGCTATGGCGAGAACTGACTTCAACAATTGGCTAAGCTTCTGGTGTCATTCAAAGGGGATCCAGTATCTATCTGCCTGGGATGACATGATTGACAGACCACGATGCTTTGCCAGAGATGGTCTGCATCTGTCGCCCCTGGCATTCAGGTTACTGGCTAAGGCTCTTGCCACCCCTATAGTGCCTTTTTTAGGCAACGTCCAAAGGACAAAACCACCACCGCAACAGGTACAAGCATGCAAAATCTGAAGGTAATGCTACTCAATGCTAGAAGTCTAAACCTCAAAATGCACTCTCTCGAGGCACTCTTAAAAAAAGAGAACATCGATATCTGTGCAGTAACTGAGACCTGGTTCAAGGCTCCAGAGAGCACCCCTGCAATACCAGGCTACAACTCTTACCACACTTTTCAGCCACCAAACCAGGACCAAAACACTAAAGGTGGAGGAGTGTCAATATTCACCAAGGATATTCACACCACCAGGCTAGTTGCCCAACACAATGCATCTGAAATTCTCCAGGTGCAACTAACACTAGGTAAGACTGCAATCCAAATTGTAGCTTGCTACAGATCCCCCACCATACCCCAAGATTCTCACTACACCTTTCTAAACATACTGGAAAATATTAAGATAGAAGCAAACACTCTAATACTGGGTGATTTTAACTACTCTGCCATTAACTGGGAAAACTACTCATGTACCAACACCTTTGCCCAACGGTTCTTGGAATTCATAAATTCCAACACCCTGGATCAACTAATCCATAGTCCCACCAGGGGCTCCAATATCCTAGACTTGGTCATTACCAACATGGGAAATTGATGCTCCACACCTATGGTCACCCACTCGTTAGTCAGGTCTGACCGTAAGCTAATCACCCTTAACATCCACATCCCACCCCCACCTCCCAGTAAGGAAACCTCCATAAAAAACTTCTCCAAAGCCAACTTCATGCTACTCAAGTCAGAAGTGACAAACTTCATGACACCCATGCAGACGGGAACTGAAAGTTCTACTGCTGAATCCTACACTAAGGCACTGTACGAGCACATCCACTCATGCATGAATCGTGCCATCCCAAATAGAACCAAGATGCTCTCATCCAAAAAATGGAAGCCAGTCTGGTGGTCCCCTGCCATAAACAAACTTTACAACAAAAGGAAGAATCTGTTGCAGAAAAGAGGAAAATCCCAGGATGCAAAAAAACTCCCTTACCAGCCTCAGTAAGAAACTGAGATCCCTCATAAAATCCTCCAAAGCTAGTTATGAAAATAAAATTGCCAAAGATTACAAAGACAACCACAAGGCATTCTATAACTATGTCAAGAATCTAAATGGCAATGCTCTGAGCTAAAACAGAATGGCATTAAATATACTGACCCCAAGGATATTGCCAATATCCTGGCAGATCGATTCAGTGCCAACTTCACCCCCCTCTTACCCCCTAAATGGCCCATCTCAATACCGGAAGATTGCCAAATTCCGGTAATAATGGCCACACAGGTAAAGAACGCACTCTACAAAGCTAAGAATACAGCATCCATGGGACCAGATGACATCGCGGACTGTGTACTAGATGAACTACAATATGAACTGGCACCTCACCTAAGTGTCATGTTTAATCATAGCCTCACCTCAGGTTTTATGCCCACTGAGTGGCGCAGAGCTACAGTTATCCCACTCCACAAGGGGGGATCCACCTTGGATCCGGGAAACTACCGTCCCATCAGTCTGACAAGCCTTATCTGCAAGGCCATGGAGCGTATTATCATGGAACTTATAAACAAAGACATTGGCAAACTTCAAACACTGGACCCCACCCAGTTTGGGTTCTTGAAGGGCTGATCTTGTCTCCTGAACCTGATTGACTTCTTCAAATCAGTCTCCAGAGCCATGGACAAGGGTAAGGTGGTCCACACAGCATTTCTAGACCTTGCCAAGGTCTTTGACACCATCCCCCACTCTGGAATCATAGATAAACTTCCTAAGCTGGGCATTAATCCCTACATCACCCAATGGGTTGCTAACTGGCTTACTGATAGAACCCACACTGTAAAAGTAGCCAACTTCAAATCCAGCTCCAGACAAGTGACAAGTGGAGTACCTCAGGGTTTAGTCCTGGGACCGCTCTTGTTTGGCATCTACTTCTCTGAAGTACAGGCCAACACTAAGGGACTCTGGCTAACAAAGTTCGCAGATGACTGCAAACTGGGAGCCATTAGTGAATCCCCAAATGATGTGGATACTCTACAAAAGGGCCTTACAGAAACAAATGCTTGGTGCCAGAGCCATGGGCTCAAGCTCAATGCCAAGAAATGTATAGTTATCCCCTTTGGGAAAAAACATGTATCTGCAAATTACCATATAGGTGGCAGGACACTAAACACCGAAAGTGTGATAAGAGACTTAGGGACACAGGTGGACAGTGGTCTCACCATCGATAACCACATCGCCACAACAGTCAGGAAATCCTTCTATGTGGCACACCTCATCACTAAGGGCTTTTCATCCAGAAAAAAGGAGGTCATTGTCCCACTGGTTCATAGGTTCATAGGTTCATACTAGGCTATCTTCCCTGGGGCATTTATAAGCCTATCCCGATTGTGTGTGGCTTACGCCACCCCTTGATTTGAGTATACTGTGCCCTTTTTAAAGTTTAGTTTACTGTGCCTCTGTCTAATAGTGACACGGAAGTAATCCCCGGGACAAACCTACGATCCCCCATCCACTCATCAAGATTCTTCTTGAAGAGAGTCAGTGAGGTGCTCTGCCTAACATGAATTGGAATTCTATTCCAGAGCGAAGGGAGCCTTTGGGTTATGAATCTGTCCCTCCAGCATGTTCTATTTATTTCTGTGCTGATGTCCAAGTCCCTCGAGCACATGGCTCTAAAAGATTTAGATTTACTGAGGTGGAGCATGTGCATTAATTCTGGGTTGGACATAGCTTTATATGTCAGGCATAGATTGCCTCGAAGTAGGCGGTATGCAACTGAGTAGAACTGGAGTTTTTTTAAATGAGCAGCATATGGCATCTGTTTGAGTCCTTGATCCTCCTGGTGAGGTACTTTTGGGGTCTTTCTAATTGCTGCAGGTGTCGGGTAAGGTACATCCCAAAGGGGGCATTATATTCCATGATGGGTCTGATGAGGGATGAATAAAGGGGCACGATTACCTCTCTTGATCTAGATGTGAATCCTTTCATGATGAGGTGGGCTATGTAGAAGGTCTTTCTAACCACTTTGGCAATGTGGTTGTCAAAGGAGAGATTGCTATCAACTTGGGTCCCCAGATCCCCAATTACTTTCTCTGTACTTAATGGGTTACCACCTATGTGGTAATTTGTGGGCACATTGTTTTTGCCAAAGGGTATGACTATACACTTTTTGGCATTTAGCTTTAGACCATGGCTCTGGCACCAGTTATCCATTTCTGCAAGACCTTTTTGAAGGATGTTTGTGTCAGCTGGAGAGTCGATTATGGCGCCCAGTTTGCAGTCATCTGCAAACTTGGTGAGCCATAGTCCTCCCACGTTGGCCTGTACCTCAGAAAAGTAAATACTGAACAAGAGAGGTCCCAGGACAGAACCTTGTGGGACGCCACTTGTGACCGCTTTCAAGTCTGACATGGCTCCAGCAACTCTGACTCTGTGGGTTCTGTCTTTGAGCCAGTTTGCGACCCATCTTGTGACATAGGGGTTTATATTTAGGCTGGATAGCTTATCTATGATGCCCGAGTGGGGTATTGTGTCAAATGCCTTTGCAAGGTCCAGATAGGCTGTGTGGACTACCTTCCCTTCATCTATGGACTTGGTGACTGTTTTGAAGAAGTGGATCAGGTTCAAAAGGCAGGATCTGCCCTTGACAAAGCCAAATTGGGTAGGATCTAGTGTCTGTAGGTCCCCAATGTCTTTGTTTATGAGTTCCATGATGATCCTCTCCATAGCCTTGCATACTAGGCTAGTCAGGCTTATGGGGCGATAGTTTCCAGGGTCCGCAGAGGCGCCACCTTTGTGGAGTGGGACCACTGTTGCTGTACGCCATTCTTTGGGCACATATCCTATAGTGAGGCTGAGATTGTACATCAGTTTTACTTGAGGGATTAGTTCTTCTTAGAGTTCATGTAGGACACAACCTGGGATGCCATCTGGTCCCATGGAAGCAGTGTTTTTTGCTTTGGAGAGGGCGGCCTTCACCTGAGCCTCAGAGATGTTTGGGAGGCTGCACTCTGCCGGGATAGATACTTGCTCTTTTGGGGGGGAGGGGGGGAGAAGTTTGCACTGAACCTGTCTGTCAGGATATTGGCTATGTCTGTGGGTTCAGTGTATTTTTTGTCATTTAGAATCAATTCAGAACAAGTCTGGGAGTTGCATCCCAGGTTCCTAACATAACTGAAAAAAGCCTTATGATTGTCTTTAGTGTCCTGTGCATTTTTCTCTCAAAGCTGGCCTTGGAGGATTTTATGAGGGATCGTAATTTTTTGCTAGTAGTGATCAGAGATGCCTTCCCTTTTAGGGATTTTGCTCTATCATGTAGTAGCTTCCTCCTTTGGTTGTACAGTTTATTTATGGCTGGGGCCACCAGACTGGATGCCTGCCTTTAGATGATTGTGTCTTGATTTTGTTTGGGATAGCATGATCCATGCATTCCTGGAGATGTTCGTAGAATGCGTTTATATAGGATTCTGCAGTTTGGGCCGTAGTTTCCACTGGCCCTGGGGCCTTGAAGGATTCCACTTCAGTTTTGAAAAGTGTGAAGTTCACTTTTGAGAAGTTTTTCACTGTGGTTTTTTGGGCTGGGGGTGGGGTCGGGATGTGGATATCCAGTGAAATTAATTTATGGTCTGATCTTACCAATGAGGGATATACTTCTGGTATGGAGCATAGAGTCCCCATGTTGGTAATTATCAGGTCTAGTATGTTTTCCCCTCTTGTGGGAGTGGTGGCTAGTTGTTCCATAACATTTGAGTTTATAAATTCCAGGAACCTTTGGGCTAAGGTGCTGGGGCTTGAGTAATGCTCCCAGTCTATGTTTGGGTAGTTGAAGTCGCCCAATATAATGGTGTTCGGAGAGATCTTAGTCTTCTCCAATGTTTTCAGTAAAGCCGAGTGGGATTCCTGACTTTGAGAGGGTGGTCTGTAGGATGCTATAAACTGAAAAGCAGTCTTGCCCACTGTCAGTTGCACATGGATGGTCTCCGATACTTTGTGCACTGCCACTAACCTGGAGGTATGGATATCCTTGATAAATATGGAAACTCTCCCTCCTTTTGTGGTTCGGTCTGGGTTTTGGGGCCGAAAAGCATGATATGAGGTATAACCTGGTAGTGCTGGGGTGATCTCTGGAGCCTTGAACCAGGTTTCTGTCACTGCACAGATATCGATGTTCTCCATACTGAGGAGAGCTTCGAGTGCATGCATCTTGAGGTTAAGACTTCTGGCGTTTAGCAGCATTACCCTTAGTATCTTGTTCCTTGTGCTGTCTATGGACGTGGGTTTGACTTTTGAGCCTTGCCTAAAAAAGGTACTATGGGGGTGGCAAGAGCCTTTGCCAATATCCGAAGGTGCAAGCCGTCCCTAGCGAAGCAACGTGGCTTGTCGAGCATGTCATCCCAGGCTGACAGACACTGGATCCCCTTTGAATGACACCAAAATTTTAGCCAATTGTTAAAATCGATCATTTTGTCTTTATACTGTGGCATCATTCTAGGTGAGGGTAAGATGCTGCTCAAGGTCAGGGTCATACCGGGAGGTACATCTCAGGTCATTCACGCCAGCATGTACAATGACTGAGTCATATTTGTATTTGCTTTGGAGTGACCTGAGTGCTTCCGTTATGTGGCAGATCCTAGCACCCAACAGGCAGCTCACTGTGACCTTCTCTTTATTCAGCCTGGTGAGCAGGACGTCAGTGTGTCTGACAATAGAGTCACCTATTACAAGGGTATCAGGTGTGTTATTCAGCCTTAAGGGCTGTGACTGCTTGGCACACTAACTTTGTGTGCTATGTGTTGTACGTGTTTTGTTTTGGGGTAGTGTTTGCTTGGATGTCTGCTTTGGAGGTCTCTGTTGCTTAGGTAGATTTTTATTTAGAGCCTCCGAGTATGTTTTTGTGTTTTTATGTGTTTGGTTCACTGATGTGGTGGGACTATGTGATACTGGAATTGTGTTGTGTGAGGTTACCTTCTCCTCCTGACTGGTTACACCAGTTTTGAGATGAGAGAGCTCAGCCTCCAGTTTGGCAATATGGTTGCATCTCTCACATATATTCAAACCTGTTAGGAGGAGGAGAGGGTTGTCCGTGTACATGAGACAGTTGTAACATTGCCTCAAAATTCCCAGATTCACCAGCTGGACTGGAGAGGAAACCATTGACTGACCTTTGGACATGCTAGAGTAATATAGGGAACTGAATTAAAATGGACCAATAGTGGACAAGGTAATTGTAGAGAGTATAAGAGTAAGTAGTGCTTATGGTTTATTAGTGCTAACTTGTAAGATTACTTATTTGGACCAGTGAGGGGCCTTAGAATGAGAATATGGTGTTTAATTTGAGAGATACAGCAGTTCTAAGGGAAAAAGTGAAGAGCAGACTTTGTGGAGCCAAGAATACTTTAAACCCAATTAGGCGGCGCTGCTCGATCTTGCGCTATGCACAAAATGCGCAAAACCACGCAAAAGAGGGTTTTAAGAGAGGGAGATCAAGGAGTTTGGAATTGACCCAAAATGGCCAATAAAACTACAGTTTCAAGGCAGTAACCACTCCCACAGGGGCAGGCAGGCTGTTCAATGTTTATCACTGCCACTGATGAACAAAGAGACTTCCCTTTAGCCCAAGCAAACAATGGCCTCCAAGAAACTTACAAACAGTTCAGAACAGCAACTCTGTAACTGAACTTTTTTAAATCTCAGAAAAGCGGGAAGAAAGCAAGATTGTTTTGTTTTTTTGTTTTTTTTAAGGAAAGCAGAGGTTCACAAGTATCAACAAGTTAGAACAGTGCAGTAAATGACCCCACACTTGAGTGCTAGGCCAGAGACAGATAAAATGCAAGTTTTAAGAAAAAAAAAAGATTTTAAAAATAAGTGCAGGCAGGAAATTCAGTAATCAGCTCTAGGTTGTGTTCTAAATACAGTTACCAACACAGAAATCAAGTTTAACAAGCCAGAAAATGCTCAAAAGTAGGCGGCAATGCAGAAAAACTTAACAAATAATCTGAAGCAAAATACTTAAAATTTCAAAAGTGGCTCCTTTCTTCTCTCAGCATTTTCTCCTCTTGGTGGGTGCTTCACCAACAGCCAAGTCCAAAAAGATGCCAAAACCACGAGGCAATCAGGTTTTAAGAGAGGGAGATCAAGGAGTTTGGAATTGACCCAAAATGGCCAATAAAACTACAGTTTCAAGGCATTAACCACTCCCACAGGGGCAGGCAGGCTGCTCAATGTTTATCATTGCCACTGATGAATACAGAGACTTCCCTTTAGCCCAAGCAAACAATGGCCTCCAAGAAACTTACAAACAGTTCAGAACAGCAAATCTGTAACTGAACTTTTTTAAATCTCAGAAAAGTGGGAAAAAAGCAAGATTTTTTTTTTTTTTTTTTTTAAGGAAAGCAGAGGTTCACAAGTATCGACAAGTTAGAACAGTGCAGTAAATGACCCCACACTTCAGTGCTAGGCCAGAGACAGATAAAATGCAAGTTTTAAGAAAAAAAAACTGTACTCATCCCTCATTAGACCCATTATAGAATACAACGCCCCATTTGGTATGTACCTCTCAAGACATCTGCAACAACTGGAAAGGCTGCAGAAATACCTCACTAAATGAATCACAGGCCTAAAGCAGATGCCCTACGCTGACCACCTTAAAAAACTCCAGCTAATATCTGTCGCATATTGTCTACTCAGAGGCAATCTCTGCTTAACATACAAGGCCATGTCAAACCCAGAGCTGTTGGACATGCTACACTTAAAGAAATTGCAATCCCTCAGAGCCACATGCTCCAGGGATCTAAACCTTGTCATCACAATAAACAAAATATGCTGAAGGGATAGGTTCCTGACCCAGAGACACCCAGACTCTGGAATAGATTGCCCATACATGTCAAGCAGAGTGCCTCTTTGGCCCTCTTCAAAAGGAACCTCGACAATTCGATGGGAGAAAGGAAGTTCACCCCAGGGATCACATCAGTCGCCCTGCTAGACAGGGGTCCAGTGAAGTAAATAGTGTGGGAAGAAATAGTCAGGGAATTGTTATGGCTAGGCTTGTATAGGCCCTACGGCTGATAGCCTAGTTCCAACCTATGAATCTATGAACTGAATTCAGTGAATATGTTTGAGGGCTGTATTCCCCCATTACTGGGTTTGTACAGGTGTTTTGTGCTAAGAGGTTGACAGTTATGGTGAGAACTGAATTCACTAAATGGTAGCCATTTACATTTCAGTCTTCCTCTCTTTCATAAAACAGCTGCTTTGGCATAGTGGTATGTTACTCTGAGTGTTTTGCACAGGGACCTGGGCAGTAAAATGTATGGTGGTAACAGCATTTTTTTTTATTCTAGCAACTTTCCAAGATTATACAAGCAACATTTAATGTGTCCCTGGTTTTTGGGCTTTTGCCCCCCCCCAATAAATGTTGTTTTTTTCCCGATTTCTTGTGCTGTGAAGTTGAGAGATACAGTTGTGTATCAATGAGATTTTACAAGGAGCTGAGAGCTGCAGGGGGAAAGAAGTTTAGTGCTGCTTATGCGGTGTCTATTTTCATTGTCACTGACTAGCACAACAGGTAGTGTGCTTGCTTTTGATGCAGAAGGCTGTGGGTTCTCCTCCCACAGGGGCTGGATGTTGTTGTACTAAAAATGTCCTATTGCAGTATTAATAGCTTATCTTTTTTTTTTTTTTCAATGTAATATAGGCAATTTATTCCTCAGGGGCAACAGGCACTTTTATTTATAGATGAAACAATGAAATATAAAGTTGTTTGCTAGCAGCAACCTCTTCATTAATTACAGATCTTTTTAATGTGGAATTATTTAGATGACTGACTTCTGCAGAGATTGTGCATATTTACTGATACTGGTGGATTGCATAAGTTTGAGTAGACATTTTTATGATGGAAATGTTCTCAATTGGGCAGTTTTGTCATTATTGGTACATGCATTTTGTTTCATTGTTTACTGGAAAAAATGTTCAAAACAAGGGGCTTGTCATTTGAAAATAGCCCAAAGTTAATCGTTATACTACCCAAATGTATTTTATTCAAATGTGGATTTCAATGCTGTTTCAATGAATGTGAGTTTCAAGGGCAGAGAAGTTTTAATGCTGTCTATTTTCGTTGTGAGACTGCATTGCTTTGTTCAGCAGATGTCTTATTGTTTGTGCTGTAAAATACAAAATAAAACTTTCAAATGAAATCCAAATCATCATAGAAGTAAAGTAGTATGCACATTGCAGTGTTTATGGCAAATGGGGCAAAATAGCCAAGTAATGGGACATTGGAATGGCTGCAGGGGTTGGCTCCATTCGACCATGATTTTGTGAGGGGGAAGGATGGCAAACTCAGACAGCCCCAGCTCGGCTGCAATATACCTCTCAACTGTCCAGATTTTCACAGAATGAATAGCTTTTTGCTTCTTATTTTTGGTTTGTTCCTCATAAAATGTGTGTTTTTTGGCAAATCATAGGAATTAAGTCATTAAACAATGACAGACATTGAGTTCCAGACTTCATAACCTTCAGAAAAATGCATGCTAAAGCAAGACCTGTTGTTCTATCAACTAAGTTTATACAAGAGCAATTTTTAGTACTGTTTGTATGTTCCCCCAATATATTTGGCCTTGTCCAGATTTCCTGTGTTAACAGGTTGAGAGGTACATGCAAATTGCCTTATGGAATTGGGCATATCCAAACCTCTCAACTGTCCCTGATTTTGGCTCAAAATGTTGCTCTCCCTCTAATAATCCCAACGCAAAATGGCAATTTTGGAAGAAAACGTGGAGGGTTTACAATTAATAAATAACTGTAATAATCGGAGTTATATATTACGTTTGTTTCAGAAATGCATGTAGATTCATTTATTTTGTCAGCTGCTCAAGCTAACAGTACTAATATTAAAAAGTGTCCCTTTGACAGGTTCCCAGCTGTACTGTGTGGCTATTTTATATTTTTGCATCACATTTTTTGGTCCATTATTCATAAAATTTTGGTTTTCTGGCAAATTAGCGACAAATCATTAAAGATTGAAGTAAGAAAATAATGACAGACATTTGAGTTTCAGATTTCATACACTTCAGAAAATTCATACTAATGCAATACCTACTATTCTGAGCAATCTTTAAATATTGTCCTTATTTTGGGCCTTTGTCCTGCTTCTGTGTATGGCTTTGTCCAGATTTTGCTCTGAGGTTGAGAGGTATGACAAATGTGTCAGGGCCATCACAGTCAGCCAGACACATTTCAAGTCCCTCACTCCCCCCATGTAGTGACTCTGGATGTGTCCAAGCAAGGCGAGGAGCAGTTATGCAATGTAAGTGTGCAGAGTACCCCCCCATCCAAGGTAGACACAAGTACTACAGTGGCTTTCCTTTTTCCTTGCTTGATTTTGCAGAATGTTCTGGTTTTCTGTCATATTTTTATACTGTTGATTATGCTGCTTATTATTCAGAAAGTGCCCATTGCTCTGTGTTTAATTAGTAATGCTTTCATGACCATCAGGTAAGCTTATCTGAGACTGTAAGATGCAAGTAAGCTTACTGTTAAAGAATTACCAACATTGAAAGCCTTTTTGTTGTTGCCATGCAGAGAATACTTACATAACTAGATAACGTATAAGCCTTGGGTATTGAAATGCATATGACAGTATTTGTGATAAAGGACAGAATTACAGTATTTTAAGAAGCCCATTACGTTTGTTGGAGACTTGCAGTCATCTCTGCAGGCTTTACCCATAAACTAAACGGAATGCCAATCTATCATGTGTGTTCCATAACCTGTGCAGTAATCCTTTAAGCAATTTATCTTGAGCTTGTTTCTCATTTGCTGTTCATTTTTTACTTTGATCATATTTTCCCAATGAAACAAGTAGATAGTTGGTGTTAGGCAGCAGGTCTTTTTTGGATATGAACATTTTTACAAGTGGGGGTATCACAGAGATTGCTCCTTTCATCATGTTACTTGGTACTTTTTATAAAGCTGAATATAAATTATAATTAGAACTGCAGTGCAAGGAGTAGTGGTTTGAGTTGAGTGCTGCTTGTTTTTCTTACACTTGATTTTGACTGGCATTCCAGTAGTGTATTTAAAAAGTAATTTATTTTTTCATGCCTCACAACCTTTTTGGTTCCATCTAGATATTAAGTAGGCTGTCATGCAGCCAATGCATTGAAATATTTTTTTTCTTCTACACTTCACATTGTCTTGATTGGACTCTCATAATGATGGTTTGGCACCCAGGGCAGTATATTTAATTAAAGTTCCAGTTTTTGTGGATTTGAGCATAGCTCCTCCCCTTTCTAGCTAACTGCACCCTCTTCCCATTGGCCCTACCCATTCAGCTGTCTCCTGGAGCCCCCCTTTGATTTGAAGTCACCAGCCACCACTGAACACCATGAAAGAAAAACATAATGTATTTCCTTCTATTTCACCTCTGTTTCTTGACCTGTCCAGTGTTTGATTGTCCCAACAGGCTCACAGCCTTTGACCCAAGTGTACAGTTTCAAGGTTACCCAGCTATCTTAGTATCAGAATCAGTGTATAAAATGGCAATATAGTAACTCCACCAAGCTTTCCATCAAAAGTTCCTCAAGATTTTACACTAGGTCCTGTCTTGTTCAATATCTTTATAAATGACACACAACTAGCAACCATGCATGCCGCCATCATAGACTATGAAAAATATATCTCATCCACTCAAATCTGGTTATAGGAATCACAAGTAAATTAGTTGTGTTCTCTCCAAGTCTCCTTACTTCAAAATAAAAAATAAAAAAAATAAGTATTACTTGATGTAATAATGCCCAGCTTGAACAGGTAACCCACACCTTGGAGTAATTACTGATGATAGACTGAAATCTAACCATGACGCTGTCTATGTAATTCACCAAGCCTATCCCAAAATGGCCTAACCATATACGACACAATATTGCCTTGCTGTCACAGCCACTCTCATTTTACCCAGCCTGCTGTACTCCTCATCAATCTTCACAAACTTTTGGTCAATACAGGTTTATGAGCTACTTACTATATAGCAAAATAGCTAAATCTGACACTAATCTACCCAACAAGCCCCATCACTTTACAGTGCTTAAAAATGTATTGGCTGTAACTCCTAAATCTTATTGCCTGCAGACAGCAAAAAAGGTCAATAAGATTTTTACCAACCACGCAAAATCCCAGCCACTGTATGTCTATTAAAACTGTACTCACCTGCAGGAAATCATAGCTCCAAAGAATGGTAACAAAGTCAAATCCAGAAAAATAAGAACTCATATGGTGATGCCCTTTTCTCTGTGATGATATCCAAGCTCTGGAATGATATTCCAGCATCCATCAAGTAATCCAATAACTCCCACACGTTCAGAATAAAACTTAGAATACACCTGAAGAGTTATTGGTTCTGTACGTGCCCTCTACCTGCAGGTTAATCAAAATATTTATAACAAACATAGACCTATGTACTATTTAGGACTAAAGTAAAGCAGATAAATACACAAATGAATAAATTGTTTGGAGAAATGCTGCGCCAAATCTGGATAATGTACAAAGACATCACATAAGCGGCAAAAGTCTGTATAGCCAACGCTATTGTTTTCCCAGTTATAGCATATGTCTCTGAGAGGTAGGCTAAATGTAAGGTCGTGTACTGGAAAACTGATGTTTTTGAAGTGTGGTGTTGGAAAAAAAAATTTTTAGGATACTGTGAACTGTAAGAAGATCATATCAGTGAATGTTAAAGAAATACATCTGGACTGTTCAATGAAAGGTCTGATAAGAAACCAAACTTAAATACTTTGGCTATATAACATGAAGTCAGGATTTGTTGGATAAGACTGTGATGCAGGGAAAGATTAAAAAGGAGAAGCAGAAGGCAACACAGGCTAAGTTATTCAGATGGCATGAATAGGACGTTACAAGAGTTTAAAGAAGCTGTGGTGGACAGACAGGGCTGTTGTGTTAAATTCCATGACATTTTGAAGAGAATGACTCATTCAAAAGGCTAAATAGTAACACATGTTGCAGTTTACAAAGCCTTTGGAAATTTAAGAAAGGTCATAGATATTTGCCAACTGAATACATTGCACTGAAGAAATATCTCTTCCTGATATTTTCTACTTCATCCACTCAATATTATAGCATTATATAGTGGTTATTCACTAATGGAAAGGAGCAGCATTTTGTTACCCAACATGCTCAGTATTTATTTATTTGTTTGTTTGTTTACTTATTTACATTTTGTTAATGGGGTTAACCCTACTGAACAGTAACCCGATTTCAGATGGAATTAGGAAACACAAAAGAAATACAAGACAGCAGGTATATAAGTTTACAAAAAACAGTGGATAAATGCAAATGCAGAATATTCCAGAACATAAAGTGCTATTAAAAGTATACAGATCTCTCTCTCTCTCTCTCTGTATATATATATATATATATATATATATATATATATATATATATATATATATATATATATATGGAGGTGTCAGTACAGTACACCGACAAAAAGACCCGACATTCACATTCGACACAACAAATATATCGATGAACGAAAAAACGGACATTTAACAGGTAAGAGTTTTAATTTCGCTAATCATGCCTACCATGTTTTAGTAAGTGTGGCAGTGTTATGCATGTGTGGTAGGCATGATTAGCGAAATTAAAACTCTTACCTGTTAAATGTCCGTGTTTGCGGTTTCGATTATTTCATGTGTCGGTGGAGTGAATGTCAGTCTTCTGACTTGTCGGTGTACTGACATGAACCCATATATATATATATATATATATATATATATATATATATATAAAACAAAAGGGATCTTTATTGTAAACTATAGGATGTATGCTGCTATATGGGGAACAGAATGTATAAGTAAACACAAGGCACACATAACAAAAGGGATCTTTATTGTAAACTACAGGATGTATGCTGCTATATGGGGAACAGAATGTATAAGTAAACACAGATAAAGACAGAGAGAAAGCAGTGATGTAAAAGAAAGATGAAAAAGTAAGCTTCTTGTGGGAAAAATAAACATTGAGAAGGAAAGAGGGAAGATTAAGGAGAGTTTCTGTACAATAGTATATATACAGAACCAGAAAATTCAATGGGAGAGAGAGAGCAGCGAGGTTGAGGTTATGAAATGGACATTATTAAGACCAGCAGCAGAATGCATACAGGGAAATAAGAGTGATTAGCTGGTCATGAAACTGCATGTTAAGGCCAAAACAGTACACTGCTCAAGAGGGATTTGCAGGTACATTTGAATAGGTATGGTTATCAGTAATATGAAATTCTGTGAGAATTTAATTCCAGAAGGCTATCAGGTATGCACCTGGTGCCCTGTCTCCTAATTTCAGCTTTGTTTTGTATGTTTGCAAAAATTAGTTTGTTAGTGGATTTGAGAGTACTGTTATGGGTTCGACATTACAGGAGCAAGCTGAGGGGTGGGCATTGGTTTGAACATATATATTTGCTTGTAAATGTGAAGTGGATGAACTTTGTTTTGTTATTACAAGATATCCATTGTAGTTTGTTGCAGGTAGAGAGATAATAATCTGACATTTCAGAAGGGTGAGAGTAGGACTGGTGGTCAGATGGAGGATGAAGGGGTGATGCAGTTCAAAAATGTATTATGAGGAGGTAGACGTAATATATAGGGTGGGCAAAGGGGTGCAGCTGGAGTGTGAGATTTTAAAGAGTGTCATTTCTAAGAGGAGAATGGATTTTAGTTCAGTAAGGTGGAAAGCTGAACAGATGATTACAAAAAAAGACCTGGATGGGGATGACAAGAATTTATAGGGACTTAGGGAAGAGGAAAAGCAGAGAGGAACTGAAAAGCTAACAAGTATTTGGAAGGAAAAGTGTAGTATGAAGGTGGAGTATGGGAAAGAACATGGGAAGTGTGTTGTTACAAGGGATGGGTGGCGTTAGTACTTGAATTACAAAAAGGGTATTACTACAAAGATGTTAGCAGATACCAGCCATGTTGGAGAAGGAAGAGGAAATAATTAACTAATTGATTAATTACACCTATTTGTTTGTTTAAATGTGTTTTCTGGTTAAAGCCATTGTTTACCATAACCCAAGCCAAAGGCACAAAGTACATTAGAGTAACATTTATCATCAATGCATTATACATAGCATTTAACATTTTGCATTGTAAATGCAAAATGTAAAAAGAATTGAGAATCTAAGCAATCAGTGCTGGATAAGACAGGAGTCAACAACAATCACATAAATTTGTTCAACAAATTTGCAAATAAGGTTAGAAAATGGAAGTAATACATATTTGTACAAAATGCTTAAATGAGAGACGTGTAACCCTGGCATATAGTAAGCAAGTAAAACCATAGTCTGTAAAAATTGCATATGAATTACAGGCTCAACTAAACAATGTATAATTGTCCCTTTGTTACGATTGATGATCCAAGTAAATATTTTTTAACTGAAAAATGTCATGCAGTTATTTCTGAATAATAGACATACTCCTCTTTTTTCAAAACCATGATAATGTTTTTGTGTGTGTGATTAAAAGTATTTGTGATACTACCACCTCCCAAAAACTTATTTAAAAAATTAGATTCCATGCTACTTAAATTTTTATGGTTCCCCTTAAAACCTAAGATTGCATTTAAATGGCACATTAGAGCTTGGAACAGTAATGGGGTAGCATTCCCTAGCTTAGATCTTTATTCCAAATCAGTTATAAATCTTTATTCCAAATCAGTTATAATTAATGTAGTATTACATTGGATCACATCTACCTATATATATATTTATCTGGCTGGAAAATAATACATGAGATTCATATAACTGATTTGAAAACTACAGAAAATCAATTTAAGGAACAATATGGAATAAGTAGAGTTCATTGGCTTTTACGTGAATTTTGTTTATTCAATACAAAGTTTGATCATTTTTCTTATGGCATTAATAAAATATTTAATAACTTTAAAAATATAATTGATTGTAATTACAACATTAAAAATTCCTATTTCTTATATTCCCTATAACATACTCCCCTTATTGCCTAGACTCATTCAACATCAGTGTGATGCAAAACTTAAAGGAAAATACCTTGATATTCTGGCATCGATTTATTTAAAATAAGAGTATTAAACCACTAAACTCTCTTTTATGTAGTTTTGATAATAGTCAAGACAGTTGGTTGTTTATACACTCATTACAGCAGTTTATAGAAAACAAAATGAGAGTATCAATCAACCTAGAGATTGAATCTATACCTAGTTTGATCCAGCTTTTTGTTAGGTGTCTTAAAAAGACAGATAATCAAAAATTAAGTATCGTACCTATCTGTAAAATACTAAGAGAAGATACTCTAAAGTTTGACTCAATTTTTTGAAATACTATTTAAAGATTAATGGAGAACAAATATCTAATGAATCCAAAAATTGTTATTAAATTCTATGTATGGTACCTCTTCTTCATTATATTGGAGATTGTATACATGGAAATGTTTGAATAGGAGTGTCTGTACTCCACATAAAATAAATCTTATACTTAAAAATAGTGAAAGTAAATGTTGGAAATATGATGAATTACTAGAAGCCAACTGGGTTCACATGTTCATTGAATGTGGAAATGTTGTTCAATACTGGAAAGAATTCAAATATTATGTAAATGCTTTACGGTCTGACAACTGTCATATTTCTAACTCATTAATCCTGTTCAATGTCCGTATACCTAATGTAATACCTAAATCTCAGATTCAGTTACTCTGGTCAATTCTTGCAATTGTCAGAAAAGTTATTACTTTGAACTGGAAATGTAAACAAGATTTGATGTTTAAAGATTTTATTAATTTAGCAAAAGTTGTTTGTAAAAAAAGAACTGCAAATCATTTGTTATAGATCTCATAACATTACTTATAAAAAATAGCATGGCAAAAATTGGAAAACCTTTTAAACAAATACTGATAACTTCTCATGGATAAAATGATTGTTTATCATGGATGACTGTAAATATTGTAAATAGTTTTGTTGTTGTTTTATTGTATTTGTTATATGTACATTTGCGTATGTTTATAATGAAAAAAAAATGTTTTTGAAAAAAAAAAAGGATTTGTATGTTCTGTATATACCAGTACAAGAGTTACTTATGCAATTTTCCTAGCCTTGTTTGTTAAAAGTCACTGGTCTACTATCATCATCTTCATCATCATCATCGTCACATGCCTTTTTCCAATTTTCTACATGATGTTGGGGTTTTGTGTCAGCTGTTGCCATCTCTCTCAAGTAAATGCTACTCTCTTACCTTCTTCGACACTCATGACTGACTGTCGCAGTTCTTCTGTCACACAACTCATCCACCTCTTTGTTGGACAACCTCATTTCCTTTTGCCTTTCCTCCTGCCTGTTCTAAATCTTCTGCACCAGATTGTCTTCTGCTTTCCTACACATCTGTTCTCTTTGACCTTCTCTGCAATTAGAGCTACTTAGGCTTCTGCTCTGATTTCCACACTTTGTCATCTGTCCCACAGTGGACACCCCACTATCCATCTCAGGCACATCATCTCCATTACTTCTGGCTACCTCAATTGCTCCGCTTTTACTGTCCAGGTTTCTGTACCATATAGTAGTACTGGTCACCCCACTGTTTTGTACACCTTACTTTTTAGCTTCTTTGGCATTCATTTTTCATACACTACCTGAGACACTCTGTATCACCTGGCTGCAGCCCCTCTGATTCTAGCTTTGCCCTCAATTGAAGCCAACTAGTTGGTACACTGAAGACTGGAACAAAAAGTCGCTATATGAAGACACAAATCCACCATCAGGAAAAACAGACTTTAATGCAGCAAAGCTTTCGGTTGGCTGTGGTCACATGTTACCTTTTGGCTCCTATTTAAATGTATTGTAATGCGATATGTACTGTTTTAGCATTGAGGAAGGTTGTTTAACTGAAAGCTTTGCTGCATTAAAGTCTGCTTTTCCTGACGGTGGATTTGTGTCTTCATCTAGCTTTGGCCTCCTCATTCAGACTTTCCTTCTCCTCAACACCCCTACCAAATACTTGAAGCTGTTAACCTGTTACACTATTTCCCTTCTATCTGAATTCCCCCATTTGCTGCCATTACAACTGTATTACCTGTACTCAGTTTCATCCAATGTACCTTTAGTTTTGCATTACATTCCCCTATCCTTTGCTGAAGTTCTTGCTCAAAATCTGCTAGTAATGCCACATTTTTTGATTTGTCACCTCCAACCTGTTTGTTAATGTAATTAATCACCAGAATGAACAGCAGTGGGGTCAGAGATAAAATCTGATACACACCCACTCCCACTGGGAAACCTTCTGTTAGACCAAACACTGTTCATACTTTAGTTATTGGGTCCTTGTACAAAGCCTTCACTAATTCTACCAGTGCTTCTGGGGCCTGGAACAACTGCGGAACTGTCCAAATCAGCTTTCTTTGGAACTTGTTATATGCTTTCTCCAAGTCTAGGCATGCTCAGTTGGACATTTTCCTCATGACTAGTTTCTTCTCTAGTATCTGTCTCACTGCAAACATCTGATTTAAACGTGAACTGCTCATCTCACATTTCACTTTCTACTACTCTGTAATATTCATTCATTAATAACCCTCTCCAGAATGTTCATGCAACGTGACAGGAGTTTGTTGCCTCTATACTGCCCACAGCTGTGAATGTCCACTTTGTTCTTGAACACTGGCACTAGTATGCTTATTCTCCAGTCATCATCTGGATATGGCTTTATATATATGCGCGTGTGTATATATAATATATATATATATATCTATATATATATATATATATAAATATATATCTATCTATCTATATATATATATATATATATATATATATATATATGTGTGTGTGTGTGTGTGTGCGTGTGTCTATATGTATATAAGCTTGCAGTCACAATTCTGAAGGCTTGAGTCTGAAAGTTGTGTGGGCGAAAGGCAGTTTTCAAAGTTGCACAATGCTGAACTGGAATAATACAACATCATAATAACAAACATAAAGCTTGATTCATTATTATGAGTTTGGCATTATGAATAGAGATTGCAGTACAGTGAGGATCAAGGAACTTACTCCTTTCCTCACTGAAGTGTGACCTCGGAGTTGGTATATATAATTTTCAGGGGGTGAGGGAGTGCAAGGGGGCTTGCCCTCCTGCTAAGAGATAAAAAAAGATATATGAATTTTTGAAAATGGAAGTCTGGTATGTCGAATGTCGAACGTCGTAAACATGACGTTCAAGATTTAGGCTGGATTTTCATATTCCGAATTTTACTTTGATGTTTTGATGACAAACTGTTCTGCCTTTCAGATTGTGATAATAAACTATATATATATATATATATATATATATATATATATATATATATATATATATATATATATATATATATATATATATATATGTGTGTGTGTGTGTGTCTGCGTGTGTGTATAAACTTGACTAAATACATTGCTTCTGTTAGACTGGACTTTGCTGAAAAAGGCCCTACCAATAGAATCAAATAGAAATAACTACATAAAACAATTGTATGAGTTAAAAATAGTGCATTTCTTTAGGAAAAGGGCTGTCACCAAATACATTTACACAAAGTGTCATTTTTGTGGAGCAGTTAAGTTACATTGTGTGGCATTATTGTGGGGCAGGTTTGGAAACTCTCAGACATTAAGTGGGGGTCATGCCTCTTTTTAGTGGGTTCAGAAGAAGAAAATGGGAGTGAATTATAAGATGCAATTACATCTAGAAGTTTTGTAGGTAAACAGAAATGGTTGAAAAAAGGCAACGATGAAATATCTGAAGGTGAAGAGAAGTGCATAGCAGGCACTTAAGTGGGAAGAGGACAAAGAATGCTAAGCAATAACCGATGACATGGTGTGGTATATTGAAGATTTACCCATGGTTGGTGTGGTTTAAATAAAGCCAACCCTGGGTAAATCTTCACTATACTACAACCACGGAGTCGGTTATTGCTATTATACAATGGCATTATTTAAGAAAAAATACATAAATCTTAAATAACGTCTTTGTATAACAGCACATTACTGTTCTTCTGCTGGTTGTGGTACACTGCTTCCTTGTTTTGATGTACTGAGCATGCTTATGGGACTTACATCCCATGCATACCCAGTACATCAATGCTTTGAAACGGAAGCAACAAAGAAAAGAAAGTCTCCATTGCTCCATTTTTTCTTTTTTTTTTCTTAGTTAAAACAAATGTTTTGAGCACGTTATACCTATGGGAAAAAGTCCGGTTGACCAGACCTTTTTCCATTGGTATATTGTGGGATTTACAATGGGCACGCTGGCCAATCAGCGTGCACATTTTGGAATATTAATGGGGGGTCATTGTATAATGAGAGATATATCCTAAAAACTATAGACTGATAACTTGCCTTACAGCTATGCATAAACTATACACTGGAACTGATGCTACAGACTTTATAGATATTTAGAACATAGAACAGAAGGGTAATAAAAAAAGTCATATGGAACAAAGGATCATTTGTTGTTAAATAAAGTCATAATGGAGAACAGTAAAAAGGGGAAGAATCTAAGTATGGCATGAATAGTCTACAAAAAAAGCATTTGATTGTGTCCCACATTCATGGATGAGTGCTTAAAATGTATAAGATACACCCTAGACTGATCAATTACAATACAGCAAACATGAAACAGTGGCACACCACTTTGCAGTTAAGCTATAATAAAGGGCAAATCATTATTCCAGGGATAAAAATTCAAAGGGGATATTCCAAGGTGACTCTCTGTCACCGCTGCTCTTTTGTTTTGCCCTTAATCCATTAAGCCGTCTACATAACAGATTAGGTCATTGCACAATTTGGCTCCCAGAAAACAACAAAGTACAAAGGCTTCTCATCTTCTTTTTATAGATGATTTAAAATTGTGTAGTTCAACAGTTGAGGAACTGAAAACCCAACTGCAAGTGGTCAAACCATTTTCAGATTATATAAGAATGTCATTTGGTCCTGATAAATATGCAGAAGCAACCTTTAAAGCAGGAAAGCTGAAGCATCAAGAAAACATCACTTTGGGACAGGAATGTGATATAAAAGAATTTGAACAACAGGGAGTGAATAAATATTTGGGAATTCATGGAGGGTCAACAATAAAACATGAATGAATGCAAATAAAACTTAGTAAGGAATATTTTAGATGACTTAAATTAATACTGAAAACATCACTGACAAAGTTCAAGCTATAAACCAATTTGCTCTTCCTGCCCTAACTTACAGTTTTTGGGTGATTAACTGGCCCCAAAAGATGTTAGATAGATTGGACAGGAAAACAAGAAGGATGCATCATGCTCAAATGATCTATAAAAATCCATTCATACCAAGACTATATATTCCTCATTCTCTAGGAGGTATGGGCCTCCCCGAAATTGATTACATGTAAAGATCTGCAATTGTGGGACTGCATACATATCTGCTGACCTCACAAGCCCCAAGCATTTGAAAGTTTTAAAACATGAGGAGAATAAGATGACTTCCTTGCTTAGTTTAGCAGACGCATATTGGCTTCAAGCGGGAATTGAAATCAGAACAGAAGTAGATAAAAATCAGGCAGCAACTGAATGTGCCAAAAGAACAAAAGAAAGAATATAAGGTGAAGAATCAGATGAGAAGGCAAGAAATATGGAAAATGCATAAATATAGTTACAAGTATAGAACACTCTTGTAATAACCTCATGTTGATTAGGACTGAATGCAGGAATAGTTAAGAAGAGGTGAATTTATGCCAAAAGGTGAAAGGTTAATATTGGAGGCCCAAGATAGTGGACTACGTACATGTTGGTTTACAAAATCTATAGAACATGTGGGAGAAACAGACAAATGTAGGTTTTGTAAAACAGAATTGAAACAGTCACACATCTTGTTACTGGTGGTGATATACTAATGGCAGAAGGACTGAATAATGAAAGGCCTAATAATGTGGCATGACTGTTGCATTGGGGATTGTGTAAACATTGTAATACTGAAGTGACTGAAAAACACTGGAAACAAAAGCCACAAAGAATTATAGAAAATGGTGAAGTTTATATCACATGGGATCACCCATTACCAATAGTTCAAAAAGTAGATGTGAGAAAACCAGATATAGTATTCCACGAAAAGAAGACAAAAACTAGCATTAATTATTGAAATTGCTACACCCAGTGACTATAGTGTCTTGTATACAGAGAGACACAAAGTCATAAAATATGACAATTTTCAGGTAGAAATGAGGGTAATGTGGAAGAAGGATACCCAGACATTTCCAAAAGTAGTAGGAACAGCGGGTCTTATAAAAAAGAATTTACAATCATACTTAGATATGTTAACAATACATGTAACATTGTATGAACTGCAGAAGGAGTAATTTCAGCGCACATTGCAGGTGCTGTGATGAGCCCTTCTGGCTAACAACAAGGACTGAAACAATACTAATTTCATGAAATTTAATCCTATTTTGACTTAGGAATGGGGTCCATTCTTGTCATGGTATTAGAAACGACTGGGAGAATTTAAAAAAAGTGATATAGGGTGGGAGAAGGATTTTGTTATTATTTGTGTGTTTAGTTATCTGAGATTTTTATACATTTTTTATTTGTTTAACTGACTGTATGTAAGTCTGTGTATAGTTTGTTTTTTAGTCATGTGTTTGTCATAGTTTCATAGGAGGTTACTAGGCTAGCCACCCCCCAGAGCCCTTACATGACTAGCTATGTTAATCCCAGGTTGCACCAATTGTCCTTATTAAGTAGACATACTTTGCAGAGTTAGTTTACGGTCAACACCAACTCTCTGTCCATGAGGGACATGTGTGACATACCCAGGGTGGTTTTGCTGTCTCCCATCCATTTGTCCAGGTTGCGCTTGAATAAGGTCAGTGAGGAGCTCTGCTTCATGTGAATTTGAAGTTAGTTCCAGAGGAGTGGCAGTCTCCAGGAGAAATATTTGCCACCCCGGCATATTCTGTTAATGTTGAAGACTAAGATTAGTTCTCTAGAGCAAGTGACTGTTATGTGGTTAGATTTGCTGTTGTGAAGCATATCTCTCAGGGCAGGTTCAGAGACTGCCCTGTATGCCAGGCAGAATTTTTCTCTCAGCAGCCTATACAATACAGAGTACAGTGACAGGGCTTTTAGTCTATATACATATGTCATGGTTTGGAGGCCATGTATTTTCCTGGTGAGGAACCTCTCTGGTCTCTCCATCTGCTGCAGGTGTTTGTTGAGGTACATGCAAAAGGAAGCATTGTACTCTATTAGTGGTCTGATGAAGGTCCAGTACAGTGGGGCTATAACATCCCTAGATCTGGCTGCGATACCCTTACTTATAAGGTGTGTAATGTCGAATGCTTTCCTTACCACAGTGGAAACCTGGTGGCCGAAGTTCAGATTGCTATCTGCCTGTGTTCTTAAGACTTGCAGCACTGAGTAGTTAGTGAGAATTCTACTTTGCTAAAGGGAATAATAATGCACTTTTTTGCATTTTATTTAGACCATGGCTTTGGCACCAATCATTTGTCTGTGTTATCCCTTCCTGTAGTATGTTAACATCATTGTGAGACTCAATGATTTGTACCCAATTTGCGATCATCAGTGAGCTTAGTAAACCAAAGGCCATCTCTACTTTAGCCTGGACTTCTGAGAAGTAGATTCTGAACAGTAAAGGGCCTAGTACAGAACCTTGTAGTACAGCATTGGTGATTGGTGTACTGGTAGAGGTGAAGTCACCAACTTTGACAGTATGTTTTTGGTCATTGAGTCAACAGGCTAGTCACCTAGTGATGTAAGGGTTGATCCCCAGTTGATACAGCTTTTCAATGATACCTGCATGGGGGATTGTGTCAAAAGCTTTGGCCAGGTCAAGGTAGGCAGTCTGTACTGTCTTACCTTTATCCAGGGTTTTGGTGACTTTCTCAAAGAAGGTTTAATAAACATGATCTACCTTTAACAAAGCCAAACTGGGTTGGGTCTAGATACTAGGCAGAGGACTGATGTCTGGTATATGGCCAGTGAGTCCTGGGTTGGTGAAGTATGCACCAAATTTATTTGCTAGCAGGTTGGAGATTTTCTCTGGTGCAGTATGAGGGGTACCATCTATTACCAGTTCTGTGCATAGTGGGGTATTACCTTTTAGATTTCAGATGTAATTAAAGAATGCCTTATAATTATCCTTAGCCAGGGACACTATTTTAGCATCATACTTAGCTTTAGAGGATTTGCTTGATCAAGCTGAGGAGGGAATTCTTCCTCTGCTGAGTCAGTTTTCTCTTGCTGTTAGACATCAGGTTTTTCTTCTTGTTGTATAACCTGTTTTGGGAAGACCTGGTTTTTACCCTGTCAAGTACAGCCAAGTCTATGCTGTTACTTAAGTGTTTGTGCAGGGCATCTGAGTACGCCTCTACATAGGAGTCTTTGTTGTCTGTGAGTGCGGGGGGAAGGGGTATAAAACATTTTATAGCATCACTTAGTAGTCTGACGTTTGCTTTGAAAAATGGTTTCAGGTTCAATAGTTATTTCGAATGAGACAGTTTTATCATCCAACCTTATCAGAGAAGGCATCACACAGGGTGGAGTGCAGTGACTCCCCATGTTTGTGAGTAATATGTCTAGGATGTTTTAGTCCCTTGTGGGAGTGCAGACTATCTATTCCAGAGCATTTGAACTGAAAGTTCAGGAGCCTCTGGATGAGTGTGTTTGCACTTGTGTATGTCAACCAGCTGATGGAAGACTAGTTGAAATCACCCATAATTTAGGTTTTGGTCTGTATGAACAGTGATTCCATTAAGTCCAGGTAGGAGGTATGCATTTGCCGGTTCATGGAGGGGGAGATGATGTGGTAGGGTATTTTACCTTTAGTCAATTGGGCATGGAGTACTTTGAGAGACTCTTACTGTCTGACTAGTCTCGAGGTGTACTTGGCTTTAATGAAGATACGTCTCCACCTTTGTTTTTTCATGCTTATTTTGTGGTCTGAACATGTGGAAGGCTGCAGAGCTTAGGTGTTCTCCATGGTCTTGAACCATGTCTCAGTGACTGCACAGATGTCAGGATCTTCCAAGGTGTGGAGTGCTTCCAGGAGTGCAGCTTCATGTTTAGAATTCTAGCATTAAGCAACAGAACCTTAGGTTTTCCTTGGGTGGATTTTGTTGCATCAGACATTTTGTTGTTTTGACATTTCCTAAAAAATACACTATGGGGGAGACAAGTGCCTTTGCAGATATCAAAAGTCTAGAGGAAACAGGTGCAGGTCATCTCTGGCAAATCAGCAAGGCCTAGCAACTTTGTCATCCCAGGCTGACAGATACTAGATCCCCCAGAACTGACACCAGAAGCTATGCCATTTGTTAAAGTCAATCATTCTTTGTTTATATCAAGAGTGAAGGTAAAATGCTGCTTAGGGCTAGGGTCATACCTGCATAGGACACATAGTCTGAGAGTTCAGTCATGTCTCTCTTCATATAGTCCAGGGAGGTACAGCTCAGGTCATTCACCCCAACATGAACTATGAACAAGTCATAATGGTATTTGTTGTTGAGTGACTTGAGTGAATGTATGATCTGATGGCACCTGGCACTTGACAGGCAGTTGACAGTGACGTTCTCCTTGTCCAGCCTAGTGAGGGGAACATATGTGCGTCACACTATGGAGTCCCATATAACCAAGACATTAGGTTTAGAGGTGTTTTGCTTTATGAGCTTATTTGTTGAGACACATTTGTGTGTTATTATGTGTAGTGGTTTCAATTTGGGTAATAGTGTGTGCACTTTGTTTACATTGGGGAGGTCTCTGGACTTTTGGTAGACTTTTAGTGAGTACCTCCCCATATGTGGGTCTATGTGTCATAACTTTCATGGCTTTATTTTGTGTGAGAGGTGGAGATTGTCTACTGACAACCTGATTGGTATCTGGTTTGTTGTTACATGAGGGAATGTATTCCAATTTAATAGTGTATTTACATCTCTTACATAAGGTATTTATTTGTTGTAGGAGTAAATGGTTGTCAGTAAACATGAGGCAATTAATACATTGCCTCTGTATTCCCATGTACATCAGGCTGGCCGGAGACATAATGGAAAATTGCCTATATGTTATAGCAGGCTTTTACTGTATGAGCTATTATGGAAAGGAGAGGGCTAGGGTGAGCAGATATTGGTACTATCAAAGGCTGATTATTTGAGGTGTGGCTGATAGGTATGGCAGTGCTGCTCAGTGCACACCTAAGTCACCTTTAGTGCAACAGAGGAGGTTATGAGGGGTCCACTGAGAGTTGCCAAAGGAAAAAACTGTGTTTCAAAGCATTTGCATCTGTATAGGGCAGGGTTAAACCCCATTGGGTGATGCACAGCAATGTGCAAATGTGAGGCTTAAATACAGGCAACATTAAACAGTTTTAAACTAATCTGTCAATTGGAAAGTACACAATGAACCTTCCTCCAATGATCCCCACCTCAGACAATGGTGTAGCCACACTCTTCTGCCACAAGGGTGCAGGGGAACCTTCCTAAATGTAAGATGGCTGTTTTCTGTGCTCAAGTGTAACAAAACCAGACTAGTTTCAACAGGACTGAATCTAGACTATGCTATCTAGGCTGAAAATACAGGGCAGAAAATATACAGTCACAAAAGTAAAAAGAAGAAAAAAATGCAGTGATCAGACACAATGCAATTGTCTTGATATTTTCTACTGGATATAATTGCTGAACAAGCCAAATCTTACTTGAAAATTGTATTGCAGTTATTTCTGATGCATTTCATTTGTTGAGATGTCTTTAATAAAAGAGAAAGAAAAATGTGAAATGAATAGACACAGGAGAGAACAGGACATGGGATCGCCAGTACTAGTGAGGATGAGAAGCTGGATTTGAGCTCAAATGGTAAGAAAGGAAGGGGGTGGTTGGGATAGGATTTTGTGAGAAACTAAGAAAAATGACTAGTCTTATAGGCAAAGCCATGGAAAGAATGATCATGGACATGCTCAACAAAGATATAGGAAATATGCAAACACTGGATCCCTCCTAGTTTACCTTTGTCAAAGGATGGTCATGCCAACTGAACCTGGTGAGATTTTTTTGAAAAGGTCACCAAGTCAATGGATGAGAGTAAAACAGTGTATAATGCCTCCATTGACCTGGCTAATGCATTTGATACAAAACTCAACTCAAGCATTGTTAGTAAACTTAAGGAATTAGACATAAACTTTTATATAACATGGTGAATAGCCAGCTGGCTTAGATATAGGACCCAGGAAGTTAGGATTTGTGCAACCACCTCCTCAAAGAGGACAGTCAATAGTGGAGTCCCTTAAGGCTCTGTGCTAGGCCCACTACTCTTTGGCATCGACTTCTCAGATTTCAAGGCCAATGTCAAAGGCCTCTGGCTGACCATGTTCACAGATGAGTTTAAACTGGGAGCAGTGATAGAATCCCGTATGCCCCCCAAGACACTAATATTTTAGAAGTGGGTCTAACACAGACCAATGACTGTTACTAAAGCCATGGCTTAAGACTCAATACCAAGAAATGCACTATAGTACCTTCTGAGAGGTCGGCCACCCCAAGAAACTATGTCATCAATAAACATTCCTAAGAACTGACCCACTAGTCAGGGATCTGGGAACACATGTAGACAGTAACCTGGTTTTCGACTCACATGTGTCTAAGGTAGTAAGGAAATCCTTCTATGTTGCTCAACTTATAAGTAAGTGCATGGCATCTAGGTCCAGGGAAGCCATTGTATCACTTACTATACTCAGCCATCATCAGACTTATTATTGAGTACACTGTCCCCTTTGGTATGTATCTAACCAGACAAATGCAGCAACTGGAACTTCCGCAGAGGTTCCTTACAAAGATAATACAGGGCATAAACACAGTTTCCTATGGAGATCGCCTTAAAGTCCTATCTGCATACTCGGTCTCCTACAGACTACTAAGAGTTGATCTATGCCTGGCATACAAGGCATCTCTGGACCCCACTCTGATGAACCTTTTGCACATCCGCAAAACAAACAACATCAGAACCACTGGATCTAAACACCTAAATATTGCTGGCAATGTAAATAGGACATATTGGAGAGACAGGTATGCATCTCAGAGAATTCTGTGCCAGGCTTCCCATCTTTGTGAAACAAAGTCCCTTACTAACCCTATTTAAGTGAAACTTGGACCATTGTACAGGAAACCGAAAAGTCACCCTGATCTGGTACCTATGTCTCTGATGGACAGAGGCAGTCAGTAAATCATGTCATAACCAACAATCACCCTCAATATAAACATTTAAAACATATAACTTGTGGGACACATTTGGGTTACATGGCTAGGCTTATAAAGACCCTTGTGATCATTAGCCGAGTACAAACCTGTGAACCTATGATTATAGCTTTGACCTCTTAATTCAGATTTCTATCCACACAATACACAGTGATCTTGACAAGACCCCTATTCAAATCATAGTTAGCTACAGGTCCTCAAATCTGACTCAAGATGCCCAGTCCACCTATCTGGGCCTCTTCAACTCTATCAAGATTCAACCCTTTACCCTGATCCTGGGTGACTTTAATTACCCAACCATAGATTGGAAAAACTACTAATACCAAAACACAAATGCCCAGAGATTCCTCAATTTTATCAAGGCAAATACCTTGGAACAGCTAGTCGATAACCCCACAAGAGGTGATAATATCTTGGACTTGGTATTAACCAACATGAGTAACCACTGCAGCACCCCTACAGTATCATCTTCCCTGGTAAGATCTGACCATAAAGCAGTCATGTTTGAAGTCACTATCTCCCCTGACCCTACTCTAGCTAGGGTCAAACAAAAAAAACTTCTCCAAAGCTGATTACAACCTCCTAAGGGATGGTATCAACAGCTTCACAGCCCCCTCCCCTCTGTAGGAACTGGCACCAATGCCTAAATCTACACCAAAGTACTATACGAGCATTTATATAGATGCATGGAATCAGGAATACCTGACAGGACAAAATCATGCTCCGCAAGGAAGAGTAAACCTGTCTGGTAGACATCTGCAATAAATAAACTATATAACAAAAGGAAAAAATTGCTATCCAGGACCAAGAAGGAGCAGGTGCCCAAATAGAAGCAATCTCTCCTTAGCCTGAACAAGCAAATAAGAGCACTAGTGAAATCCTCTAAAGCCAACTTCAAGTCCAAATTGGCCACATCTACTAGAAACAATCATAAGGCCTTTTTCACATATGTCCACAATCTCAAAGGAAATACCCAGATCTGTTCAGAATTGGTGGTCAAGGACACCACATACACAAATGCTGTAGATATAGCCAATCTACTAGCTTACAGATTCAGTGAAAACTTCACCCCTCTCTCTCCCCCTATCATTAAATCAGGACATCCTCATTATCTGCCTCCTACCCCTTATCTCTAGGGAACAGGTCATCACTGCCCTTTCAAAGGCAAAAAATACAGCCTCCATGGGAACCAATAACATCCCAGGCTGCATCCTGCATGAACTCAGGCATGAACTTGCAGCGCCATTATGCGCCCTATTCAATCAAAGCCTTAGTACTGGCTTTGTCCCAGCCAAGATGAGGACAGCCACTGTCATCCCTTTACACAAAGGTGGAGCATCCATCAATCAGAGAAATTATAGGCCTGTCAGCCTAACTAGCTTGATCTGCAAGGCCATGGAATGGATTATCATGAACCTCATTAACATGGACATTGGCAATCTCCAAACACTTGACCCCACAGTTTGGCTTTGTCAAGGGGAGGTCATGTCTGCTAAATCTCATTATTGACCTCTTTGAGACAGTCTCCAAAGCCATGGATGAGGTGAAGACGGTGCACACTGCCTACCTTGACCTGGCCAAAGCCTTCAACACTATTCCCCAATCGGGCATAGTAGATAAACTCTTTCAACTAGGCATCAATCCATTTGTTACCAGAAGGGTAGTAAACTAGCTCACTGATAGAACCCACCTAATCAAAATAGGGGAAGCCGCCTCAAGCAGTAGACCTGTAATGAGTGGTGTACCCCAGGGATCGGTCCTGGGGCCTCTGTTATTCAGGATATACTTCTCTGAGGTGTAGGCCAAAACCAGTGGGTTATGGCTGACCAGGTTGGCAAATGACTGCAAGCTGGACATGGTCATCAATTCCCCAAGTGATGTGGACGTCCTTCAAGAGGGTCTCACCCAAACAAATGACTGGTGCCAGAAACATGGCTTCAAGCTGAATGCCAAAAAATGCATCATCATTACCCTGGGGAGAGTGATGTCCCCACATATTATCACATTAATAATGTCATAAGTACTCAATCAGTAGTGAGGAATTTGGACACCAAGTTTAATAGTAACCTTACTTTTGACCACCATATTGCTTCCATTGTACGAAAACTTTCTACATGGGCCACCTCATAAGTAAGGGTTTTTCATCCAGGGACAAAGATGTCATAACATCCCTGTATTCTTCCCTTATAAATCCAGTTATTGGGTACAATGCTCCCTTCAGCATGTACCTCACAAAGCACATACAGCAGCTGGAGAGACCACAGAGGTTCCTCACCAGAAGAATCCAGGGCCTCCAAACACCTAGCATTCACAGATAGGCTAAAGGCCCTGTCCCTCTTCTCAGTTTCAAAGAGACTCCTCAGAGGTGACCTCTTTCTGGCATATAAAGCAATCTCAGACCCTGCCTTGATGGGACTGCTGCATATCTGCAAGTCAAGCCCCACTGAAGTAACCCATACGCATGACCTCAACCTGGTCTGTGATATCAATAGAACTTGTAGGTGGGACAGATTTGTGTCCCAGATATTCCCCCATCTGTGGAATAGACTCCCTCACCATGTCAAGCAGAGTACCTCATTATCCCTTTTTACACGCAACCTGGATAACTGCATGGGAAACAGAAAATACACCCCGGGGATTCCACCTGTTTCCCTGCTGGACAGGGGCTTTGGGTGCTGACTTGTCTAATCATGGGCTAAACTCTTGGCTATGCTAATAAGGGCCTCAGGGCTAATAGCCTAGTAACTTCCTATGATCCTGTGATCATGAGTTTACTATTGTAATTAATAATTTGAAGGGGGAAGTGGTCCAAATGCAGATGATCTGGTAAGTGTTGCAAAGAAGAGTAGTCAACATATTCCAATTTTATTCAAAATCACTGCAATGTTCCATATTTCTGTGCAACAGTTATTTAAGCAATTATGTTTATTAGAAATCTTATTTTGTGGAATATATAGAATTGGTATTCTATATAGATAGACAGATAAATAGATAGATAGATAGATATATCTAACCGCACTAAATCTGTTGTTCTATGAGTCTCGCCTTTGCCTGATAAAGGCCTTACCAATGTTTTCAAACAGAAATAACTATAGAAACATTCTCTCTTAGAGTTGAAGCCTGGAATTCTGAATGCTCAAAGTTTCTCAGATAGGGTGCCTGGTTTTCCCCTTGCCTAGTGGATCAACAGCCTAGGAGGTAGTATATTTAGATATAGTGGATGTTGGGGAAATAACCCCCTCAGCAGGGAGACACAGTCCTCTGCAAAAATATTATTCCAAAATTCTCCATTTTAAAATGTTTAGCATTGACATTTCTGACATAAGCCAAATATGTGCATACATATTCTGTTTCTATAGAAATAATTTAGTTAAAACCTTACCCAGTTAATAATAAACTATCAAATAAAGAAATAAGCAGACCTCATTTATAAGATACTAAAACAAGCACATGCATTTTGGTTTGCAAGGTAAACTGTTCCAAGAGCAGTAAGAGTTAAGAGATGAGATAATTTAGTTAATTCTAGTTTTGTAAAACTGCATCTGCATAGGACATAGTGTAAGAATGTTACTTATAAAGAACATAATCTGTAAAATGGAGATGGCACTGTGGGGGTGTTGTTTACAGAGTGCATGCATATGTGTAGAGGTTAATTTTTACAGATAACTCAACAGTGAAATACTAATTTTGTTGTTATGAGATGCAGAATACATAGCATTTCTTTACCTTGTTACTTCCATATTATATCAGTTTGCTGAGTAGACATATTTCTATTTATGCAGGACAAACAATGCACATAAGTTACATGATTTGGTTAGGTTTATAAAGTGGGAGATGATATGATTATAACCAAGATATTTCATTTCAAAGCACTTTACATAAACCATTGTGTTGTACTGCCTCAGTAACAGAATGTAAGATGCCATAACGCAAGATAACATAATGTAATAAAACATAACATAAAATGGCATGGGTCCTAATTCCAAAAGACTTGCTCTCAGTGTAAATAACTTACTTCGATGTATGCCTGCCCAGATTTCAAAAGACTTGTTCTTGGTGTTAAGAGATTTAGTCTATTGTATACACCACATTACATCACTTACACCAAGTGCAAGTCTTTTGGAATATGGTCCCTGCTGTAAGCCTGATTTATAGATAGGCTGCACACCAGAATTAGCCAGTTACATTAAAAGCAAGTCGTTAGGAATTGAGGCAGGTTTACACAGGAGTAAGTTGCTTACACTAAGAGTAAGTCTTTTGGGATCTGACCCATGCCATAACATAACTTTTATTCACACAAACTATGTTACTTTGTGTTATGCCACTGGACCACATTGTCACTATGCTGACCTGTGGCACAAATATATTGGATCTTGCCCTTGCTAATATAGATGATCACTATACACCACCTAGTGTAATGTCCTCTCTGGTAAGATCAGACCACAGAATGGTCTCCTTTGAAGTAAAAATAAAACCTGCAACCTCAGCTAACCCTAGAATGTCCAGGAACCATCAAAGGTTAACTTCCTACTATTAAGTGATAACCTGACAAAATTTCAAGCCCTCCCTCAAATCTAGAGAACACTGTTGCATAAGCAATACTGTACACATAAATCCTATACAAGCATGTTTATAACTGTATAGAGGCAACTGTACATACCAGGAATAAATAGAGAATTAACACAGAAAAAAGTTACCCTGGTGGAATCACAACATCAACAGGCTGTAGAACAGAAGGAAGAAAATTATGGCAAAAATTAGGAGGTGTAGCACCCATCAGGATACAAGTTCTTTCATCAAACTAAAGAAACAATTCAGAGGACAAATGCAGTCTACCAAAGCCAAATCTGAGGAAAATTTGGCCTCCCAGGCCAAGGAGAACCACAAGGCATTCTTTAGCTATGTCAGCAACATCAAAGGCATAAACAATTGTGTGCAGAGCTCGTTGTTGTTGGAGTCACCTGTACTGAGTGAGAATATATACCAAACATGCTGAAGACAAATTCAGCTCTACATTTACCTTACTCACCCAGACTCCCCTTAGGAAGTACCATCATATATAATTCTCCTACTATCACTAGGGAACAGATCCTCAATGCTGTCTGTAAGGCTAAGAGTACTGCATTGATAGGCCCTGACAGTTTCCCAGGTTGCCTTCCAAATAGCATGAAACATGACCTATCAGGCCCTCTGAAATCACTATTTAACCATAGCATCCAAACAGACTTCATGCCTGATGAATGAAGAACAACAACCATCATCCTTCTGAAAGGCAGGCTATCTACAGATGGTGGAAACTACAAACCCATAAGTCTTCCTAGTTTCTATCATGGAAATGAGCAGGTCATGCCCACTTAACCTTGTGAACTTCTGTGAGAAAGTCACCAAAGCAATGAATGAGGGCAAATGGTTCAATTGCCTACCTTGATCTAACCAAGGCATTTGACCTCCTGAGCTTTGTTTAAAAATCATGAGGCTTGGTATAAATCCTAATGCCACCCAATGGATAGCTAGGTGGGACACAGACAGGATCCAGGAAGTTAAAACTGGGGATCCCACCTCTACAAAGAGGCCAGTCACTAGCAGAGTCCCTCAAGGATTGGCCCTGGGGCCACACCGTTTTGGCATCTACTCGTCTGAAGTAAAGGCCAGTGTAAAGGGCTTCTGGATAACCAAATTTGCAGATGATTGCAAATTAGCAGCAGTCACAGAATCCACCAGTGACTGTAATGTTCTGCAGGAACAGCTGACAGAGAAAAATAACTGGTGTCAGAGTCATGGACTACATTAAATACCAATAAATGCATAATAATACCCTTCAGAAAGTCTTCCAGCTCTGGTAACTAACATATAGACAACACAGACCTAAGAGATGATCCAGTATTCAGGGACTTAGGGACACAAATAGACATTAATCTAGCCTTTGGTCATTGTGTGTCTACAGTAGTGGGGAAATCATTCTATGCTGTTCAGCTTATAAGCAAAGATATGGCATGCGTATTCAATGATGTCACTGTTCCACTGTATTCAGCATTCACTCTCTTTAGTATGTGCCTAACCAGGCACATCCAACAACTGGAATGCTCATAGAGGTTCCTCACTAAAAAAATACAGAGCATATGTAACATGTCCTATGCATACCACCTAAAAGCCCTATCACTGTATTTTGTCTCCTGCAGGCTGTTGAGGGGAGATTTGTCTGGCATGCAAGATATTGTCAGACCCCACCCTGATAGACCTGCTGCATATCCACAGAACAAACAGCACCAGAATTACCCATTCTAAAGCCTTAAACCTTACATGTGATATAAATAGAACCTGCTGGAGAAACAGGTATGTATTTTCAGACTACCCCTTTTCTGGAACTGGCTACCCATCCATGTGAAGCAGAGTTCCCCTCTAACCCAATTCAAGTCTAAATTGGACAATTGGATAGTGAACAAGAAATTCATACCTGGTTTTGCACCTGAGTGCCCTGTAAATGGCTTATCTCCCATGACTCTGCTTGTAAATGTTATATCTCCCAAGCCCCTGCTTACACTTACCAAGGGTACCAGAACTTGTCAGAGATTTGGAATGCATGGCTAAGCTTAAATATGCCTTAGCGGTGATTAGTCTAGTGCATACCTATGCATCTGCTACTTGCTTAAATTAGTTCAGGGTCATAGGGAACTGGCAAGTAGTGGGTATAAAGCAGTAAGCGAGCTCTGAACTCTGAGCCAGTCTGTTGTAGGATTTGTACACACACATGTGCATTAGATGCTGGTGCACACACATACATGAGCAATTTAAAATCCTCATTAATCAACCTACTGTATGTCTTTGGGATATAGGAGCAAACTAGACATTGAAGTGACGGCCCACATGGAGACAAGAATAACATACAAATGACACATAACAAATAAGTTTGTTGGGATTTGAAATGCACAGAAATGATGCTGTCTTCTACAAGGAGCTCTGTGCCATACTATCAGATACCATATATCACAACATAGAATACCATAAAATGACATAATGCAACATGAAGTAATACAACAAAATATGATGTAATGCAATATAAAGCAACATAATGTAAGGTAACATAATGTAATGTAATACAACATATATTGTAATGTATGCCATATTGTAATGCAAAAGAACATAACCTAATGAACTATACCCAAAGCTTCAGATGGCACATAATAACCCAGTGCTTGGTGGTAATTAAATTGCATTAATATGGAGTTACCAGGGCATGCTAATGTCTCACTTCAGTCTGAAATTTATATTATAATTTTAGAGAGGCACAAACTGCTGGATGTAATATTTTTAGCTACTCACTTACAGAATATGCCACCAAACTGTACATGAAACAGAAGCCTTTTTGTTTGCATTCCAAAATGCTCAGCAAAATTTATAAAGACAAGTTTGAAAATGTTAAATGAAATAAAAAGTCATTTAAAGGTTTAGGAGGAATTCAGAACAATCCATGGCAGCTGTCTATGAATCCCAAATGTAAATTAAGGTAAAAGTAAATGCATTGATACCCAACACTGTTCCTAAAGTAAACATATTTTGATGATAAATGGCAGTACCTTTTGTCAGTGTAATAAATATCTTTATACTAGCTCATCAGTAATTGTAGGTATGTGTACCCACCTTCCACGCACCTTGTGTAAACTAAGCAACTTCCTCAGGCTCAGCTAGAAACAAAGCTTCTTACTGTCATCTGTTTTTTATCCTGGTTAGTAACTTTAATGAACCCAGATTGAAATGAGAGTGGTCCCTAGACATAGTTAAACATGCTGACTGTCCTATGTGTCCTTCTGGACTATTTCTGAATTCTAGTGGCAGTTAGCACTTGCATTGTGCTCGTGGCAGAGGTCTGGGACTATTAGAGGGAGGAAGCAGGTGGCATCTTTTAGAACAAAAACCTAATTACCTCCAAGCTGATCCAGAAAACATACAAGGATGACAACTTTAGCTTTAATAATGAGCTTTAAAGAAAAAGAGAGGGAGAGAGAATCTTCTACATGCACGTGTGTGTGTGTGTGTGTGTGTGTGTGTGTGTGTGTGTGTGTGTGTGTGTGTGTGTGTGTGTGCATGTTTGTGAGAAATCCCTTTCTGTTTACTTAAAGTTTCTGTTGCATCCTATCCATTGCAGACTATCACAGCAACCGAGTGTTTCTCTCCAATTACTCATGTGGGGGCAGTCTAATTTTCATAGGATTGTGCTTCATTGTGCAAAATTTGCAGTTTCACTTGTCTGTATGCACTGTGTCTTGAAATTTTAAGAGAAATAATGAATAATATTTCCCTAAGCTCCATGTATATTAATGTGGACATATTCTAAGAAAGCAGAATATGCTGTACACTGTGCTATAGCAATGAGCCTCCTGTATTTCTTCATAAAGCTACAGCTATTTAGTATGACTATTCTTCAGTATTTATACATTATATATCATTTCCCAAAAATCACATTAAGGTATAATTCAGCTGTTTATTTCAGATTTAGAGTTGCATTTTGCATCCCTGATCTCTCAGCAGCCCAGAGTTTCATAGAAAGTCCAAAATTTTGTCTCATATTTTTGTTCTGTCTGTCATACAATTTGTGTTTTTCTGGCAAATTATTGAGGACTGAAGTCACTAAGTAATGACAGACATTCGAGTTTCAGACTTCACATCCATCAGAAGATGTATGCTAAGACATGAACTGTTATTCTAGCAACTTTTTATGTTTATAAGAGCAATATTTAAAACCTGTCTCTATTTTGGGGCTTTGTCCCTCCCCCATTATTTTTAGCCCTGTCCAGATGTTTTTGCACTAAGAATTTGAGAGGTATGTCGCATGTCACTGAGATTTCATTTAATTAACTAAGATCTTTGCTTCTAATGAGTTTCTTTGCGCCCACTGCTATCTCACTATATTTAAGCTGTACTATACATTACAACAGTTCTCAGTTCAACAGACTGTGATTCGACAGTTCAAGAGAAGGATGACCAGGAAGGAAAGAAGGAAGGGATGATGGAAGAAAATGGAGCCGATATGGTATTCTAATAAAAATATAATGACATCAGCCAGGTGTGTACAGTATTAAATATCTGGAGGTGCAGTATGCAAAATATTAGTAGAATGTTAATTAAAATGGAATCCGTTATGCATTAAAATGTTTCTCTGATGTGCCAGAAGGGTTTCAATAGTTGGGTTAAGCAGCATAACAGATCTGAACTAAACTGTTTCATATAGTGTTTCATATTTATCAGACCTAAAGAAACAAGCCAGCAATTAATCAAGGTCTCTGAGTCAGCATGCAACACACTTTGCTTTGATGCTTTCAAATGTTTGGCTGGGCGGAGGGAAGCATAAATAACTGGTATATTTGACTTTGAGTAACAGCTCAGTATACAGATGAGGATGGTCCAGGTTATTTATAATATAGTTAATTGTTAATCACACACTGAAAGTGTTAAGGGTGTAAAGCTCAATGCTAAGTAAACATTTTACTGAAAATATTTTTATATGCAGAAATTGGAGAAAAGCATTGTAAAAATGAAAATAAATATACAGTAAACCCTCAGTTAACAGGCACCTATGGGGATTGGTAGATGCCGGATAACTGTAGTTTCTGGTTGCTTGAGAGCTACTATTAAAAATAGGCCTGACTAATACTGTATCATATACTATCTGTTTGGTTTGGCTTGTTCTCAAGTTGGGGAGTGAGGGAATTTATTCCTAACTTCCTTTTTAAAACTCTGAAACTCTAAAAATGTAAGGTATGTTTCTGCTGGGTGGAAAATGGAAAGTGCAACACATGAACATTGTACTGTATTTCTTTCATTTTTTTTGCCATTTGCTTGAGTTCTGGTTAACTGAGAGTTAACTGTAGTGCAGAATATAGTTTACTTCTCCAGTATACTTTCAAAAACATTGTTGTGTCATCATTTTCATTAGAAGACTGTACACACTAAGTATTGTTATATTTTTAACACATGTATATTCACACAAGTTACAAGTGACCTCAGTAAAAGGAAAATTTTCCTAATATTTTAGAGAACTTATGGAAACTGAATATGCTCCGCAGCATTTTAGTCAACACACCCATAAATCCATCAAGCAGATGTTCAGCTTAAGGAAAAGTATTGTAGCACTTATCTCTCTGATTACAGACAGTTACTATTATCATGGGGATATTACTGGTTTTCATCAACAGTGACACATCACCATGAATGCAGACCTGAGCTGTCATCATTATAGCCAGACCAACTATAAGCTCTGCATGCACTTATTTGATAATGGTGTAGGTAGGTTGATATAATGACCCTTTTGATCCATGACTCCCTGACCCAGGCAGAATCACACACAATGGCAAAGATCAAATAGAAGACAAACAAGAGCAGATGGAGCAAGATGGCGGCTGACCTATAAGCAAAGTACCAGCAAACTCCAATATAAACATGGTGCATCAAACCCACTTATTACCCAAAAGCAGAGCTCCAAAAAACAAAACCTAATAGCCAAAGTCATTTTAATATGCTGCATATAAAATACTCTAAAGTAATTCCAGTAAACTGACCCGGTGGGAGAAATCTGACTTGGCTGCACGTCTCCTCGTGTTCCATGTCTCCCGAGCTGCAAGAGAGAAAAAAGACAGAAAAAAATAAGGCAAGAAGATCTAAAACAAGTCAATGTTAAATGAAAAATTAGACTTAATAGAACTGCAACAACAACAATCTCTCTCTAATACACTTTAGAAAAATTGTCATAAACTAACTTGAAGGGAGAGCTCCAACTTGGCTGCAGGTATATGCATGTTCAGCATCTTTTGAACGGCAAAACAGAAGAAAAATAAGACAAGAAGATTCTAAATAAACCTGTGTTAAATAAAAAACTAAACTTAATAGAACTGCAACAGTAACAAATACTCCAATGATATGTCGAAAAGGCAAAGGAAATTGAACACATAGATATTCAGTTGACTAAAACAAAACTGTCAATGCTCTCTTCATCAGAAAATTAAATCATCTCAAAATGGGCGCAAACAGTCAAACAACAAGAAGACAAAAATCATAAAACAGATCAATCCCTCACCCTTGAAGACATAACATTGACACTGCAACCTCTTCAATCAGCCATACAACAACTTTCTGGACAACTTCAAATGCTTGATAGTACAATAAATCATTTATCTAATAGATTCCAATCTGCAAAAGCAAAAAATTCTTGCAAAATGAAGTAAAAATCAAGCAACTACAAAAAGACTTCAACTCTAATGCTAAATCTATTCAGGATATTCATGAAAAATGTTTGGATCTGGAAGCTAGAAGCAGACATAACATCATCTTCGTGCATGGGGTTTCTGAGATGTACAGTCAGTCAAAATGAATTGAAACCTTAGATAAAATCTTCAGCCACTACTGGAAAATCAAGAGGAAGCTAAGCAGATCATCATAAAGAGGGCGCATCAAGTAATCAGGAAATTGCCTATAATGGACAAACCAAAACAAATATATGTTAAATTATGAAACTACCAGAATGTGGGCAAAATCTGCACTTCTACCAATAGGAAAAAAGTCATAAACTGGAATGGCAATAAAATCAACTTTGAGCATGACATCTCTATGCAATAAAGCAGGATATGCAGAAGTTGGCTCCTTACTGTGCATTTCTAATAACCAGGAACATTACATTTCAGATGAAATACTCCTCCATACTAATCTTTCAATGCAAGGGTGATAAATACTCAATTGCTACATTGACAGAGGCAAAGCAGATGTTCTCAGCATTTTCATCTTTTCTCCTGAATGAGGACTGGTATGGTATGTTTGCTTGGGTTACTATAGTTTATTTTTACCCTCTGCAGATTCAAGATGGGTCTAAAGTGTAATTAAAGAGTGCAGAGTGATTGTGAATAGTAAGAATCATGGTCCTGACATGCAATAATTGGAGTACCCTATTTTTTTTTGGCTCAAGAATGGTCTGAAGTATGGATTAAACCTGACAATTATTGTCCTAATGAACTTCCTGTTTTCTTTTTCTTTTTGGAAGGAAGTGGTGTAATACATAGTCGTATATTGCTTGCTACTTCAGTTATTTTGAATATTAATTACTGGCTTAGTTTAGTAATATAGCCTGATCTTTAAAGGCTGTACTTTCTTTTTTTCATCTTTACTAACACTACTTAAAGCTATAAGAAGTTATAAATATACCTAATTTAGGAAAAATTACTGTATTGCTGTGAACATAAAATAACTCTTCAACTTATTTTATATTAGATTGTTTACTTGTCATTCACAGTATAGAATTCATATCAGGGCTAATAGCTGGAAATAGAGAGGATATAGGACAGATATGAGATACTTGCTCTTTGTAAAGTGTATTTTTATTCTAAACATAATTTTAAATGAGCTAAAATGTAACAGATATATAGTAAGTTTATGCTACTGGAATTACTACTTATTTAACCCTTTACAGCCTGTTAAACTACCCTCTTCCTGGTGTTGTGGGGTCATGGTAAGTCACGTTTTTTTTTTCAGGAAGAGTTAAGTGCTGCTTGCCTTTTCTGTTAAGACTAGCTTTAAACCCTAGGGGCATGATCCATAAAATCTATATATTTTAAATCCCAATAAATATTGTTTCAGGGGACAATTATGTGGATAATTGACTTATGGAATGTTAAAGAAATGGAAAGTTGAAATCATATTTGTCCGGGATACTCATGTAACATCTAGTCAATAATCTCAGATAAAGGGGAAGTAAAGGATCAATACAATTGCTGAGTCAGGCAATAAGTGAAATACCACTGGTGCTGTAATTATTATTAAAGAATCTTTTAAAGACATAATATTAAATCAGGATTCAGATAATGAGGGAAGATGGTGTTACATTAAGTATTAAAACACATTATTTGATAAACCATTTCAATTACTAAATTTATATGCACTTTGTTCTAAACAGCATGAATTTTATATCATAATGTATAAACATTTATCTTTCTTTCCAAATCATTACTATATTGTTGCTGGGGATGGAATGCTGTTAATAGTAGAAGTAAATCATATAACTTCTAAGCATCCAATGCGATATTGGAACTTAAAAGAGATTTTAGTCTTTTTGACCCTTTTAACTTCCAAAACAATAAAACTATCATGACAAAATATACCTGCTATTCTCATTGCTACAAAACTTGGGCCAGACTAGACTTCTTTCTAATATCAGGAATATTTTTAACTACTGATATCACTTTTTATGTAGGACTTCTCCATGTAGGTTCTTCTCCAGTCATTCAAGAATATCTGTTATAAACTGGTCCAATTTATGTAATCTAGGAAACGCCAACTGTAACTGGACCTTGAATCCTAGTTTACTTCAGAAAGAAGACATCAAGGCAGAAAATTATTTTTATAAATAATTTTCTGAATAATCTCTCTAATTCTCAAATACATCTTGACATTCAATGCGCTGCTATTAAAACATCAAATTAGAGGTCTCCTTATAAGTAAAGGGCCTTACTACACAAAAAAATTATATAAAGCAAAAGATAACTTAATAAAAAACAAGACTAACAAAATGTAACAAGAGCTACATACTGAGTCAGTAAAACAATTATCCAAACTCCAAAAAGAACTATACTTACTATATGCATTGCAACAATCACTTTATGAAGCAAAAACCTTAGCTAAATATTTAGAATGGGCTCAAGCCCCTTCCAAATTTGTTGCAAATATTATAAATGTCAATAAAACTTCTCCCTAATAACTGAAATGCTATATCAAGATTAATTTTATGACACTAGGAAAGAGATTATGCAAATATTTATACAGCTATACTCACAAATCTATAGGGAGCATCATTTCTTTTATGAACCTCAATAAAAATATATTTTAACTGGCTTGTCATTTCCAAACATTAATCAAGACCAAAAGAACCTCCTTACTAACTGATTATCAAACAAGAAATTTTGCAAAATTAATAACCTTAAAGTTGGTAAATCGCCTGTTCCAGATGGTATTATTGCTGAATTTTATAAAACCTTTGCACCAATAATTATAAAAAATGTATTGCATTTATTTTACTACTTGAAAGAAAATGGTATTAAAGATTTATATTTAAACAACTCAAGACAATATTTATTCCTAAGGGCAAATCTGATACTAAAAATTCTTTAAACTATAGACTGATTTCTTTTATAAAATGTATGTATCAAATTGTATTCTTCTTTATTAGCAAATATATTGAAAGGTATATTACCAAAATAATCTCACTAATCAATCTGACTTTATTCAAACTAGACAAACCTATGAACAGACATTCACAACTAATATTTTAATCAAAACCTCTAAACAACATAACAACTCAAGTTCTCTGTTAGCACTGAATGCAGCCTTTGATCACCTTAATCTAGATTTTATTGTCTCTGTTATGCCATAGTTTAATTTACCACAATCCTTTATTGAATGGATCATAATTATTTATACTAATGAATATGCAACATTATACATACATAAAATGTACTCCTCGCCAATAAAAATTATCAATGGAACTAGAGAAGGATGCCTATTATCTCCATATTTATTCAACATTTACCCTTATTAATAACACAAAAAACTATTCAACATATTCTTAAAATTTACAATGCTCAGATACCATTAACAGCCTTTGCTGATAATTTAAATCTCTATTTTTCTATGTCTAATACTGACTTACCTAAAATCCTACCTTGACTGTGTGTGTGTGTACTAAAATCCTACCTTGACTAAATTCTCTAATTATAAAGTAAATATGGTTAAATCTTCTACCTTTTCTTTAAACCCCAAATATAATTTCCCGATATAGAAATTAAAATAAATTATTCATTTAAATATCTGGGGCTAAACTTTTGTCATGACCCTACTCTTTTTTTTAACCAAAGGAATTAAATGCAGTTATACAACAGGATATACTTAGATGGAACAAACATAACTTATCTTTTTTATCACATGTTGCTATTATAAAACTGAATATACTTCCCAGATTATTATTCCAATTTAATTGAATGTTAAAATTCAAATGAAACTCTTTAAAGATATCACTACTAGTCTATCATTTTTTAGTCTCCAAAATCTACCAGGATCAACAATTTGTAATTGGCACATTCTAAAAATATTGCTGGCTTAGCCCTACTGGACTTTAAGACCTGTTATGATATAATAAATTCATGTAAACTTATAGCAATAGCAGAATTTATCCATCTCAAATAAATAGAAACCATTATAGGTGAAATTGTGGTCTAGCTTTACAAGTAAATACAGTTGTAATTCCAGGGCATTACCTTTTTTAGATAAGGGGAGTCTCAGAACTTTCAAAATACATAAATTCCTAAAGCATATAATTACTTTTTTCAAAATCTGATGGTTTCATTCAGTTTAAAAGAATCA
>NC_056726.1:1266362535-1266477535 GCF_019279795.1 Protopterus annectens
TTATTTTTGGTTATTGATAAAAATATTGTTAGATTGTGCCAGTTGTCATAGCTCAGGAGATGAAAGCTGCAGCTGTATTCATAAATTATAGGGGCACTTACTGTCATGAAAAAGAAGAATATTTTCTATATGCAGAGTAATGTGTAAGTGGAGCAGGTCATTTACAGTGTCATTAAGGAATAAGGAAAACTTTTTTGCCACTTGATGTCAGCTGTTGCCCCCTCTATGTTTTGCTAGATTGCCTGTCATTTTCAGACTCTGCAGTTTTGGTAGAAATAAGGATTGTATCACCATCACCTATACATACTGTGTGTTTCATATATTTTCATAAATTTCATACGTAAGCCATTGTGTCTTATGAGCATTTATGCCTTGCTAGCACCCTTCCTCAGTCCACACCTCTTTCTCCAGGAGGGCCATACTAGTTAATCCCAGAGTAAATTGGCAAATACCCATACAATCATCTAAGGTAGATAGTAAGTTACATTGCATAACATGCAGGGAAAGTTTATTCTAGAGGTTTGGTTGATGCTGGGTTAAAAACCTGCCCCTCCACCATATTTTATTTAGGTGTCTGGTCATAGTATATGTGAAGCCATTGGTCTTGTGGAGATACAAGTTGTCCTGGACAACTGGATATCTGAAGGCTTGGTAAGCGATATGGCAATCTTCCTTCAAAAGTTTCTAAGACACTGAATAATAGTATAGAACTTCCAGGGCCTATTGGTGGGTCTACCTAAAAATATTGAAGCCCCAGAAAATTGAAGACAACATCGTCGAGACAAAATCAGAGTAAACTCATTTCAGTGAAAGACCGAATCGTCGAATGTATTCTCAGGGTAAGTAACCTGTTGGCCAACAAGGTGAACTTTGCCCTTTTCCCAACTGTAGTGTGATCTCAGAGTTAATATATTTGGTTAAGGGGTATGTGGGAGAAATAACCCCCCACCTGGGTGGGTTGGGGATGATGCAGTTTTGTTTTTATGATGTTTGGTGTTAGTGGTTACTTACCCTGGGAAGATATTTGTTGATCCGGTCTTTCACTGTTGTGAGTTTTTACTGATTTCGTCTCAACTATATCATCTTCGATCTTCTGGGGTTTTGATGTTCTGAAGTAGACCCCTCTTGGTAACTCAGGGACTTAAAGATTGTCACCTCCTTAGATAGGAAACTTTAGAATCTTTCTAACTGACATGTTTAATGCGATACATCAAAGATGGCATTGTATTTGATAACTGGTGTGATCAATGATAACTATTAGGGAGTAATTATGCCCTTAGATCTTGAAGATATTTCTTCATTAATTAGCTGTACACAATAAAATGTTTCATTACAGGAGTTGTCACATGATGGTCAAAAGAAAGGGAATTGCCAACCAAAGTTCCTAGGTCCCTGACTACATTTTCATTTTGCAGTGATGTGTTGTTTATGCAGAATGATAAGGAAGAGACTGTATACCAATGTGATGCTGCCAGCCCAGCTAGCTGGAAATTTGTAAATAATTCTGTGTCATTTGTGAATATTAATATGATTCATATTCTTGTCTTACTAATGTAAGAGAACTATATGTTATGTGAATATTAAACTACTGGTATAGACGTGTGTGTTGAACTGTATGTTATGTACTGAGCTTCAAGAAGGTAACCACAGTGTACTCTACTGGAGAAGAACAGAAATGTATATAAAGTATATACCTGTGCAAATGTATGTTTTAATAGTAGAAGCTGGAAAATACAGAGTTAACTTACAGAACTTCAAGAATTAAATGTGTTTAAAATGTAAAAGTATTTTTGTAAAGCTTTCAATATTTTCTTCTAGAAGATGGGTTTTGGATCTGATGTATCATTTAAGGGGTTTATTTCTTGTCTTGTTCAGTTTAGGTGGACCACCAGGGTGGTTTATTGTTGAATTCAACATAACACTTGGTCTGGTAGGGACTGATAACTCTATGCATTTTTCCATATGGGTGTAGCATTCCTTAGTGAAGTTCACCGCTGTATCATAGTCAGGGGTTGTGTAATCACAAATTCATTTTTGTATTTCTTCATAGAGTAAGTTTAGGTTGGCAAATTTGTAGTCCTTAAATCCAATTAGGGTTGGCTGTAGGATCTTTTGGGAGTTTAGAGGAGAAATTCCACAAGACTGTGGTCACAGTTCACTGGGAAAGGCAATACCAAAGAAGTAGTGCAAGAAGCAATTATATTTGTAATAATTAGGTCAAGAATGCTGTGTCCTTTGGTAGGCTTGGTTAACTATTGCTAGAGGGATATTTTTGTTTATTTGGTCTACAAATCTTTGGGCATATCATACATTGGAAGACAGGTATCACAGTTTATTAACGGATAGCTAAAGTCAACAAAAATAATAGAGTTTTTGCTAATAATGCGATCATTTTGCACTTACAAATCTTATGTCGTCATCAGGAGATGATACTATAAGTCTGAGGTAAATAAGATTCAGACTGGGGGTGATATGTTCCCTAACAAATATGGAGACTCAACCACAGTATCCACAGGGTCTGAAAACATGAAAAATACAAAACCCAGGCATAGAGGGATTATAGGTGTAGCTAGCAATTCTAGTGTCAGTTGCCATCAAGCAGTTGTTACAGTTTATGCCAGTTGTCACTCATAGAGTACTAAACACTTTAGTACCTACTTACAGTTAAAGAATATGTCATTCATTACAAAGTGTAGCAACGGCTTGTTACATTTGTAACAAACAGTTTCTACAGTTTATGCCACACAAAGACTGTGAAAGCTCTTCAGTTCTAAAAAAACACTAACTTTCTTTTAAACTGTAGTAAACTGCTTGCTTCAAATGTTGTAAGTGATTGCAACAATTTATACCTAATGCTGCATACAGACCTCTAATCACTTCAGTTCAGACTGCATTTGCAAATGGCAGAAATGCACCGAAGAGTGGTTAGTTTCTAGCAAATGTGCCTCCTACACCTTGCACCTAGGGTGGCTGCCACCTTCATCTCACCCTAGTCATGCAACTGAGAAAGAGTGCCTTTTTTATTTTTAAACCAAATCCCAGTAACTACACAGTCATGGATGCTTTCCAAATGCAGGAGTCCCTCAAGATCAGGGAATTTGTTTGGCTTTCTGGCTTTGAGGAGAGCTACCTTGATATGATCTGATTCAGGATTGATTTGTTACTTACATAGGATTGTCCATCAAATGGACTCATGCCTAAAAATGCATGGGGATGTGGGGGCAGCAAAGGCTTTAGCCAGTATGTTGAAACCTTGAAATAAGAGGTGTAGGCCATCCATAGTGAAACAAGCTGGATTGTTATGCATGTCACCCATTCTGACACATTTGTAATTCCCTATGGAACCACACCAGTTATTTATACATTTTGTTTTTCTGCATCTAGGTATCATTTAAGGTGAAGGATGGATTCCACTCTGGACCAGGGTCAAAACATCTTAACAGCAGTAGTGAAGGATTTTGGCTCATAGGTTCATAGGTAGGTACTAGGCTATCTGGCCGAGGGCATTTATAAGCCTAGCCAGAGTGTGTCGGCTTTTGCCGCCCCATTGATTAATTAACTGAGCCTCTGTCAAGCAGAGCCAATGAAGTGGTCCCAGGGGTGTATTTTCTGTTACCCATCCACTCATCAAGGTTTCTCTTGAAGAGTGTTAGTGAGGAGCTCTGCCTAAAGTAGTTAGGAATTTTGTTCCAAAACATGGGGAGTCTCTGTGACAGGAATCTATCCCTCCAGCATGTTCTGTTTATTGTTGTGGTGAGATTTTGCTCACTAGAGCTTGTGGCTCACAGTGACTTGGATGTCTTTAGGTGGAGCATGTCCATCAATTCTGAGTTGGACATGGCTTTGTAAGTCATGCAGAGATCACCTCTAAGTGATATGCCACTGAGTACAGCCGGAGTTTTTTCAGTCGGGCTGCATAGGATATATTTTTGAGGCCAGTAATCCTCTTAGTGAGGTGCTTTTGTGGTCATTCCAGCTGTTGGAAGTGTCTTGTGAGGTACATCCCGAACGGGGCATTGTACTCTATGATGGGTCTGATGAGTGACGAGAAGAGGGGCACTATAACCTCTTTATTTCTAGATGCGAACCCTTTAGTAATTAGATGGGACACATAGAAGGATTTCCTAACTACTTTGGCAATATGATTGCCAAAGGAGAGATTACTATCTACCTGGGTCCCCAGATCTCTTATTACCTCTTCTGTATTAAGGGGGCTGCCGCCTATGTGGTAATTCGTGTTTGTTTTGTTTTCCAAAATGGGATGACTATGCATTTTTTGCATTTAGCTTAAGGCCATGACTTTGACACCAGGTATCTGTCTCAGTAAGGACTTTTTGAAGGATGTCCGTGTCAGCCGGAGAGTCGATTATGGCTCCCAGTTTGCAGTCATCGGCGAACTTGGTTAGCCATAGTCCTCCTGTTTTTGCCTGTACTTCTGAGAAGCTTTTCTCGGAGCTTTTCTCCTCGGGCCTCCACTGAAAATGGACATGTATCCAGTTGGACTAGCCCGGTTAACAAATGTAAAATAAAGTAAATAAAATAAATAATAAATATGCCATACAGTAGGTACATATATATATATATATATATATATATATATATATATATATATATACATATATATCTGAGTTGACATGCACCCATTAACATAAGGGGCAGACAGCAAGGCAGACAATAGGTTTTAGAACACAATAAGAACAGGGTATGTAAATATATCAACCATAGTAAGTTAAATAAAAAATGCAGTTATGGTTTAAAATTTTCAAAAACAGTTCCATAGAAAAGTGATACCAAAATGAAATCAAGTGTAATTTAGCTTTTACTTTCTGAGTATAAAGATACTCTGAATAATGGTTAATATAGGCTTAAAATGTCTCCAGAACAATGTACTCAGATATAACTTCATATTAATCCAGCCACAAATAACACAAAAATACTCTGCCATGCTATAAATACTAATAAAAAATAAATTATATATATATCTATATATATATATATCTATATATATATATATATATATATATATATATTTATATATAGAGAGAGAGACAACCGGCAAACAGTTCTGGAAAAAGACAATAGCATCCAGACAGTTGGAAAATGGTTGCAATAACTATAACTATATCTATACCTCTGTCTCTCTCTCTCTGTCTGTGTAAAGATATACATATATATATATATATATATATATATATATATATATATATATATATATTTGCTTTCTGCTACTTTTGTCGAATGGTGCTTTAATCATCAGTTTAGTCAGCACAGTTTGGTTGACTAAACAGATGGTTGACACCTGTTGACAAAAGTAGCAGATTATTTATTTATTTATTTATTTTATTTATTTTACATTTGTTGACCAGGAGAGTCCAGCTGGATTACAAGTCCATTTTCAGTGGAGGCCCGGGGAGAAAAGCTCCAAGAGAACAATTTTTTACAAAACAGAGTTTTAAGGACAGACTTTTGACATACAATTTCCATAGAATAGACTTTGACATACATATTAACGGACAGATAGGATACAATTGTTCTCTACAATATAATATTACATTTTAGAAGATATTCCTAAGTTTGGATTCCTGGTAAAGATTTACTATCAGAGTAAAAGCAGAGAGATGTAGAATAAGGCTCAGAGAGAGCAGATGATGCTTGCTATAGCTGAGAAGGATAACAAATTGATTTACTATATTTCTTTGCCTGGTTTTAGTTGAGAAGGATAACAAATCGATTTACAATATGTCTTCTCCTGGTTTTAGTTGCTTATGGAAAGCACAACATTGCTGGGGTAGTTTTCCCTAACTCCTGGAGAGATGGGATGAGCAGTAGATTAACAGTCCTAAGTGGGTACAGTACTATAACTGGTTGACTTAGTAGAGTTACTTAAGTTAGGTAAAGTGTTCTAATGAGACATTAGCCAGGGGGGATACAGGAGCACAGTCTATTATTCAAAAAGTGAGTTTTAATAAGTTTCTTGAACTGTGATGGGGATTTGTTGTCAGTTATGTGCGCAGGAAGGGAGTTCCAGGTTTTGCTATACAGTGGCTGTAGACAGACTTACCAGCTTCATTGTTATATTTGTTTACTTTGAGGAGGTTTTGTGTGCTAGACCTCAAGGGCCTGGACATTGTATAGGGTTAGAAAATATTTGATAGGGCAGGGGTGTTTTCAGAGTTATGTATTATTTTGTGGGCTAGTGATAGTTGATTGAGTTGAAGTAGTAGTGGTAGTTCTAGCCAACTGATTTTTTTTTAGGCATTCACAGTGATGTGTTTTGATGGCTTTGGCTATATTATTATAACAACTATCAAGTTTGTTTAGGTCAGATGTGCAGAGATTTGTAAGCACGGGGAGGCATAAAGTAGGGTGGATGGTAGGTGAGTCCTCGCTATTGTAGTTTTGGTGTGGTCAGTGAGGAATTTTTTTTTTTGCGATATAGTAGGCCAGGTTTTTTTATGTACTTTTTTATGGTTATAGAAATATGTAGGTTAAATCTAAGGTGATTATCTATTTCAACCCCTAAGAGTTTGGTATGATTTGTGGGGGTGATTGTGGTCTTGCTAAAGGAGAAGATGAAGAAAGAATCAGTGTGAGGTGTGGCTCTGTGGAAGCTTAAGAGTACTAGCTTTGTTTTACTTGGGTTTAGAATGAGCCTTTGGTTTGTAATCCAAGTTTCTGCTAGGAAAAGCATTCTTGTGTTAGGGAGTGAGGGATGTCAATTGATTTGGCTGCACATATTATGGTGGTATCATCTATATATTGCACTATTGAGGCTTTAGGAATACTGTTTGGGAGCTGATTGGTGAAGAGGGTAAAAGGAAGTGGCCCTAGGATGGAGCCTTGGAGTACTACTAGGGAGACTGGTAGGGAGGGGGAAAGTTGGTTTTTCCACATAACAGCTTGTTTCATTCCCTCTAGGTAGTTTTTGAACCAGGAGATGGCAGGGGTGGTAAGGTTTAGAGTTGCTAGTGAAAGAAGGACTTTATTGTGGTTAACCATATCGAATGCTTTGGACAAGTCAAGGAAGGTGGCAGATACAAGGAGTCCATTGTTTCTGTAAGTATTGACAATGTTGGTGTATTCTGTTGCTATGGAAGGATCTAAAGCCATGTTGTTGTGTTGCTGTTAGATTATTTTCTTGGAGATATTTCATTAGTTGCTTGTGTATTACCCTCTCTAAAATTTTAGATAAAGGGGGTAGTATGGCTATAGGGCAGTAGTTATTGAGTTCCAGGGAGGTCCCCCCTTTGTGTAGAGGTATGATATGTAATATTTTCCATAGTTTGGGTGTTATACACTTGGAGATGGATCTGTTAATTAGGATGGAGACAGGATATGATATGGCTTCTGCAGCCAGGTGGAGGTATTCAGCGGGTAATTTATCTGCGGCCAGAGACGTTGGTTTGAGCTTGCAAAGTAGGGTGGAAGCTGAACTTGGGACAATTGTTAGTTGGGGGTGGGGGGTGGATTTGCAGAGGTGGGGATGTTGTCATAGGGTTGGTTGTTTGCAAGGTTTGGTTTCTGTAAAGTATTTATTAAATTGAGTGGGGATGTCTTCTTGGCTGCTATCTATTTTTGGGGTTGGGGTAGCTGTTTTACCTGGTTGTAGAAAAGAGTAAATTCCTGCCCAAAATTTTTGTGGGTTGTTCCTGTGCTTATCCTGTAACTTTTGGTAGTAAGATGTTTTGTCTGTTTTGGTCAGTTTTTTGGCTTTGTTATGTAGTTCAACGTATATTTGTTCAATTGGGATTTACTGTTGAGATAGTTGATCCACGCCTTGTTTCTTTTTTTGAGGAGGGATTTTGTGTCTGGGGTTAACCAGTTAACCAAGGAGCATATTTAGTTTTAATTATTGTTGTTCTGGAGGGGGTGTGATGGTTAAGGGTGTTTAAGAAGGTAGTATTGAAATATAGTACAGCTTCATCAAGACGTAGGTTTTTTAGGGGGGTCCAGTTGCACATTTTAGGTTGTTTATAAAGTTGGAGCTGTTAAAGTGTTTTTTGTTTCTAATTAGGCATGTAGATATTTGGGTCAGTTGTGGTGATTTTGATCTGAGTAACAATGTGGCTTGGTGGTCACTCAGGGTGTCTGGTAGACACCCTGCTAGGGATATCAGTGATGGGTGGGATGCGAGTATCCAATCTAGAGTAGATTGGTGGTTGGTTCTCTTGTTTGTTCTTGTGTGGGAAGTGATGAGTTGGGTTAGGCCATGTAGGTTAATATGGGAGAGTGGGTTATGACTGGAACAGTTTTGCCAGTCAGTATTAAGGTCTCCTAATACTATGCTTTCCTGGGGGAGGGAGTTAGATATCAATTCTAGGAGTGTTTTTGTAATGGGGATATTGTTGCCTGGAGGGATGTAGCATCATATGATGTTGATGTGTTTACTATCATTAAGTTTTAGTTTTGTTAGAGTGAGTTCAACTTTATCAAGATCTGGGGTTATTATGTCTACTTTCAAAAGGATGAGGTGAGATTTATACACTATAGCAACACCCCCACCCCTTTTTTACCTATTCTATCACTACGAATTATATTGTAACTTGGTGGAGTGATTTCATTGTTGTGGTTGCTTGGTTTAAGCCAAGTCTCTGTTAGTATGACTATCTCAGGTTGATAAAAGGAGAGTAGTGCATGAAGGTTGTGGACTTTGTTTAATATACTTCTGACATTTAAATTTAAAATGAGGAGCATGGATTTGTCTCGGTGGAGTAAGGTATCATCTAGGTTGAGGGTTGGGGCTCCTAGATTTTGTGGGCCTGGGTTTGGGTGTATATCACCGCAGCTAATGAGTTGGGTTCTGAGGTAAAAATAGTGTTTGACTAGTTTGTTTAAGGTCTTAAAGTTCTTTATATTTGTTTGGGACTGGTGGTGTTATGGATGTAATCTGTGTGCATAGTGGTGAATAAAGAAGGTTTGGTAGTGATATGGGACTAGTTGAGTAAAAGGGTGTGTTGTAATAATATTAGTGGAAGTAGTTTTTCTTGGTATGTGGATAAAATTAAGTTGTTTTTGGTGACTGGTGATAGAGGTTAGCAGTGTGAGGGTGGATACACCTAGGAGCAATAGTAAGAGGTGTATGTATGTATGTGGGTTTGGGTAGTTTGGGCATGGTTTGGTTGGGTTTGGTCATGAGTGAGAGATCTGCTTGGGATGGGGTGGGTGTGGTGGATGATGAGAGGTGTTGTTTGTGATTGTAAGGTAGTCAGATGGAAGACTGTGCTTTACAGGATATGGAATAGTGGAAGAGAAGGAAATAGGCACAAGGGTGGGGCAGATTCAGTGACTGGTTGTTAGCATGAGGGGAGTGGCTATGTTTAGTTGAAATGTAGCACTAGTGAGGCTGGTGGGAATAGGAGGAAGGGAGAGGAGCGGAGTGAGCCCAGAGTGCACGAGGGCTAACACTACAATTTTATCCCTAGGCTTACTTGTTTCTTTTCTTTGTACACCAAATGTATCTTTTCACTTGTTTCTGTTTACACCAAATGTATCTTTTTGGCTGTATTGTACTAGTTTAATTTCACTCCAAATGTATCTTTTTGGTTGTATTTTACTGGTTTAGTTTTACACCAAATTTATGGGCTATTTTTAAGCTATAGATTGTCCCCTTGCAGAGATTAATTAAAAGCTGCAGGGTGTATTTTATGGGCTATGTGCAGGGGAGCCGGATGAAATTACAGTGTGCAGGGTAGATTTGTAGGTTAAAGAGGTAAGATCCGTGGGGAAAATCTAGCTAGGTTAAACAATATGGAGGGAGCGTAGAGGTGCCTTTAGACCCAGGGCAGCATGAAACAGTACATAGGTATATTGTTAAGGTACTATTACATGTTATGGTATTAACCTTATTCAAACTGTAGGTTGGACTTCAAAGACTTGTAGCAGGTAAAGTTTTACAGGGTAACGTCCTTTCAGTCAGGAGTGTCTTATACTGGGTTAGTTTGAGGGGGACTACCTAGAAAGAAAACATTTATTATGAGAAAGACCTTATCACTAATAACTAGCCACCAGTCAAGAAGGCATAACACTGTCACTTAAACTATGTAATATACGACAATACAGGAGCTCCGTACAGCTACCAAGCACAGTATATGCTTTTTAGTTACAGAAATGGTCAACAAACAGTTAAAATGTATCACTAGCTTTATAGACCACTCTTGCAGAGTATGATGCACGTAATAATTGTTAAGGTTTTCTACAATGCTGTGCCCTTGTTTGATGTAAACATTTAATCTAGATGCCGGACAACAGCTATCAAGTACGTTTTCCTTGTAAAAGCAGTCCTTAGGAGAACGGGTAGCTAGACAAGCAAAGAGCAACCATATGGTAAACAGCTCTGTTAACAGATTTTATCACAAGTAATGAGTTGCTATTCCAAGCTTAGGAGTTTTAGTATAGTTTTAAAAATAAGCAGCTAATCAGGCTAAAAGAGGACATATAGTATGCAGTTCTGTTATCCGTTCTCAATTAGATGATTCTCAAGGCTGGCAAATTTCCAAAAGAATTGTGTGATTTGGAGTTAGTATATTGCTGTGTCTTTCGGCTTTTCCTGGTTAGGGGTCGCCACAGCGGTCAGCTAATGATTGACAGTAGATTTTTACGTGCCGAGTTGTCAGCTCTGACGCACAACCTTCAACGAAGATATGCCTATTCACTCATGTCTCCACACAGAAGGCACTCTAGCTGAGAATCGAACAGGACAGCATCTTACTGTGAGGCAACAACGCTACCGCAGCACCACCACCGCAGTATATGGAGTTAGTATATACAATGTTTAAAATATTTTGCACTCACCAAGATTCATTCTCAGCACATGCTTAGAAGCATGGTGACATTCATAATGTCAATCATTTGGTGTCAACATTATGCACTTTATCATTACTGCCATTTGACTAAGGTAAGAAAATATATATATATATATATATATATATATATATATATATATATATATATATATATATATATATATATATATATATATATATATATATATATATATATATATATATATATATATATATATATATATATATATATATACACACACACACATATATATATATATATATATATATATATATATATATATATATATATATATATATATATATATATATATATATATATATATATATATATATATATATATTGTAGAGTTTCACTGAGAATTAACATTTCTTTTAATTTCATGTATCATTGATTTCTTAAGTCCAGCTAGCTTCCATCTTTCTTTTAAAATCAGAAGAAAAAAGGGAATAGAGAATAAATGGATATTGATAATACAAATTAGATGTTACACTGAAGAACTTAGCAAGTAAGACATTCTGGTCATAAAATGCATTAATCCTTTTGATGTTACATGCTAACCCAAATTTCACACCATACCTCCCTCTCTTGGTTTAACAGATAGTTATCTAAGCATTACCAAGCAGTTATATGGCAGAACAAATACTCTTCCTTTTTATCTATTACTTTTGGGGTTCCATGGGGCCCCATTATTTGGACCACTGCTCTTTAACATATTTACTAATAACTTAAGTACTGACACCAAACGTGCAATTCTCATACAGTAGCAGTACACTAATATTTTCAGCCTCCAACTTACAGCAACTCCAAAAATAACCCAAGAATCCTTCACTTGCATAGACAATTGATTACAAAACTCTCAACTACTTCTATGTGCCAAAAATAATAATAATAAAATACGTATCTTTTCTCCTGAAACATACTCAAAAGTAAATCACAGATTAGAATTACATTGTCTGACAATACCCAGTAGAACAAGTCAACAGTGCAAAACTACTGGGGATTACCATCAATAGCAATTTGAAATTTGACCTACATTTTGAAAGTGTCATAAAAAACACTAAAAATCGTGCCTCCTATATACAGCAAAACAATTCTTAACAGATAGGTATAGACAAGCCTTAGCAAAAGGCTTCCTCCTACCGACCCTGCTATATGCATCCTCACTCTTTACAAAACTACATATTACTAAACAAAGTAAGCTAGAACAATGTTGCAATAAAGTGACACACTTCACAGCAAATACCTCAAACACATCACTGTCAAGGCTTAAAATAATTAAACTGGACAGAACCTCTTCACCAGCTCCACTATAACCAGCTGGTTATAGTTCACAAACTAATAGATAACCCTGATAATTTCCCATCCATAACTAACTATGCACTACTTTGCCTAAGTGATCCTCCCTGCTTAATTTCCTAACTAATATTATGCTCCTTCACATATATAAATTCAACCATATATTTGTCTGTACTCAAGTGTTTAAAGTCGCGTTCTATTTGATACTATCTATATATTTTTGTTTTTAAATTTTTATCCTGTAAATGTGTTAACACTCATTTTTTGTCAATTTTATTTATAATTTCTATTACTTATTGTGATAATTTGTATTTAAGCTTAGACTGGAGCTTTTGTCGCCAGGCATCCGCTGAAAATGGGCACTGTCTCAGTCAGACCATCCAGATAAACAAATGTAAAATAAATAAATAAATTGAATAACCACAAAATACCAACCTACTAAAACTCTTGCTTCAAAGACCAACTCCTCCTCCTCTTCATCAAAGCCCATAATGCATCTGGAATCTCAACCTTGATGATATGGAATGGAAAACCACAAATTTGTCCCAGGGTTTCCATCTGTGTCCCTCATTGACAGGGGTGTCATATGCTGATTGAGGTGTCTTTTTGGGGATAAACTCTTGGCTAGGCTTGTTAGGGCCCCAGGGCCATTAGTCTAGTAACATCCTATGATCCTATGAGATCATCCTGCACCTCCCGTCACAAACCAGACAACACGTAAAACACAAAATCAGGGTGCTGCACAATCTCAGCCCTTAAGGCAAAATAACATACCTAACACACTAGTAACAGGTGACTCTATAGTCAGGTACACTGACGTCCCACTCACTAGGCTGGAAAAGGAGAAGGTTACTGTTAGCTGCCTGTCGGGAGCCAGAATCTGCCACATAACACAAGCACTCAGGTCACTCCAGAACAAGTACAAATATGACTCTGTCATTGTTCATGTTGGTGTGAATGACCTGAGATGTACCTCCCTGGACTACATGAAAGGAGACATGGAAGAGATCTCTGATCATATAGCCCAGGCAGGTATGACCCTGACCCTGAGTAGCATCCTGTCCTCACCAAGAATGATACTGCAGTATAAAGAAAAAATTATCAATTTCAACAATTGGCTAAGCTTCTGGTGTCATTCAAAGGGGATCCAGTGTCTGTCAGCCTGGGATGACATGCTCGACAGGCCTCGTTGCTTCGCAAGAGACGGCTTGCACCTGTCAACCCTAGGCTTTTGAATACTGGCCAAGGCTCTTGCTGCCTCCATAGTGCCTTTTTTAGGCATGGCTCAAAAGTCAAACCCACCTCCGTAAACAGCATAAATTAAAAAATGAGGGTTATGCTACTCAACACCAGGAGTTTAAATCTCAAAATGCATGCGCTCAAAGCACTCCTCAGTATGGAGAACATTGACATCTGTGCAGTAACTGAAACCTGGTTCAAAGCTTCACAGAGCACCCCAGCACTACTGGGCTACAACTCATACCACACATATCTGCCACAGAACATGGACCAAAACACAAAAGGAGGGGGTGTATCCATATTCATCAAGGACACATACACCTCCTGGTTAGTGGTACAGCATGATACCTTCGAGATCATCCATGTGCAACTAACATCAGGCAAATCTGCAATGTAAATTGTGGCCTGCTACATATCACCCTACATGACCCAGGACCACCACTCCGCCTTTCCGGAGAAACAGGAAAACATGAAGGTCCTACCGAACACCCTGATATTCGGCGATTTCAATTACCCTACCGTTAACTGGGAAAACTACTCAAGTACAAACTCCCAGGTCCATCACTTCCTGGAATTTATCAACTCAAATGCCCTGGATCAGCTGGTAAACTCCCCTACCAGAGGTGAAAACATATTGGACCTGGTCATCACCAACATAGGCTACAGGTGTTCCATACCAGAGGTCAACCCATCACTGGTTAGATCAGACCATAAACTAATCACTCTGGATGTCCACACCCCACCACCACCCCCAACTAAGGAAACCACAGTAAAAAACTTTTCTAAACCAAACTTCACCTTACTTAAGACAGAGGTGGTAAGTTTCACAGCACCCACGCTAAAGGATAATGCTGCCTAAGATGCAGAAACCTTTACAAATGCACTCTATGAGCACCTACAAGGATGCATGGATCATGCCATCCCTAGCAAAACCAAGACTCACTCCCCTAAGAGAAGGAAACCAGTCTGGTGGACCCTTGCCATAAACAGGCTATACAATAGAAGGAGGAAACTAGTTCAGAAAAAAAGCAAATCCCAAGAAGGAAAGACATCCCTGATCAGTATCAGTAAGAAACTAAGGTCCCTCATAAAATCCTCCAAGGCTAACTTCAAAAAAAAAAAAAATATCAAAGGATGCAAAAGATAACCACAAAGTCTTCTTTAGTTATGTCAAGAATCTAAGTGGCAACTCACAGATATGCTCTGAGCTAGTGCAAAATAGCACAAAATATACTGAATCCACTGATATTGCCAGCATCCTGGCAGATAGATTCAGTGCAAACTTCACCCCCCTCTCACCCCCAGAAGGTCCCACAACAATACCAGAAAAGTGTAGTGTCCCGGAAATCACAGATGCACAGATGAAAACAGCCCTTTCAAAAGCCAAAAGCACAGCGTCAATGGGGCCAGATGGTGTCCCAGGCTGCGTCTTGCACGAACTACAGAACAAACTTAACCCCTCATCTAAACACACTGTTCAACCTTAGCCTCTCCACAGGCTACGTGCCCATAGAATGGTGCACAGCAACGGTTATTCCGCTCCACAAAGGAGGGGCCACAACTGACCCTGGTAAATATTGCCCAATAAGCCTTACTAGCCTGGTCTGCAAGGCTATGGAGCGCATCATCATGGAACTCATTAACAAAGACATTGGGAACCTCCAAACACTTGACCCGACCCAGTTCAGTTTTAAAGGCAGATCATGCCTACTAAACCTGGTTAACTTCTTCGAGGCAGTCTCCAAGGCCATAGATGAGGGGAAGGTAGTTCACACAGCCTACCTTGACCTCGCCAAGGCTTTTGACACCATTCCGCACTCGAGAATTATAGAAAAACTCACCAGCCTGAACATAAACCCCTATGTCACGAGATGGTTTGCCAACTGGCTTACAGACAGAACTCACACGGTAAGAATAGCAGGCTCCAAGTCCAACTCTAAACCAGTCACAAGTGGTGTCCCACAAGGCTCGGTCCTGGGACCCCTACTGTTCAGCATATACTTCTCAGAAGTACAGGCAAACACAGGAGGACTATGGCTAACCAAGTTTGCCGATGACTGCAAACTGGGAGCCATAATTGACTCTCCGGCTGACACAGACATTCTCCAAAAGGGCCTTACTGAGACGGACACCTGGTGTCAAAGTCATGGTCTCAAGCTAAATGGGAAAAAATGCATAGTCATCCCATTTGGGAAAAACAAAACACCCATGAATTACCACATAGGTGGCAGCCCCCTTAATACAGAAGATGTAATAAGAGATCTAGGGACCCAGGTAGATAGTAATCTCTCCTTTGACAATCATATTGCCAAAGTAGTTAGGAAATATTTATATGTAGCCCATCTAATTAATAACGGGTTCACATCTAGAAATAATGAGGTTATAGTGCCCCTCTACTCATCACTCATCAGACCCATCGTAGAGTACAATGCCCCGTGTGGGATGTACCTCACAAGACACTTCCAACAGCTGGAAAGACCACAAAAGTACCTCACCAAGAGGATTACTGGTCTCAAACATATGTCCTATGCAGCCAGACTGGAAAAACTCCAGCTGTACTCAGTGGCATATCGCATACTCAGAGGTGATCTCTGCTTGGCTTACAAAGCCATGTCCAACTCAGAATTGATGGACATGCTCCACCTAAAGAAATCCAAGTCATTGCGAGACACTCGCTCTAGTGAGCTAAACCTCACCACAACAATAAATAGAACATGGTGGAGGGATAGATTCCTGTCACTGAGACTCCCCGTGCTTTGGAACAAAATTCCTAACTACATTAGGCAGAGCCCCTCACTAACACTCTCTTCAAGAGAAACCTTGACGAGTGGATGGGTAACAGAAACTACACCCCTGGGATTACTTCATTGGCTCTTATTGACAGAGGCTCAGTTAATTAATCAATGGGGCGGCGAAAGCTGACACACTCTGGCTAGGCTTATAAATGCCCTCGGGCAGATAGCCTAGTACCTACCTTTGAACCTATGAACCTATACATATATGCTACTTCTACACTTTCATACACTCCCATGCTGACAATGTCTATATACTCACTTTAATAAGTTTTTCTAGCATTGATTTATATTATTTTTGCTATTTTTATGTATTAGCAATGTCTTTATTTTCATTTGTAACTGTGAATGTCATGCAGTTTTTGTATTTGAATATATCATGTACTATGTGCTTTTGAATTTAGACATTTTGTATTATATTTCTTTGTAATTAGATATATGTGTGTTCTTGGAGCTTTTCTCCCCAGGCCTCTGCTGAAAATGGGCCCCTTTTGTGCCCAGATGAACTTCTGCAATAAACAAATGTAAAATAAATAAATAAACATGTAAATAAATTCATGAATGCTGCTGTCTAATTTTGGCAGCTGGCAAATAGAACAGAGCTGCGTAGATCTTTTGGACATTTTCTACAAGGACATGTGCAGGTTATGGCTCAGTACTGCTAGCTAGCAGCTTATGGAAACTCTTTAAAGATTTTAAATCACTCTGAGAATGTCCTTTTTATAAGCTTGGAAAGGGGAGTTACAAAAGTTGGAAAAAGAGGAGAGAGCAGACAAGGGAAACACAAAAGGAATGCATTAAGAGGGTTGTGCCCCAGATGGTGGTAGGATATTTATGGGCTTTTTTGTTTGTTTTTTAGTTGATGTTGTTGTTATTGTTGTTGGGAATAGACCTCAAATTTTCCAAATATATTTTTATAAAGGAAGTTAGGGAAAGAGGAAGGACAGAGTGTGTAGGAAGGAGGGTTAGGGATGAGTTAAGGATTTTTAAGATATAAACATAAGACAGACAGGACAGAAATTAACAGTATGTTGAGTTGACAGTTGGAGAGAGACAGACATGCAGAAGGTGAACAGACAATAATAGTTTGGTAATGAAGGTTTCACACATGATATCAGATATCATCTTGGTCTGCAGAGCCTCAAAGACTCCCCCTGCCTTGATAGTCCTAAAAAATGATTACCCTAATCATGAGGAGATCAAGGCCTCTGTTGGCTCTGTGGTTGGAGCCAATTGGGATTAGCAAGTCCTGCATGCTGGAGGATTCATTCATATGGGCCTCACCACCTCTCTACTATGCTCTCTCCCACAGCATCCACTACACCTTAAAGGTCAAGGTGATGGACCTCACGGCTGCCACATCTTGGGTTGCCCACAAATGCAGAACCATCACTCCAGCCCTGTAAAGCAGTTCCAATGTGGACAGGGAGTGGTGGTGATCTTTCCCACACATGAGTTGAATATAGGGCCTGCATAAAACAGGAAAGGGAAAAAAACAAAAAAGTTAAAGAAGAGAGAGCTGGAGACAACATAATGACTCATAAATGTGTAATAGCACATGCCTTTATTTCAGTGAGACAAAACTCAGAGCAATAACATTTTTATTTAGGAATGATAAACTGTCAGTAAGCAGAAACATTACTAGAATTAATTACTTTAACAGTAAATTAGTGACATTTGTTGTCTCAGGTCTTTTAGCACTACAAGAGCATTCATATTTGTAATATTGCATTTCCTTTAGTATGACTGAAGATCTACATGAATTTTTATAATGAAATGGCATAACACTCATTGAATAATTATTTACTGACCAGTTATTTTAGCTGTAAGTATAACAATATGACAAGTTGCAATCTATGGTTAAGTAATTATTCGATTTAATTTTGCTTTTATTTTATTTGTAGTTTTGTTTGTCCTTCATGACTGTAAACTATACTTACGAGGTTGGGGAAGCAATCTTTCTTGTTGCCTCTGATACTGTGCTTGGTTATACTCAGACTCACGGCGCTGTCAAAATTAAAGAAAATATCAGGAACAAGAGGGACTGTTGTCTGTGTGTGAAATGTGATTCAAAGGAGCTCTATATTTCCAGCTCATATTTCTACATTGTTTCCACATATAGTTTTGATTAGATAAAATAGTTATAAACATTCTCCTATGTAACCCCCACCCTGCATTTATCCTGCCCTCCATAACATCTTTATTAGCAAACAAAACATGTAACTGTAAATGTAATTAATGTTTTAATGTAATTCATGTTTTACAGCAAGGAAAGAAGTTACGTTTAAATTCTTATAGTCAGTAGGTAATGTATCTGTCCTGCACAAAAGAAAAGCTATAGTTACTGGTAATGACATAAGGAATGCGATACAACTAAAAATAAACTGTTACAAGCAGTACTGAACTTCTGCAGTGGATACATTCTGATGTACCAAACAGCTTTACTGGGAGATGGTGAATGAGGTAGTGGTCTAATTACTGGCCAAAAAAATGTTGCTACTATTGCAACTTTGGCAAATGCGTTTATTTTATTTATTTCCATTTATAAACCAGCTAAGTGAACTGGTCTACTGACCCTTTTCAGTCATGACCCAGGCTTGTAGGAGTAGATACAAAACGATTAACAAAAAATGAAGCAAAAACATTTACATAGCAGAAACTTATACTCAGCAGGTCAAAGGATCATTGTGTCAGTCTGAGGAAAGCCAGAGTCTTGTAGGTGTTGCTGTGCCTGTAAAGAATTTTCAGATGTGCAGTGTAAGATCAAATGGGCTACTAGGACTGATGTTCACTTTTAATTTAATGCTTATTGTGTATTGCTGCTATTTATGTGCATTGCAATGATATTTTCATTGTTAGGCATTGCCGGAAAATACAGCATTGATAGGACCTAAAGCATTACACTTTGCATTAATGCAAACTTACTGAACAATATGTAGTTCAATAATCCCCCTCCCTGAAGAGGAATGTTTCATCCCTGACTATATAATTTGCAGAACATGAGAACATTTCTGTGTCTCTAATACATTATCAAAATAGTTTTACACTTCTTACAAAAAAAGAGACGCAATGGCCATTGGTACTGTAACATATAAGTAATACACGAAGTAAATACATTTCATATAATTACATTTCATAAGCCTCGTACTTATTATACAGCAGGAACTTCTCATTGTAACATTTGTTAATGTCTGTTATGTACTTTACAGATAAAGATTCTAGTTGTCTACTGATGTACTATGTTCTTCATCTGTAAATATGTTGTAAGTAATTGCTATGTTAAATTGTTAATCACTATGTAATCCAATGTAACTACTGTCTGTTTATTTTAACTGTGGAGCTTTTCTCCCCGGGCCACAGCTGAAAATGGACCTACGTCCAGTCGGACACTCCCGGTCAACAAATTTAAATAAATAAATAAATAAAATTTCAGAATACAAATTTCAACAGCCAGACTGAACGTAGCAATGCAGCACAAGTAAGAGCATCAAATCAGGCAATAGTAGTATTAAATATTTGTTATAGACATGCAGTTTATAGCCTTGTGCAGCCAAACTGGTTTACTTTACAATAAAAATGAAATGAAATGCAAGTCTGCAAACTGTTGCAAAGTTTTTTCCAACAGTTTTGTGCATGACACAGTCTATCATACTTAATTTCACTACTCTTTCAAATTTCTGCAGAATTAATAAAAGACCAAAGATATCTATATGTACACACATACTTGTGTGCATACACACACACACACACACACACACACACACACACACACACACACACACACATATACATATACACATGATTCAGTGAGAGAGACCATTGCAAGATCAGATGCAAGAGTGACCAACATGCAAATCAGTTAGACTTCCTCCTAGTAAGGAAAGGGCACTGGGGTAGAATCAGTGACTGCAAAGTTATCCCCGGTTAAACAGTTGGCCCACAGCGTAAACCACTGGTGGCCACAATCATCTGCAAGCAGTGGTCAGAGAAGGCCCTATGGTCTGTCTGACAAATGGACTGATGATGACCAAGGCATGTTTCAGCAAGAGAGATGGTCACAAATTCACATACAAGATTGATAAACATGCAACTCAGGTACATTGCCTCCTAGTAAAGAAGAGGAGATTGGGGTAAAATTAGCGATTGCTAAGTCATCTCCAGTGAAATGGTCAGCCACCAGCTGTAAGCAATCATCAGAGAAGGTTCTAAGGTCAACAGAGACTAGGTCGAAGCTGACTGGAGAGAAAGCACAAGAGCTCAAAGAAATAATCATGGCTCAAGCACCTCAGGAAGAGGAGGAAATAGTCGAGGAAGAATGACAGCACCTCAAAACAGCATGTGTGAAGACTATAGAACAGATATGCAGCTGAGCCAGGTTTAGAAATAGGGTACTGTTAAATAAAATCAAGAATTCAATACACAGGAGGTTCAGATTCAAAAGTTTACTAGTGTACACCAGGAGGCAAAAAACGTACAAGTACAGAATTTTGTCTGACATGAAACAAGAAGCACACAATTTTATATAGGTTCAACATTCAAGCTGTGCCCACCTTACTGACATGGTATGTCACAGGGCATCTACATCACTTTAGCTTACAGTCCTCTATTCATTAAATCTGCTGATGCTGTATATTTTAAAAAAGTTTTCCTCATGTAACAATACGGCCTTGCTATCCACCTGGTCAGACATAATGTCTCTCTGTAAAGTTACTTCTTCAAGGTTTCATATCAGTTCGAATACAATAGCAGATTCAGTCTTTTAATACACATCTTTGTTCTCTGTTACACTTTCTCACACAGCTGCGTGCTATCTCAGTAATACATATACAAGGTCAAATCATCCCAGCAGGAAAGAGCAGAAGATTTCATTATTTCACACATTTAATTTCCTGACCTAGCAGATAATCACTTGTGAAAAGCATAAACATTAAAACTTGCTAAGCTAGCATCTGCCAGGGTCGAAGGTCAGCCTTGCTTCAAGCCACACTGCAGTTTCAAAACTACTTTACATTTAAACATGAATTAATCCTCTCTACTATATGATTCATAGAATAAAATGCATTATATACTACTTTGCTTTTAAACTAGCATTTCTCATATATTCAAATACACATTTTTCTAACAGGTACATAAGGAAAACTCATACTGGAATGCCCAGGAAGTTATCAAAAGAAAGAGGGTGTATAGGAGAAAGTGTCAGATAGGAAAGACTGATCAGGCTAAGAAGGAATATTGAATGGTTAACAAAGGGACTAAGAGAACAGTCATAAAAGCAAAGAACAAGACATCAGAAGCACTCTACCATCTTTTGAAAAGTGGTTCAGCAGATGGCAGAAATAAACTTTATCAGGTTGCAAGACAAAGACAGAAAGATAAAGAAGACACCATTCATGAGGGATGCCAGCAATGACCAGATCAACAGACTACAGGAAATGAAAGGCAGATGAAAGAAGTACTTGCTTCAGCTGATGAATGAAGAAAACCCCACAGAAGAACTACTACCCTGGACACAGGCTGCAATGAAAGAGGAAAAAGATCCCACCCTAGAAGAAGTAAGAACAGCACTAAAGTAAATGAAGTCAGAGAAAGCAGCAGGCTCAGATGAGGTTACAGCAGATGTGATCAAGATGCCTGCAGGTGACTGGAGAATAAGTATTCTCCTTCTACTTTATAGTCTCATTAGCTCAACAGGTAGCACACTCTCCTTTGGTGCAGAAGGCTGTGGGGGCTATTCATATGCAAGGTACTTGGATTGATATTGGGGGGATGGATTGACATAGTCATTAAGGTCTGCCGATGCAAGGTACAGGGTTTCATTCTGACCTCTGGTTATTGGCTAGGTTTGTAATACTCTGCAGACTGATAGCATAGTATTAGCTATGAACCATTTTACAAGAACAAAGGGAACATTTAACAACTATGGGCAGTACAGAGGTATCAAGCTCCTGTCACACTGCATGCAGCTGTCCTAATGGATGATTGATAAAACAATATGCAGAATAATACAAAGTAAGATGGCAGGGGAGCAGTTTGAGTTCTGATCAGGATACAGCACAACAGATCCAATGTTTTCAGTGAGAGACAGTGAAGAAGAAGCTAGAGCTGAGGAATGAGTCTAACTGCCATCCTGGACTTAGAGAAAGCATATTACAAGGCCCCAAGAATGTAGATTTGTCACTCCTGTGATGGCTCAATGTCTTGAAAACATCAGAATTATTACTGCAGTCTATGTACAAGGACACAATGACATGAGTACAGGCAGTGTTTGGACTCACATAGGAGGTTTCCAGTGGGAGTGGGTGTGCATGAGCCCACTGCTGTTCATACTGATGATGGACTACAGTAGCAAAAAGGTTGGCGGGAACAAATCAATAATGGTGCTGCATGCAGACAATGTTTCATTACAAGCAGACCCTGAAAAGGAACTTCAGCAAATGAAATGGCAATGGAATGCAAACCTGAAGGTACTGGGGATGAAACAGTACAGACAAGACAACTGTTATGTCAGCAAATAAGGGAAATCATCAGAAGCTGAAAATCGAAATGGAAGGGTAAATGACTGAAGGGGATAACAGCTTTAAGGATCAAGGAGTCGTGGCTGAGCAGAAGGAATGTCTGAATAAGGATGTCAAAACTAGACTCCGAGGCTGCGCTGCAGCCATACCTTTCAAATGTACAGATTTTAGCAGAATATCCAGATTTTCGCCTCATATTTTTTGCTTGTTTTTCATAAAATTGTGCTTTCTGGCAAATTAGTGGCAAGCCATTAAAGACTAGAGATTAGAAAATAATGACAGACATTTTGGTTTCAGATTTCATACCCTTCAGACAATTCATGTTAATGCAAAACCTATTAACCTATAAACTTTCTAAGTTTATAAGAGCAATATTTATAAACTGTCCCTACTTTTGGGGCTTTGTGCCACTTTTATTTATGGCTTTGCCCAGATTTCTTGCTCTAAGAGGTTAAGAGGTATTGGCACAGTGTATCATGGGTGATGTGTCAGACGAATGCTAAAGAATATGAAACGTAAGGTGTAAGAAATGGTAATGTTTTTTATGCCATACAGAAACTTGGGCAATCAAGGCAGAGCAGTTGAGGAAGCTAGAAGTGATGGACATGAAGTGCCAGAGATGGTGGTGTGATGCACACTGTGTGACAGATGAATAAACAAGGACATCAGAGCAGAAGCTAAAGTAACTCAAACTGCAGAGGAGGTCAAAGAGAACAGATTACAGTGATTCAGACAAGTGAGCAGGAAAGCAGAAGATGATGTGGTGAAGGAAATTTCGGAGAGTCAAGAAGAAGGCAAGAGGAAACTAGGATTTCCAGCAAAGGGATGGATGGATGGATGGATGGATGGATGGATGGATGGAATATATGAGAGAAGCCCTGTGGCAGTCAGGCATGATTGACAAAGGAAGAAGAGTGGAGCTGAACTCAGAGAGATTGAGACAGCCGAGTCAAAACCCTGAGTTCATGAAGAAATATAGAAAATGGAAAAGGAGAAAGGGGTAATTGATGATGATTATATATATATATATATATATATATATATATATATATATATGTATATATATATATATATAGATATATACATGCATACACATATATATATCCATATATCTACCTCTCTTTCTCTCTATGTATGTATATAAATATATATATATATATATATATATATATATATATATATATATATATATATATATGTATATATATATATATATATATATATATATATATATATACACATACATACACATATATATCTACGTCTCTCTCTATGTGTGTGTGTATATATATATATATATATCTATATATCTATATATATATATATATATATATATATATATATATATATATATATATATACATACACATACATATCTATATATCTACCTCTCTCCTCTATGTGTGTATATATATATATATATATATATATATATATATATATATATATATATATATACATACACATATATATCTATATATCTACCTCTCTCTCTCTCTCTATGTATATATATGTATATATATATATATATACATATATATATATATATATATATATATATATATACATATATATATATATATATATATATATATATATATATATATACATACATACACATACTATGGTGGTGGTGCTGCGGTAGTGTTGTCACCTCACAGTTAGATGTTGCCCGTTTGATTCTCAGTTAGAGCGTCTTCTGTGTGGCGACATGTGTGAATGGGCGTTCCTTCATTGAAGGTTGTGCATTACGCCCAGCAAGCCAGCAAGTAAAAATCTACTGCCAATGATTAGCTAACCGGAGTTCCGCTGTGGCGACCCCTAACCGGGAAAAGCTGAAAGACACAACAACACATATATATCTATATATCTACCTCTCTCTCTCTATGTGTATACATATATATATATATATATATATATATATATATATATATATATATATATATATATATATATATATATATATATATATATATATATACACACATATATATCTATATATCTACCTCTCTCTCTCTCTATGTGTATATATATATATATATATATATATATATATATATATATATATATATATATATGTATATATATATATATATATATATATATATATATATATATACATACACATATATATCTATATATCTACCTCTCTCTCTCTCTATGTGTGTATATATATATATATATATATATATATATATTTATTTTATTGATATAGAATGAAATCTTTATTAAATTAGGTATAGATTTATAATATTTTAAAATTATGGGTATAATATGATGTTTTTTACTGACTTGTGTCTCTTGGAGAGTGTTTCTTGAAGAACTGTGTTGAACGTTGGTTTTTATAAACTCATTTTCATATTAGGTCATACTTTCTGAATATATTCAATGGTATTTATGTTGTATGGCTTTAAAACCTTAATTTACCCTAATTAATTTAATTTATTTACCATGTGACTAATTTAATAGTATATTTAAGCAACCTGTTTCAACATCAGTTTGTGAATTTTTCTGAAGAAGTTGAACTATTTGTGTTAACGAAAAGTGGATTATATTGTTGTACACTTAAAGTTATTAAAGTACACCTTTTTCTGCATTGTGTACTTTGCTTTGGGACTAGTGTGCTGTGCCAAGGTTTCGTGGGTGTTGCTGTGCAGTTTTTGCGTTTTTATACAAGTTTGTCCTAGTTTTTATGTTATATGAGAAACTTATATTCAGCAGGTCAAAGGATCATTATATGTCAGTCTGAGGAAAGCCAGAGTCTTGTAGGTGTTGCTGTGCCTGTAAAGAATTTTCAGATGTGCAGTGTAAGATCAAATTTATCATTTTTATTTAATGCTTATTGTGTATTGCTGCTATTTATGTGCATTGCAATGATATTTTCATTGTTAGGCATAGCCGGAAAATACAGCATTGATAGGACCTAAAGCAGTACACTTTGCATTAATGCAAACTTACTGAACAATATGTAGTTCAATAATCCCCCTCCCCGAAGAGGAATGTTTCATCCCTGACTATATAATTTGCAGAACATGAGAAAATTTCTGTGTCTCTAATACATTATCAAAACAGTTTTACACTTCTTACAAAAAAAGAGATGCAATGGCCATTGGTACTGTAACATATAAGTAATACACGAAGTAAATACATTTCATATAATTACATTTCATAAGCCTCGTACTTATTATACAGCAGGAACTTCTCATTGTAACATTTGTTAATGTCTGTTATGTACTTTACAGATAAAGATTCTAGTTGTCTACTGATGTACTATGTTCTTCATCTGTAAATATGTTGTAAGTAATTGCTATGTTAAATTGTTAATCACTATGTAATCCAATGTAACTACTGTCTGTTTATTTTAACTGTGGAGCTTTTCTCCCCGGGCCACCGCTGAAAATGGACCTAAGTCCAGTCGGACACTCCCGGTCAACAAATTTAAACAAATAAATAAATAAATAAATAAATAAATAAAATTTCAGAATACAAATTTCAACAGCCAGACTGAACGTAGCAATGCAGCACAAGTAAGAACATCAAAATTAGGCAATAGTAGCATTAAATATTTGTTATAGACATGCAGTTTATAGCCCTGTGCAGCCAAACTGGTTTACTTTACAATAAAAATGAAATGCAAGTCTGCAAACTGTTGCAAAGTTTTTTCCAACAGTTTTGTGCATGACACAGTCTATCATACTTAATTTCACTACTCTTTCAAATTTCTGCAGAATTAATAAAAGACCAAAGATATCTATATGTGCACACATACTTGTGCGCAGACACGCACACACACACACACACACACACACACACACACACACACACACACACACACATACATATACACATGATCCAGTGAGAGAGACCATTGCAAGATCACATGCAAGAGTGACCAGCATGCAAATCAGTTAGACTTCCTCCTAGTAAGGAAAGGGCACTGGGGTAGAATCAGTGACTGCAAAGTTATCCCCGGTTAAACAGTTGGCCCACAGCATAAACCACTGATGGCCACAATCATCTGCAAGCAGTGGTCAGAGAAGGCCCTATGGTCTGTCTGACAAATGGACTGATGATGACCAAGGCATGTTTCAGCATGAGAGATGGTCACAAATTCACATACAAGATTGATAAACATGCAACTCAGGTACATTGCCGCCTAGTAAAGAAGGGGAGATTGGGGTAAAATTAGCGATTGCTAAGTCATCTCCAGTGAAATGGTCAGCCACCAGCTGTAAGCAATCATCAGAGAAAGTTCTAAGGTCAACAGAGGCTAGGTTGAAGACTTGACTTCAAAGCTGACTGGAGAGAAAGCACAAGAGCTCAAAGAAATAATCAGGGCTCAGGCACTTCAGGATGAGGAGGAAATAGTCGAGGAAGAATGGCAGCACCTTAAAACAGCATGTGTGAAGACTATAGAACAGATATGCAGCTGAGCCAGGTATAGAAATAGGGTACATAAGGAAAGCTCATACTGGAATGCCCAGGAAGTTATCAAAAGATAGAGGGTGTATAGGAGAAAGTGTCAGATAGGAAATACTGATCAGGCTAAGAAGGAATACTGAATAGTTAACAAAGGGACTAAGAGAGCAGTCATAAAAGCAAAGAACAAGGCATCAGAAGCACTCTACCATCTTTTGAAAAGTGGTTCAGCAGATGGCAGAAATAAACTTTATCAGGTTGCAAGACAAAGACAGAAAGATAAAGAAGACACCATTCATGAGGGATGCCAGCAATGACCAGATCAACAGTCTACAGGAAATAAAAGGCAGATGAAAGAAGTACTTGCTTCAGCTGATGAATGAAGAAAACCCCACCGAAGCACTACTACCCTGGACACAGGCTGCAATGAAAGAGGAAAAAGATCCCACCCTAGAAGAAGTAAGAACAGCACTAAAGTAAATGAAGTCAGAGAAAGCAGCAGGGTCAGATGAGGTCACAGCAGATATGATCAAGATGCCTGCAGGTGACTGGAGAATAAGTATTCTCCTTCAACTTTATAGTCTCATTAGCTCAACAGGTAGCACACTGTCCTTTGGTGCAGAAGGCTGTGGGGGCTATTCACATGCAAGGTACTTGGATTGATATTGGGGGGATGGATTGACATAGTCATTAAGGTCTGCCGATGCAAGGTACAGGGTTTCATTCACTCCTGTGGAAAACCATTTCTTCGTGGATGCGCTTAGGACATATGGAAAAATGTATTTTTGAAAGGGGGCAGAGCAGGCAGTGCATGCTAAGATAAATGTGGCTTCATTAATGATAGACAGACACAGCTCCAGTCATTCACCCCAAAAGAATACTGTTAGGTCTCATCAGACTTCCACATCATGGGGTAGAGCCTCCCAGTCAAGGTCTAGACCCCACAGCACAGTTAGGTCAACATCCAGAGGTTCTCCTATACCCATCAGTGGAACAACTCAGCATCAAGATTACATGCCAGCACATGCTTGTGGTCCCTGAGACTATCACCAACACTAACTATGGTGAACACTGTATATGACACTTTCCAGGTATAACTGAAATGTTCAACATCAGTGACACAAACGTTACTCACCAGAAGTTTGCTTTGCAGTCAGAGGTATGTGACATCACACCACATTTACTTCACAGGAGAAACTAGGGCTAGGTGCCATATGAAGATATTTTGGAGCTTACCACAGGAAACCAGTATACATGTTTACTTGAAGCTGGACAGCAAACAAAGGAACAGGAAACTGTGGAAACTCTGATGCAGTCAGTGTTAAGGAGAGATAGGCTAGTGAGTTCCCATATGACATAGCAACGGATGGCACAGGATAAAATTGAAGAGAATGTGCCACAGGAAGATGCTATACAACTTTCTATAGATTGCCTGCAGGAAACAGAAAACAGAAAATGTGCTCTCAGTTTAGAAGAAACCGAGCTAAGAGAAGAGTTGCTTGATTTAATAGAGATATATAGACATATTAAGATCAGTGAAAGAAATAGACTGCAGAAGGTCAATAAAATGCAAAAAGTCAGAAGTTGGATAAAACAAATGAACACAGTAATTAGGACTGTCCATAGAGATCCATGCAATATAATAGAAGTAAACAGGATATATTACTATGAAGCTAAATTAATAGCTGATAAAGTTCTACCACAAGAACACAGGGTAGTGAGAGAAAAGAAGGGGAGAAATCGAATACCATCATGGAAGTATCGAATACAGAAAACTGTAAAGCAATTAAGACAAGAAGTGTCAATGTTAGAAGAATATAGAAGAAGGAACAGATCAACAAAAATACTAAGAAAGATAGACATGATAAAAGCAATGTGCAGTATTAGAACAGACCAGGATCTACCATGCACTATCATAAATAACTCAAAATATCAGCACAGGCGGAAAAACTTAGAAAGGAAAAGTACAAAATAAGCAATTTATTGATGACCCAAAAAGTTTTATAGAGAATTGTTAAACAAGGTAAAAGGAATTGAAAGACTGCCAAAAAAAGAAGAAATGGATACATTTGGAGAAATATCTATGAAGATCCTGTGGAACATAACAAAGATGCTGAATGAATAGAAAAAGCAAAATAAAGAATAAGAGGTTTAAAGGTATAGGATATGAAACGGGATGAAGTAACAGCCAAAGAGAGATTGAAACAACATTAAGAAAAGCTTATAATTTGAAACCCCAGGCCCAGATAAGGTTACCTAACTTAACTGAAGTCACAAAAACATTCCTACAATGGGGATAGGCCAAGCTCAGGGGGATGATCGCCCCCCTGTTGTATAATGAAGTAATAGTCCAAAAAACTCACAAAATCTGATAGGCCAAGAAAGAGCCATAAAGATGATAGAGTGGACTATTGAGGATAAGAAAAAAAAATATGTATTGTTGCTACTATACAAGAAGTCTAGAACTTCTGGACAGAAGATATACAAAAAGATTAAAAGAGAAATTACAGGAAAGAAAATACCTGCACAAGAAAAACTGTCAAAAGCTTCCAATGCAAATTTGTGTTCATTAATACAACAGGTTAATGAAAAACATAGACCAAACTAGTAAAGTTTGCACAGAAAGGCAGTATCAGAACCACATACCACGTACTTAATGAAAAATTAAATTTATTGAGCGTGCTTTCGTCAAAAGACCTCTGCAGAATAACAAAGTACTCAATAAAATTTCCATCTTAAAACCACATTCAGCATGTCATAGGTTGGAAAAAAAATCACAGAAAACTTGGCATCATTTCCTCCTAACCTAAACACTTATAAAAACCTATCCACCCTACATAAAAATCAGAACACCAAGTGTTAACATATACAGTATCTCTAAAAAATATATGCATAAATAAATCATCAATTCATGTACAAATAGTCACATTTTCATAAGTCTAACACAAATAAACATTGTTAAATAAAATACATTGATTTTAATCTTAGCAAGGAGCCAAGAGACAATCTGTCATTAAGCCCAGGTACAATACATGCATTTGTTCTAATCTGTCATTTGAGTTCCAAAAACTCAAGGTATAAATCTGATGGTCCCTCTCTAGAGCCCAAATCCACATGGTCAATAGCCCCAACTGTAAAAGAATGTGCAGGAAACTTCTTAATGTGTTTATAGAGGGCATTGCTCTTGTTGTGCTGTCTTATGTCATAAAGGTGTTGGTAGATTCTTTGTTTAAGAGCTCTAATAGTTTTTCCTGTATAGAAACTGTTGCAGGAATCACAAACTGCAATATACACCACACCTTTTGAAAAGCAATAATATTTTTTCTTTGGCAGAATGTTACCAAAACCTCTCCCTACTAATTTTGATCCCTCCATAATATAAGAGCACTGCGCACAACTACCACATTTTATATTACCAGTTGTGTCCAGATTATCTATTTTTTCTCTCAACCAATCCCTTTAAAGACATGTCCCTCTTGTAAACAATAAGGGGTTGTGTGCCAACCTTATAAGAGACTTCATTGTCAAAATTAAAGATACGCCATAATTTTTTGATAATTTGTTTTATGTCCCAAAAATTCAAGGTGTAGGTGAGAACCAGTGCCCTGCCAAATCTATCATTATGGCATTCATTCTCTACCTTTTCAGGGAGACCAGAAAAGATAAGATTTTGTAAATACCCTGCTGAATTTTTTTCCAAAACCTCACTAAAAATACTATTTACAAAAACAGCAGGGTAACCCTTTTTTCCAACATATCCTGTAGCATGTTACATTCAATCAAAAAATCTCTTTCTTCAGAAATCATCCTCGCAAGTCTAACATATTGCCCTTTAACAAGGGACTTCTTCTGCTGAAATGGATGCCAGGTCTGAAAATGTAATAGTGAGATGGAATATGTGGGCTTACTGTATAAATGGGATGTAAAAATATTCCTGTCATGGTCCTTCTTAATAGTAATGTCCATGTAGTTTACCTGGTAAACATCTTTTTATGGTAAATTACAAAAAATGTGTAGTACTGTTAATATATGTAAAAAATCTATCCAGATCTCCATCACTACCTGTCCAAAAGCAAACCAAATCATCCAAATACTGACCATACAGTGCCCACATATTTTTGAATTCCGAGTCTAATATATACAAATCTTCACAATGGGCAAGGACAATGTTGGCAAACACCAGGGCACAGCAAGCACCCATAGCTACACCTTGAGTCTGTTTAGAAATCTGGCCTGCAAAAGCAATATAATTGTTGTCAAGAACTAATTCCATACAAGTACTGAGTGTTAAGATAGTGTTGTGGTCCATACTAGTGTTTAATCAAAGATAATCAACACAGTAACAATGTTCCCAGCGATGCAAATACCTCTCCGTAACCTCCCTCCAGAAAAATAAATCCAAATAATCAGGCGAAGAGGTAACCAGGGCATACAAACTATAAGTTCCTTTTCAATCATAGAACCACTCAACCCGATTTTATGTGGAATTACAGAAAAAAGGTCACAAATATCAACTGTGACCATAATCAAGTTATCAGAATACATTTCAGGCTTGATTTTTCTCAAAAAATCCCAATAATATTTTATCACCCATTGCCTATTGTCTAGTACATACTTGACCCTGCTGTCAATGTATTTTGCTAAGCAAAGAGTCTTGACACCTTGGCATCGACAATTGGGCGCAAAGAGGGGTCCACTATAGATTGGTGGACCTTCGGAATGCCAAAAATAGTTAGAATTTTGAGTTGTTTAAAACTTTACTAGTTTTGTCGTAAAAACGTAGACCAAGAAACCTTGGGCCATTTGGAAAAAGAAGTGACTGAAGAAGTGTGAAAATATGAAGAACAAAATCTAGAGATTTTTGAAAGGTATAAAAAAGAAATATGGACATGGGAAAGAAAGATCTGATATGGTGCAATATTTATGCAATGGTGATAGGCAAATTAATCAATACAAAAAAAATAAACAAATAACAGTCCCGAGACTTTTGAATAGAAAAACAGGCATGGGCACCCAGATATGGAAAATTTCACAATACAAAAAATGAGATCACAATGGGGGACATAGAAAAGAGGATTAGTAATGGAGAAGTTAAAAAAAAAAAACAGAAGCAGAAGTTATGGAATACCTGCAAAGTGAAGGATTTAGTGTAGAAAACCTAAAACAGGTTGTATCACAGCATGATGGAACAGGTAAGTAGTAAATAAAACGAAACAGGAGGAGCAGGAGACATCTGAAGAAGAAATATGGACATGGGAGAGAAAAAGAGGTTTAATGTGCTGCAATATTTATACAAAGGAGAAAGCAAAACTAATCAACACAAAAAGAGCAGCACCAAAGCTTTTTGAAGAGAAATACAGGCAAAGGGATCCAGATATGGAAAAGTTTACAACACATAAAATAAGAAAACAACTTTGGGAGCATTCAGTAGGAAACCAGCATAAAAGTTCAGTTGGAGTTTCATAGCAAGGGAAGGAACAGGAAATGGTGGCAACTCTGCTATAGTCAATGTCATGGAGTATAGGTCAGTAAGTTCCCATATGAAAGAACAATGCATGTCATAGGATGAAACTGAAGAGAATATGGCACAGAAAGATTCTCTGGAATTTTCTGTAGAATGCCAACAGGAAATGTACAACAAAATGTGCCCTCAATTTAGAAGAAAATGATGTAAGGGAAGAGTTGCTTGACTTAATAGTGATGGATAGACATATTAAGATCAATGAAAGAAATAGACTACATAAAGTCAATAAGAACCAAAATGTTAGAAGTCTGATAAAACAAATGAAAACAGTAATCAAGTTTGTTCAAAGAAATTCATGTAATATAACAGATGTAAAGATGATATCTTGCAGTGCAGCTAAGTTAATATCAGATAAAGTCTTACCACAAAAACACAGGGTAGTAAGGGGAAGGAAGGGGATAAATTAAATGCCACCCTGGAAGTATCGAACAGATTAAACTATAAAGCATTTAAGACAAGAAGTGTCACTGTTAGAAGAGTGCAGTAGAGGGAACAGATCACCAAAAAAACACAGAAAGATAGGCATGATAAAAGCAATGCACAGTTTCAGAACAGATCAGGATCTGTTGTGCAATGTTGCAAATATATCATCACAAGCAGAAAAACTTAAAGATATACAGAAAAATATAAAGGAAAGGTACAAAATGAGCAATTTATTGATGACTCAAAAGTTTTATAGAGAATTGGGAAACAAGGCAAAAGGAATTAAAACACCAACAAAACAATAAGAAATAGACACATTTTGGAGACATGCCTATGAAGATCCTGCAGAACATGACAAACATGCTGAATGCAGAGAAGAAGTAAACGAAAGAATAAGAAGTTCAAATGTACAGGATATGAAATGAGATGAAGTAACAGCCAGAGTGATTGAAACAAAGTTAAGAAAAGCGCCTAATAGGAAAACCCCTGGCCTAGATGCAGTATGTAACTTCTGGCTAGAAGTATTAACATGTTTACATGAAGATTTAGCCATGAGTAACTATTGATATGCACAAGCTGAATAGACTCCAACCTGGAGAACAGCACAAAAAGCAATACTCCTGTTGCTCTCCAGGTTGGCGAACAACAGGAAAAACAATCCTCCTCCTTACCAGCAAACCTCCAAGCTATCCTAAAAACAACTACAGACCAATAACATTCCTTCTGACAATGTAAAAACTATACACTGTAATTGATGCCAATAGAGGTTATGGTCATTTAGAAGAAAACTCAATCATGGCAATCGAAAAAAAAGGCAACAAAAGAAGGTCATATGGAACAAAGGATCATTTATTGCTAAACAAAGTCACAATGAAGAACCGTAAAAAGAGAAATAATCAAAGTATGGCATGGATATACTAGAAAAAAACCTTTGACACCATCCCACATTCAAGGATAAAACAGAGCTTACAAATGTATAAGATACACCCTATACTGATCAATTACATTGCAATGGTCATGAAACAGTGGCAAACCACTTTGCAGTTAAGCCATGATAAAGGACAAATTATTATTCCAGGGATAACAATTCAAAGGGGGATATTCCAGGGTGACGCTTTGTCACCGCTGCTCTTTTGTCTTGTCATTAACCCATTAAGCTGTCTACTAAACTGATTAGGTTATGGCTATAATTTCACTCCCAGAATACAACTAAGCATTGTCTTCTTTTTGTGAATGATTTAAATCTGCATAGTTCATCAGATGAGGAACTGAAATCACAATTACAAGTGGTCAAAACTTTCTCATTTGATATACGATTGTCATTTGGTTTTGATAAATATGCAAAACCAACCTTTAAAGCAGGAAAGCTGTAGCACCTAGTACATAACAGCCTGGATAGGAATGCAATATAAAAGAACTTGAGCAAACAAGAGGGAGTGTGTAAATATTTTGGAATTTTTGAAGGATCAACAGTAAAACATGAACAAATGTGTTGGACTTTCCCGGTAATCAAATGTTAAAATAAAATGACATAAAATAAAATAAAAAAATGAACAAATGCGAATAAAACTTAGTAAGAAATATTTTAGAAGACTAAAATTAATACTGGAGACAGCTCTGAGATATACGAACAAAGTCCAGGCTATAAACCAATTTGTTCCTCTTGTCCTAAATTATAGTTTTTGAATGACTGACCGGCCCCAAAAAGTATTGGATCAGTTAGGCATAAAAATAAGAAAAAATGCTTCATGCTTATCAGATGATTTATAAAAATCAGTATATACCAAGATTATATAGTCTCCTTTCTGAAGGAGGTATGGGCCTACTCAAAACTGATTACATGTATAGCTCCAATTATAGGACTGCATACATATCTGCTGACTGCACAACACTCACTTCCCTACTTAGTCTAGCAGAAGCATATCGGTGTCAATTGGGAATGGAAATCAAACCAGACGTAGATAAATATCAGGCAGGATCTGAGTGTGCCAAAAAACAAAAGAAAGAATATAAGGTAAAGAGTTAGATGAGAAGGCAAGAAATGTGGAAAATGCATAAATATAGTTGTAAGTACAGAAAACTCTTTGAACAACCTCATGTCGATCAGGACCAAACACAGGAATAGTTAAGGAGAGGCGAATTTAATCCAAATGATGAAATGTTAATATTGGTGGCCCAGGATAGTAGACTACATACATGTTGCTTTACAAAGTCCATTAAGACATGTGGAAGAAACAAACAAATGCAGGTTTTGTAAAACTGAATAGGAAACAGTTGCACATGATGTTGCTGGGTGTGATACACTAATGGCAGAAGGACTGTATATTGAAAGACATAATAATGTGGCAAGACTGTTGCATTGGGGATTGTGAAAACATTATAAAATTGAAGTAGCTGAGAAGCATAGGAAACATGAGCCACAAAGGATTATAGAAAATGATGACATTTATTTTACATGAGATCACCCATTACCAACAGTTCAAAAAATAGATGCAAGAAAACCAGATATAGTAGTCCACGAAAAGAAGACACATAAACACACAAAAACATACTCGGAGGCTTTAAATAAAAATCTGCCTAAGCAGCAGAGACCTCCAAAGCAGACACCCAAGCAACCGCTACCCCAAAACAAAACACATGCAACACATAGCTCACAAAGCCAGTGTGCCAAACAGTCACAGCCCTTAAGGCTAAACAACACACCTGATACACTTGTAATAGGTGACTCTATTGTCAGGCACACTGATGTCCCGCACAACAGGCTGAACAAGAGAAGGTCATGGTGAGCTGCCTGTCAGGCGCTAGGATCCGCCACATAACACAAGCACTCAGGTCATTCCAAGGCAAGTACAAATATGACTCAGTCATTGTCCATGCTGGTGTGAATGACCTGAGACGTACCTCCCTGGACTACATGAAAAGAGACATAGAGGAGCTCTCTGAGCATGTAGCCCAGGCCGGTATGACGCTGACCTTGAGTACCATCTTACCCTCACCAAGAATGATGCCACAATATGAAGACAAGATGATCAATTTCAACAACTGGCTTAAGTATTGGTGTCATTCAAAGGGGATCCAATGCCTGTCAGCCTGGGATGACATGCTCGACAAGCCATGATGCTTCGCTAGGGACGGCTTGCACCTATCACCCCTGGGCTTTCGGATATTGGCAAAGGCTCTTGCTACCCCCATAGTGCCTTTTTTAGGCAAGGCTCAAAAGATAAACCCACCTCCATAGGTATCACAAGGGATAAGAAACTAAGAGTAGTGCTACTCAACACCAGAAGTCTAAACCTCAAGATGCATGCACTCGAAACTCTCCTTAGCATGGAGAACATTGATATCTGTGCAGTAACAGAAACCTGGTTCAAGGCTCCCGAGAGCACCCCAGCACTACCAGGTTATACCTCATACCATGCTTTTTGGCCCCAAAACTTGGACCGAACCACAAAAGGAGGGGGAGTATCAATAATCGTCAAAGATACCCACACCTCCAGGTTGGTGGCACAACACGAAGCATCAGAGACTATCCATGTGCAACTAACAGTGGGTAAAACTGCCTTCCAGTTTATAGCCTGCTACAGACCACCCTCCCAAACCCAGGAACTCCACTCGGCCTTCCTGAGAACACTGGAAAATATGAAGGTCTCTCCAAACACCATTATATTGGGTGACTTCAACTACCCAAACATAGACTGGGAGCATTACTCTAGCTCCAACACCCTAGCCCAAAGGTTCCTAGAATTTATAAACTCAAATGCTATGGAACAACTTGTTACCACTTCCACAAGAGGGGAAAACATACTGGACCTGATCATCACCAACATGGGGACTCTATGATCCAGACCAGAAGTGTATCCCTCACTGGTAAGATTAGACCATAAACTAATCTCACTGGATATTCACATCCCGAACCCACCCCCTGCCCAGAAAACAACAGTGAAAAATTTCTCTAAAGCAAATTTCACACTCCTCAAAACCGAGGTGGAATCCTTCAAAGCCCCCAGGCCTGTGGAAAATACAGCCCAGACCGCAGAATCCTTTATAAACGTATTCTATGAACACCTTCAGGAATGCATGGATCATGCAATCCCAGATAAAACCAAGACCCAATCCTCCAAAGGCAGACGTCCTGTCTGGTGGACTCCAGCAATAAACAAACTATACAACAGAAGGAGGAAGCTACTACATGATAGAGCAAAATCCCAAAAAGGAAAGGCATCTCTGATCAGTATTAGCAAAAAACTACGGGCACTCATAAAATCGTCTAAGGCCAGCTTCGAGAGAAAAATTGCACAGGACACTAAGGATAACCACAAGGCTTTCTTTAGTTATGTTAGGAACCTGGGTAGGAATTCCCAGATATGCTCAGAATTAGTCCAAAATGACAAAAAATACACCAAACCCATAGACATTGCCAACATCCTAGCTGACAGGTTCAGCGCAATCTTCTCCCCCCCCCCCACCAAAAGGGAAAATATCTATCCCAGCAGAGTGCTGCTCCCCTGACATCTCAGATGCTCAGGTAAGAGCCGCCCTCTCCAAAGCAAAAAACACAGCATCAATGGGACCAGATGGTGTCCCGGGCTGCGTCCTACATGAACTCCAAGAAGAGCTAAACCCAAACATAAAACTACTGTTCAATCTCAGCCTTACTACAGGATATGTACCCAAAGAGTGGCGTACAGCAACTGTGGTCCCTCTCCACAAAGGTGGTGCCTCAACGGATCCTGGAAACTATCGCCCCATAAGCCTGACTAGCTTGGTCTGCAAAGCTATGGAAAGGATCATCATGGACCTTATAAATAAAGATATTGGGGACCTACAGACGCTGGATCCTACCAAGTTCAGCTTTGTTAAGGGCAGATCCTGCCTCTTAAACCTGGACGATTTCTTTGAAACAGTCACGAAGGCCATTGACGAGGGGAAGGTGGTCCACACAGCCTACCTGGACTTCGCAAAAGCCTTCGATACAATACCCCACTCGGGCATTATAGATAAGCTCACCAGCTTAAATATAAACCCCTATGTCACTAGATGGGTCACAAACTGGCTCAAGGACAGAACCCACATGGTTAGAATTGCTGGAGCTATGTCATTCTCCAAACCAGTTACAAGTGGCATCCCACAAGGCTCAGTCCTGGGACCTCTCTTGTTCAGTATATATTTCCTCAGAGGTACAGCCCAACATGGAAGGACTGTGGCTGACCAAGTTCACAGATGACTGCAAACTGGGCACCATAATCAACTCTCCAGCCGACACAAGCATCCTCCAAAAGGGCCTCATGGAAACAGACAACTGGTGCCAGAGCCATGGCCTCAAGCTAAATGCCAAAAAGTGTATAGTCATCCCCTTTGGCAAAAACAAAGTGCCCACAAATTACCACATAAGTGGTAATCCATTAAGTACGGAAGAAGTAATTAGGAACCTGGAGATCCAAGTTGACAGCAATCTCTCATTTGACAACCACGTGGCCAAAGTGGTTAGAAAAACATTTTATATAGCCCACCTAATCATGAAGGGATTCACATCTAGATCAGGGGAGGTCATCATGCCTCTTTACTCATCCCTCATCAGGCCCATAATTGAGTACAATGCCCCTTTTGGGATGTACCTTACCAGACACCTGCAGCAACTGGAAAGACCCCAAAAGTACCTCACCAAGAGGATCAAACGGCTCAAACAGATGCCATATGCTGCCCAGTTAAAGAACCTCCAGCTCTACTCAGTGGCATACCGCCTGCTCAGAGGCAATCTGTGCTTGACATATAAAGCCATGTCCAACCCGGAATTAATGGGCATGCTGCACCTCAGAAAATCCAAATCCCATCGAGCTACGCGCTCGAGAGACTTGAACCTCAACACTGAAATAAATAGGACATGCTGGACAGACAGATTCATAACCCAGAGGCTCCCTTCACTCTGGAATAAAATCCCAGTCCAGGTTAGGCAGAGTCCCTCATTGACTCTCTTCAAGAGGAATCTTGATGAGTGGATGGGGGAATCGTAGGTTTACCCCGGGTATCACTTCTGTGTCACTGTTAGACAGAGGCACAGTATACTAACCTCGAAAAAGGGCATATCAAAATTAATTTAAAATGGGCGGTGAAAGCCAAACACACTCTGGCTAGGCTTATAAATGCCCTAGGGCAGATAGCCTAGTATGAACCTATGAACCTATGAAGACAAAAGTAGCATTGATCATTCAAATTGCTACATCCAGTGAACATTGTGTCTTACATACAGAAAGAGGCACAAAGTCATAAAATACCAGGATTTACAGGTAGAAACAAGGAGACTGTGGAAGAAGTATCCAATTCTGGGCACATTACGGGTGCTGCAAAGAGCACGTTTGGCTAACATCAAATACTGACACAATACCAATTTCATGAACTTAATCATACTTTGGTATAGGAATGGGGTCCATTCCCATGATGGTATTAGATACCGAAAAAACTTGCAGAAATTAAACTATAAGAGAGAAACAGGGATCTGAATGGAGAGATGATAAAATCAGCAAGCAAAGGAGAGTAGTATTTCTGGAATTGATATCTTCAAGTCCTGGTGAGTAGCTTCATTAGGTGGACCCTTTGTTTACAGAATCTCATCAAGATGACACTGATATATAGACTGTATTTTATATAGCAAATATCATGTAAAGAAGTAAGTTAAAAAATAAAAAAGACAGCTGGGTGTATAAGTCTCAGGATAAAAAGGTGCCCAATCCTGGTAGGTGCACTGGTGCCAGGACTGGAAAAAATGACAGTGCAGAATCCTCAAGCTACAAAAGCATTCCTACAATGGTGTTAGTCCAGGCCCAGGGGAGGATGCCCCCCCCCCCATTTTAGAAGGAAGTAGTAGTCCTCAAAATCCACAAAAACTGACAGGCCAGAAAAGAGCCATAAAGATAGAGTGGACTATGGAGAATAAGAAAGACATGATATAGTGTAACATTTATGCAATAAGCCTCAAAAGTGATGTTAAAAGCACCAACAGTCATTTGAAACAAAAGTCCAAGGTGCCCAAGGAAGCAGGAAACAAGCACTTTTAAAAACACAATTTATTGCACGAAACCACAGCACATAGAAATCCCTAGGTTCCTAGATTAGTACTAAGCTAACTGCCCTTGCGAGCCATTTTAAGCTTAGCCAATTATCCCTTGTGAGACTCAAACCCTGCAACTTGTGTTTCTAATGCAAACGCCTTAACCATTAGGCCACCCTCCCAACCCAATACACATTAATGTTCCTTTAATCTCAGGTTTACTTCATCAGATGTGGACTGAGGCATTGTAACAAGTATTGCTCCATCCGGATTTTACTGCCGTAGATACTCCACCATGGAAATATGTTCATCTGAGGTGCCAGGTGGTGTATCCACAATAATGCGAGAAGCCCAGAATTTCTGGATAGAAGTTATATTAAAAGATTAAAACAGAGAAATTAGATTAAAGAATGATACTTGCACAAGAAAAACAGTCAAAAGCTTTAAATCCAAACTTGTGTTCATGAATACAACTGATTCATGAAGAACATTATATAGACCAAGAATGGGCCATTTGAAAAAGAAGTAACTAAGGAAGTGTAAAATATAAAAGAACAAAATCTAGAGACTTTTGAAAGGTATAAAAAAGAAATATGGACATGGGAGAGAAAGAAAGATCTGATTTGGTGCAATATTTACACAATGGAAAAATCCAAATTAATCAATACAAAAAAAAAGCAGCACAAAAGATATTTGAAGAGAAATACAAGCAAAGACATCCAGATATGAAAGATTTTACAATACAAAAAAATAAGAAAATAAAGGGGGAAACAGAAAAGAGGATTAGTAATGGAGAAGTTGAAATAGAAACTGATGTTATGGATTATTGGCAAAGTGAAGAATTTAGTGTAGAAAATCTAACTCTTGTAACATTAAGGCATGATAAAACAATGAGTTGTTAAGTTAAGGAGAACCTGGTGGATTGGGATGCATCTGATCAGTTGCCATATGAAGATACTTTAGAGCCTTCAATAGGAAACCAGTACAAACGTTCAACTGAAGTTGCACAGCAAGGGAAGGAACAGGAAACTGTGGTAACTCTGATGCAGTCAGTGTTGTGAAGTGAGGCCAGTGAGTTCCCATATGAAAGAGCAATGGATGACAGGATGAAGATGAAGAGAATATGTTACAGAAAGATGTTCTCGATATTTCTGTAAAATGCCCACAGGAAATGGAGAACAAAGAATGTCCTTTTACTTTAGAAGAAAATGATCTAAGGGAAGAGTTGCTTGATTTAATACAGATGGACATATTAAGATCAATGAAAGACATACATTACAGAAAGTCAATAAGACCCAAAATGTTAGAAGTATGTTAAAACCAATGAACACAATAATCAAGACTGTTTACAGAAATTCATGTGATATAACAGAAGTAAATAGGATATGTTACTGTGCAGCTAAATTAATAAAAAAATAAAGTCTTACCACAAACCCCCCCCCAAAAAACAAAAAAACAAAAAAAAAAAAACAAAGGGCAGTAAAGGAAACTAAGAGATGACATCAAATACCATCATGGAAGTAATGAATAAAAAAAAACTATGACGCAATTAAGACAAGAAATATCACTGTTAGAAGAGGACAGAAGCGGGGACAGATCAACAAAAATACTTAGAAAGATATACATTATAAAAGCAACATGCAGTATCAGAAGAGACCAGGATCTCTTGTATACTATTGCAAATAATAAACTAAAGATATCAGCACAGGTAGAAAAACTTTGACAATATGCAGATAAATATAAAGGCAAAGAACAAAATAAGCAATTCATTGATGGTTGTAAAATGTGTTATCGAGAAATGGGAGGCAATGCAAAAGGAATCGCAACACTACTAAGAAAAGAAGAAATATCTATGAACATCCTGTGATACATAACATATATGCTGAAAGGGTAGAAGAAGTAAAATAAACAGTAAAAAGTTCAAATGTACAAGATATGAAATAAGATGAAGTTACAGCCAGAGAAATTTAAACAAAATTAAGAAAAGTTCCTAACTGGAAACCTCCAGGCCCAGATGTAGTGCCTAATATCTGGCTAAAAGTATTACCATCTTTACATGAAGATTTGGCCCTGAGTAGGAACTATTTATATGCATACCCCAAAACAGACACCAACCTGGTTAACTAGAGGAAAAATGATACTCCTCCTGAAGAGTGAACCTGCAAGTTGTCATAAAAATTATAGACCAATAACTTGCCTTCCGACAATGTATAAACTATACTCCAGAATTGATTCTGACAAAATGTAATAGTCATTTAGAAGAAAACTGAGTCATGGCAATAGAACAAACAAAACGGTAATAAAATAATGTCAAATGGAACAAAAGACCATTTGTTGTTAAATACAGAGATAATGGAGAATTGTAAAAAGGGGTAGAATCCAAGTATGGCATGGATAGACTACTAAAAAGCCAAAAAATACGAAGCCAAATTCAGAACCACAAGAACAAGCCGTGAACGACTCCAGGCAGTCAAAAAAAGATTTATTTAAGTGCTTTTCGTCAGTTTAATAAGCTGACTTCTTCAGAACATAAAACAAAGACCACTGACAGCTTGATCCTTATAAAGGCGTAACACTCATTGAGGTATTCAAGAAGTAATTCAATTAGTCTAATTAACATGAAGTAAATTGAATTTTAAAAGAGAATGGATGAATTTAAAAAGGAACTGTTTAAAAAGACAGTAACCGATTAATGGTAGCAAACTAAACAACCCTGTAGGTATACCTACAACACAAATACATAAAACAATCTGTTGGTGTGAAAGTGAATCCTGTGGAATGTGTTGCATGTTGCAACCTTTAATAAACTACAATACCACAGTACTGTTGACTTTTATACAGCTTTAGGACCTTAGTTTTATTTTACTGTTAAATCAAGGTTCTAAACCTACCCATGTCGTTGTGTATAAGGTAAAAACCTCAAATACCCCAAAAGTTGTTGTAAGTTTTAAAAAACACGTTAGAAAACATGGTAAAAAATCAGTTTATAAACTAGTTTAGAAAGAAGAATTAATGTCTTATTATTTTTATGTTTTTATATGTAATTGTAGAACAATAAGTAAGTATACTACAATATTTGACGATGCTGAAAACTGCTACTAAAAGTTAATATTACTTAAATTAATGCTTAATGTTAATTAAAATAATATTCGCACAGCAAATTTTAAAAACATAGCAAAAAGTTAAAAACACACGGTTGTTTGTATGTGATGGTACTACAAAAAGCGCTACAAAAAGTGTGTAAAAAAGTGTGTTAAATACATGAAGGTGTGTAAAGGTCACACATACCACATATACTTGATGAATTTCAGGTGATATTTTTTGAATAATGTTATATTATAATAATTTTTAATAATTTTTATAGTTTTTAATAATTATTATTTATTTTTATATTATATTAATGATTTGAATTATTTATGATAAGTTAGACATACCTAATGTCGTGAAAATCGTGGTCAGTAGTTTTAATGAATTCATAATCACGTTTGATGAAACTAGCTAGTTCACGGAAATAATCATAACAGACGTGAAAACATAACAGACATAAAACCCATGAAAGACCTGAAAAACACCTAATACATGTATGCATAATAAACAGAAAATGTATATATACACATAAATGTAGATTCCATAAAGGGGGTGTGTGTCAAGTGACAATACCTTCATCTTTTCAAACTAGTTAATTTTAATAGACTTCCAATTGAACAAGTCTCATTCAGTCCTGGGAAGCTGTATGCATTTAGTTTTACCTGCCATTTCAGTTCCAATTCTTCCAGTTTCAGATTTCTGGGACCCCCTCTCGGGTCGATTTTTACATGGTCAATCGCCATGAACCTGAAACTGTGATTTGGATGACCTGCCGTGTGTTTAGCAAGTGCATTCTCGAGTTTCCCCTTTTTGATGGCATACAGATGTTCATACATCCTTTCACGTAGTCTTCTTTCAGTCTTACCAACGTAAAATGCTAAACAGGCTGTACACTTAGCTAAATTTATTTTTATTTATTTTATTTATTTATTTATTTATTTATTTAACATTTGTTGACCGGGAATGTCCGACTAGGTTCCACAGAGCCTGTTTTCAGCGGAGGCCCGGGGAGAAATGCTCCAGATGCATGTCTTTGGAATGTGGGAGGAAACCGGAGTACCCGGAGGAAACCCACGCGAACACAGGGAGAACATGCAAACTCCACACAGAAGGCACCCCAGCCGAGAATCAAATGGGAGAACCTCTTGCTGTGAGGTGACAATGTTAACCACTGCACCACTGTGCAGCCCAAATAAGTAATATGGTTGGTGTTACAATCAAATTTATTCCTTAACCTAAATTTTTGTTAGTTCAGAATAAAAGAGTTACCCTCCTGGACGTGTTTACAGTAATTACAATTGTGACATTTATACATTCCAGGGCATCTCACTATGGGTACATCATGTTTTTCTAACAAGTTTTTGATGTTTAGCCCTTTCCTGTAAACAATCATAGGGTGGTCACCTAGTTTTTCAAATAGGTCAGGTTGTATTTTAAACAAGTCCCAGTTTTTCTTCACTATAGATGAACACAAGGTGCTTTTTATATTAAAGGTAGTAATGAATTTAACAGTGCTTAGCTCGTTGTTTAATCAGCCACTAGTTGGAACATTACTCCCTTCTTGGTCACATAAGTTCTTGTCGACCAAGATGGCGCTGTTGTCGTTGGTCAAATTTTTAGTGTTGGTCTTCAGGAGGGGTAAATACACCTTATTGTGTCTTTTATCCATTACCTCCTGGATTATTGGGTCAAGGAAAGTTACCGGGTAGCCTCTATGTATAAACATTTCCCGTATGTAAGCACATTCCTGTTTAAAATCCTCGTCCAGGCTGACCATTCTGGAAGCTCTTACCAACTGCCCCTTCACAACAGATTTCTTCTGATAGTGAGGGTGGCAGCTGGTGTAGTGGAGGAAAGTGTTAGAGTATGTTGGTTTCCTAAAAATGTTTGCAATAAACAAGTTTAAGTTGTAATTCTTACTAAGATGGATGTCAAGGTAGTCGATACAATCACAATTAAACGTGTGAGTAAATTGCAAAAACTCAGTAGTATGGTTGAAGTAGTCAATAATTTGATTACTGACATTTTCGCTAACTTTAAGTAAAATGAAAATATCGTCCAGGAACCTTGTGTAGTATATGAAGGACTCAAAGAACAAGTTTCCTTTAAAGACAAACTCAGATTTCCAGTACGCCATAACCAAGTTAGCTACACTTCCTCCACAAGGTGATCCCATGGCAACACCTATTTTTTGCAAGTAGAATTCTTCACAGTGGCAAAAATAGTTGTTTGTTAAAACTAAATCCAACAGGACAGAGACTAAATCTGTTTCCCTGGTGGGAGCTTTATGTTTCTCAAGCATAAGTCCCACCCATTCTAATGCTACCTCATGGGGGATGCTAGTGTAAAGGTCTTTTACGTCGATTGTGAGGAAGTTGTAGCTTTTGTCAAAAGGCAAGGTGTCAATATTTTTCAAAAAGGTCCAGGAATCATTGCAAATTTGAGTCTCCTTAACCAGGTATTTTTGTAAAATTGCATCCAATACCTTAGCACAAGAGTAAGAAGGAGATCCCCTACTGTCTACCAAAGGTCTAAGTGGTGGATTCTCAATACTCTTGTGTATTTTAGGGATATCAAAGATACTTGGATATCTAGGAAATGACATTACTAGGTAGTTGTATGTCTTTTGGTCTATTAGGGCATCAATAAACAAATCCTCAATACAGTTTCTAATGATGCTGTAGGCCCTATTTACCTCACTACGTGAACTGTGTTCATATGCTTCGGTGTTTAATAATTTGTACATTCTGTCATGGTAGTCATTCATGTTGAAAACAACTAATCCACCCCCCCTTGTCAGGTTTACAAAACCTAAGCCGTTGGGTGGTAAGAAAGGACATTATTTCCCTTTCATCATTGTTCAAGTTGGTAAGTGTGGACCTATTGACTCTATAGGTATTCATGTGTCTTATGTCTAGTTCACAACATTTCTTGAACAAGTCGAGAGCAGGATGTAATGGGGGGTTGTAAGTACTAGGAACATGGAGACTATCAGACAGACGAAACACGTCACCCATCAAAACGTGGAGATTAAGTTTCCTAACAAACAATTTGATATCCAAAATTGTGTTAGTCATGTCCCATTGTTTAGATGGGACAAAAGTAAGTCCTTTAGATAATAGGTCAACTGTTTCAGACCCAATTTCTATGTCACTAAAGTTATACACTTTAAAATCACCCCTAGTGTTTAGGATAATAGAAGGTACTAGTTTACTACTCTCCAATGGGATAGACTCATAAGCACCGCAACTAGACTCATTTAAAGTGATGTCAAATTGCTGCGGTTCTATAGTACTCGTGCTTAACTCAGGGACAGTCTCAGTAATGTCCAAAACAGTGTCAGAAGCATCATGACCATCAATTGAGTTTGACAATAAATCCATAACAGGTCGAGGGTTTATTTCCTGTAAACATTGTAGACCCGTTTGTCTTTTACTACATTCTGTTGGTAGTTCTTCTGCTTTGGTTTGGCCCCGGTGAAGGGGCCCTGCTGAAAATTTGGGTCTCGTGCCTGTTGTCTGTCAGGTTGAGCACTTCGAAGTCTATTACACCATGGGGTACCCCTACCCCCTTGTCCTTGTTGGTTAGATGGCCCTAGGTCGAAACTGATGTTGTCGGACTCAAAGTCATCAACAAGGTCACAAGGTCCTTGTTGGACGACATTCAGGTCCTTATTATATTGGTAAGATGTTTTAGGGTTTACCATTCCCTTTCCCCAAACTTGGGCTACAGGTGGGATGGGGTAGGCAGTTCCTGAACCATATGCTTTAATGTCCTTGTCGAGTTTTTTGATTTTATTAGACTCCAGTTTAGACATATTTTGATCAATACTATTAAATATACGGTCATAATCGTATTTGTATCTACCAAATTCGTAGTGGGTTTGTATACTCGTGTCCAAATCCGTTACAAACCTCGACAGGTCAATGACCGAATTTTTGTAGTGCTTAATAATAGTCTCAATTAATTCAAAACCTTGTCTGTCAAATAAAGATACCAAGTCTTTATGAAAGGTAGACCCATTTTCCAAGCCAGTAGGGTAAGATACCCATCTCAAACCTTTGGGGACTACCTTTCTACTACTAAAAAGCATTTGACACCATCCCACATTCATAGATAAACAAGGGCTCACAAATATATACAATACATCCTACATTGATCGATTACATTTCAGTGATCACGAAACAGTGGCAATCCACTTTGCAGCTAAGCCACGATAAAGGACAAATTATTATATCAGGGATAAAAATTCAAAGGGGAATATTCCAGGGTAATTTTTTGTCACAGTTGCTCTTTTGTCTTGCCCTTAACCCATTAAGCTGTATAAGATTAGGTCATGGTTACAATTTAGCTCCCAGAAAACAACAAAGTGTAAAGACTTTGCAACTTCTTTTTGTGGATGATATAAAACTGCATGAGGAACTGAAAGCACAACAGCAAATTGTCAAAACTTTCTCAGATGATATAAGAATGTCATTTGGTCTTGATAAATAAGTAAAGGCAACCTTTAAAATGGGAAAGGTGCTGCACCAAAAAAATATCAATCTGGGACAGGAATGTGATGTAAAGGAACTTGAGCAGGATGGAGTGTATAAATATTTGGGAACAGATGTAGCACTGACAATAAATCATGAACAAATGAGAATAAAACTTAGTAAGGAATATTTTAGACACCTAAAATTAATATTGAAAACAGCCCTGACATCTTGAAACAAAACAGCCCTGATATCTAGGAACAATGTCCAAGCTATAAACCAATTTCCTTTTCCTGTTCTAATTTATCATTTTAGAATGATTGACTGACCCCAAAAGGTATTTGATAAGTTCGACAGGAAAATAAGAAAAATGCTTCATGCTTATCAAAAGATTTATAAAAATCAGTCTATATCAATATTGCATATTCCCTGTTTTGAAGGAGATATTGGCCAGATCAAAACTGATTCCATGCATAGATCTGCAATCATAAGACTGCATACATATCTGCTGTCTTCACAAGATGCAAACATAGTGACTGTTTTAAAACATAAGGAGAACAAATCTAAGATGACTTCCCTGCTTAGTTTAGCAGAAGCATATCGGTGTCAAATGGGAATGGAAATCAAAACCAGAAGTAGACAAAAATCAGGCAGCAACTGAATGTGACAAAAAGAAAAGAAAGAATATAAGGTGAAGGATCAGATGAGAAGGCAAGAAATGTGCAAAAGGCATAAATACAGTTGCAAGGACAGAAAACTCCTGAAATTACCTCATGTCAGTCAGGATATGATGCAGGGATGGTTAAGAAGAGGCAAATTTAAACAAAAGACGAAAGGTTAATATTGGCAGCCCAGGATAGTGAACTATGTACACATTGGTTTACAAAGCTCATTGACAAATTCACATTTTTCTAAACAAAATTAGAAACAGTCACACATATTGTTGCTGGGTGTGACACATTAATGGCAGAGGGCCTATATATTAAAAGGCATAATAAAGTAGCAAGACTGTTGTATTGGGGATTGTGCAAACATTACAATACTGAAGAAACCGAGAAGCACTAGAAACATGAGCCACAAAGCATTATAGAAAATTATAAAGTTTATATCACATGGGATCACCCATGACTAACAGTTCAAAAAATAGGCAAGAGAAAACCAGATATAGTAGTCTATGAAAAGAACATAAAAGTAGCATTGATCATTGAAATTGCTGCACCCAGTTATTACAGTGTCATATGTACAGAGAGACATAAAGTCATAAAATATCAGGATTTGCAGGCAGAAACAAGGATAATAGCAAAGAAGGATACCCAGACAGTTAAAATAGTTGTAGGACCAACGGGTTCTATAAAAAAAAGATTTACAATCATATGTAGATATGTTACCAATATACATAAATCTGTGTGAATTGCAGAAGGAGTCATTACTGGGCGCATTGCAGGTGCTGCGAAGAGCACTTCTGGCTAACATCAAAGACTGAAACAATACTAATATCATGAATTTTAATCATACTTTGACTTAGGAATGGGGCCCATTCCCATCATGGTATCTTAAACCAAAAAAAACTTGGAGAAATTAAATTGGGAGAAATGCTGCAGTTACTTGTTCCAACAGCTGCAGTAATGACACATTTCCTTTAACTAGTAAATACAACTTCAGTTACACAACAGTCAATTACTTACAGTGTATCCCTAAACTAATTAGTTAACACCTGCTCCTTTACAGTTCATGTCAAGTCTGCTAATAAAACTAGCTTTTGTGCCACTGACCACTGAATGCTAAACAAAAGATGATGGCTAACATACATGATTTAATAACATAACTTGTGTATGATATGAGGAGAATTGCCTGATGTGCAGTGTAAACTGAACATGCACCATTGGCATAGCCCACAAGTAAAAATGCACACATCAAGAATTATCTTTGTAACTTTACACGGTCACAAAGTGAATGTCATGGTCCATAGTTGTGGATGAGATGCAACCATTTTACCTGTGTAGCCTTGTGCCATGCATGAGCTGCTGGATGGGTTGTCATGTTGCTGCTTTTGTTATTGGTGATTGGCCTTTGACATCTGTGCAACAGACCAATCCATGACCATGTTATGCAGAATGCAATAGGCCATAAACATTCTGCATGCGGTTGCAGGTTCATGCTCCCCTCACCTTGTCCAGGCAGTAATAACGGGCATTGAACTTGCCAAACACTTTCTGAATGACTGTCTGTATTGGGACTGGGCGGTGTTAAAGTGCTCCTCATTATTTCCCAGTTAGTTATGAATTAGTGTCATTAGCCAAGGTTCAAGTGTGTAGCCTGTGTCACATGGAAAACAAAACAGGAAGGGGACATATAACAAAAAGTGGGGGGATTATTCAGTGATACCAATAGCACTAGATAGATAAAGAAATAACTGTAGTAAGGAACATTATAATAGCTTTCCTTTATCAACTAGGTGACCATGAGGAATCTTACAATGCAGGAAGAGGTGATACAGTGTGCTTGTGTGCCATGTTTGAGAATTAGGGGTACTATCAGGATGCTGGGCCAACACCTGCATGAAGCACCCCCATGAATCACATACTACAAAGAGGTTAATAAAATGATAGTCGTTCTTGTTACAGTACCTCTCCTTCCATGTTCCATATGTGGCCCTTATAGCAACATGGATGCAATCTGTTCCATCAACCATATCAAGAAAGCATAACATTCAATAGAAAGCATGCATGGTATTGGCTTGGTCCTTTGGTGACACTTGAGAACAGATATGGTCATCCACATGAGCCAAGAGTATATCAAGAAACTGCTGCAGTATCCTAGATGCAGAAGCCTATAAGCTACCCAACATGTCCCCTGTCTGTTACTGAAAGTTCCCCTTGGCAAATATAATAAGAGGTATACATGCCATGGCATCTGCAGATAAAGGAGGACCACACATTCTCTCAGTTCCTGTTTGTGGGCCATACAAGCTCAACAAAGCATTTATTATATCTCTGCACATGCATCCAAAAGCAACTATGAATCTCAGTAGGTGGGAAGATAGTCTAATTTACTAAAACAGTTGAAGATTTTTCACACGTTTCTCATTTGCATCTCATTACTATTTAATTTGTCAGACAACAACCATAAACCTGAAATTTAAAAATCCCTTCATCACAGTGCCAAAAACTGAGTAATGATAAAGTCACTGTTCAGCCACGGAGACAGGAGAAGTTTCCAAATTAAAATCTCTGACAAAAAGCATTTAATAAACTGATTAAAATCATAAAATCACAAAATAGCTGGAGATGGTTTGGGAAAGTAAATGAGCCATATAGAAGCTTTTTTAACTACTGTGGTGACACGATGGTCAAAACAGTGCATAGATCTCTTATGACAGTGTCTAATTGGAGAGCTATGTTATCCGTATGTCATTGGAAAATGTATTGTTTACCAAAACTAACTATGATGCATTTTTTTTACATTTAATTTGACACTAGTGTCTTTGTATCAGTTGCTAACATGGTCTAACCTATTTCCTGTTCTACAGTCAACTGCAAATTTAGATAACCATTGCCAGAATTTTTGGCTTGAAGGTCTGAAAAATAGATGAAAAGTAGAAGACAGTTCAACATAAGTCCTGTAGTATACCACTGGTAATGATTTTGTTTTCAGGTGGCACCTGCTAGTATGACTGCATGAGTTCTGTCAGACAACCATATAGCTTTCCACTGTACAGCATAAGGACTTATATTGAGATTTACAAGTTTGTCAGTAATGCTTGAATGGAGAATAGTGTTAAAGGTCTTGGTGAAGCTCAGATATGCTTTATGTTGTATCTTTCGGCTTTTCCCAGTTAGGGGTCGCTACAGCGGAACTCCGGTCCGCTAATGATTGGCAGTAGATTTTTACGTACAGAGTTGCCAGCTCTGACACACAACCTTCAATGAAGGTACGCCCATTCACGCATGTCTCCACACAGAAGACACTTTATATACTGAATAAATACTATCCACTGCTTCACTGACTTTTTCAAAGAAAATCAAACAGGGTAAACAGGCAGGACCTCCAGACATACATTATATATATATATATATATATATATATATATATATACATGTTGTTGTTGTTTGTCTTTTCGGCTTTTCCCAGTTAGGGGTCACCACAGCGGAACTCCAGTCCGCTGATAATTGGCAGTAGATTTTTTTTTTATAGTGCCGAGTTGCCAGCCCAACACCCAACCTTCAGGAATATATATATATTTATATATATATATATATATATATATATATATATATATATATATATATATATATATATATATAATTTATTTACATTTGTTGACCGGGAATGTCCAACTGGATGCAGGTCCATTTTCAGCGGAGGCCCGAGGAGAAAAGCTCCACAAATTAAAATATTACAGGCATTGTTACAGATGAAGAATCCTAGCAATTAAAATATTACAAACGTAGTTACAGATGAAGAACATAGTACATTCAGTAGATAACTAGCATCTGTTCTATCCACGAAGTTATAGCAGATATTAACAATTGTTACAATAAGAAGTTACTGCCGTATAATAAGTAGATAGGCATGGAAGTATCAGAGCTTGCTGTAATCAAAGGTAGTTTGTGGGCTGGAAGAGAGGTAGAGGGTAGATGGAGTGGGAGAAGTTAGAGGAAAGTTACAAGGGCATAGTCAACATGTTTTTAAGTGCGCTTTAAGTAAAGCTTTGAAGTGGGTGCATTATGATAGAGAGGTTATTGTGGGGGGGGTCCATAATTTGGCTATAGCGCTGGAGAATAGTGCTTCTCCAGCAGTGTTACTGGCTCTAGTAACCTGTAATTGATATATATATATATATATATATATATATATATATACACACACACACACACACACACACACACACACACACACACACACACACACACACACACACATACACACATACATAAACTGATAATAGCAATAGGAGGAAATACAAAACAAACAGCAGTGATGGTTTGTTGAAGGCCACAGTTCTTGTAACCACAGTAGTTCTCTTTCTGGTTTTCTTGGTCTTTCAGGTAAGTGCCAGTATATTGACAGACTAAAAATAAAACAACTTCCAATTTATATTACTTACCCTAGTCTTTTTAAAACTGTTGTTTCCTTCTGGTAAGTTACTATTGTACAACAAAACAGATAGCCATTTCTCTCTTTTTCTCTTTCTCAGGTCTTGCAGTCATTAATCATAACAATAAAGAAAACAGACAAACATTTCTCAGGGTTTGCACTGGTAAGGGATTCAGCAAAGGAAACCATGAAATAGTTCTCTCTTTATTTCTTTCTTAGGTCTCATGCTAGCATGTGACTGCAACAAAGTGATACAGATAACACTAGTGAGTGGTTGCAATAAATTAAAACAAGTAACACTTCTCTTTCTCTTTGCTGTTTTTTGTCTTGGCAGGTGATATAAACTTTCAAAATAATAAAAACATGTAAGGGTACAGGGTTATGCTTAGCCAGAACAAAACTGAAGGGCAGTCTTTCACTGGCTTACCAACATACAAGTGGTATATGTTTTGTGCCTTAGAACTGGCTAGCAACTTATTGTAGAAAGATCGTAGGTTTACCCTGGGATCTCTTCTGTGTCCCTACTAGACAGAGGCATAGTAAACTAACCTTAAAAGGGCTATATTCTGTGACCTATTATACAGAGGTACAGTCAACCAATCACTGGCGAACTGGTGAACAACCAAGCAAAAGCCAAACACACTCTGGCTAGGCTTATAAATGCCCTAGGGCAGATAGCCTAGTATCAACCTATGAACCTATGAACAATTGTGGTAAAAGTAAGATAGTCTATTAGACACAAAACTCCACAAAATAAACCAAAAATCTCTTACCATTGTTTTATACAGAACAGTAAGCATTTTCTAGAAGCTAATGTATAGTGTATTTGAAGGCTTCATGTAAAAACAGCTGCTCAACAATACCTCAAAGCATGAGATGAGTGGTCCTCTCTGGTTTACTCCTTCAACAGGGCATGCGGTTTTCTAACTCCAAAACACTCAGGTTGCAGAATCCCCAATAACTGTGCACCTCTTTCTCTTGCTCATTCTTTCTCTCCCCCCCCCCCCTGTCTCTTTCTCTCTGTAGATCCTCTGGATTTCTCTGGAACCTAACTCACAAATCCTCTTTAGTCCATGACTTCTGCCATTTTGTCTGTAGCCTCATTTATATAGGTGACTATCTTCTGTTATTTATTTATTTATTTATTTGCCATTTGTTAACCAGGTTAGTCTGGCTGGGCAGGTGCCCTTTTTCAGCAGATGAGAAATACAGATATAAGCTAAACATATAAGGAGAATATTATTTATCTTATACATTCTTAAAAAAAGACACATTAATAATCTTAAAATACATGTATTGTAATAGTTTTATGGTAACATATAGGCAAAGAGGTAAGGAAGCACTAGCATGTAGGCAAGTCTTACATATAGCGTGGAGTCTGGTCAGAGAAAATTGGGGAGGGGACAAGATAAATGGATGAAAGATATAGGTGAGAGTTGTCTGATTCAGTAAATAGGGTTAAGAAGGAGGTGCATTGTTATTGAAATAGAAGTAAAATACAAAGAGGAGAGTCTAAAATGTAGGAAACGGGGTCAGTGGCTTGGAGGGAGGAAAAAAAAGTTTATGTTTAATTATCTTAGCTAACACATAGTTGCTTAAGGACTAGATAATCAGAACACCCTGGTATATCTCAACACCTATTTTCCCCTTAAATCCTAAAATACATTCTGGGCAGTGTGTGCTCAGCAGACTTGACTACACCAATCGGTACTACCCAGTGGCTCTTCCAGTGATGCCATCATGCTTTGCTACATATCCCCAAATACACATACAGACACACACACACACACACACACACACACACACACACACACACACACGCACGCACACACACACACACACATAAACACACACACACACGCGCACACATAAACACACACACACACACACACACACACACACACACACACACACACACATACACACACACACACACACACACAAACACACACACACACACACACACACACACACACACACACACACACACACACACACACACACACACACACACACACACAAAATACACATAATCTTACCCAAAATATATATTAGATGTATATTTATATATATCTATAAATATAGATAGAGATAGACATATATATATGTGCCCAGATTTCAGGGACATAATATAATAAGGTTCACAGAGATGGATAGATCAAACACTCTGCAAAAACATCAGTGCTATTTGTTAAAAAGTAGTCATTTAGGCTATTGGGTCCAGCAGAATCGGGTTTAATAGCCTTAATAGCCGGTTTTACATTTTCAATGTAAATACTAGGGCATTTTGTCAAATACCTTATCTAACATTTTTTAGAAACCTTTCCAAATAGCACCATATTTTCTTAACAAATAGTTACTGGCAACATATTAGCAGACAAATTCAGTGCAAGTTTTACCCCAAAAGACAGCTATTCAAAGTCTGCACATCCTTGAGTCTATCAAAGCCCACATTATCACTAAAGAACATGTATTAAATGTACTCTTCAAGACCAAAAGTATTTCCTCCATGGGACCTGACAGTATACTTGGATGCCTGAATGGCAATACTGAATAAGCCAAGACAGAGCCACTACATAAACTGTTTAACCTGAGCTGAGACATAGGTTTGCCCCTGACGTCTGGTGCACCATACTACCATAGTAGCGATGCCACTCCACAAGGATGGCCCTACTATTGACCCTGGAATTTTTGCTCGACTAGTCTCATTTAAAAAACTCTGGAATTATAACTGACCTGATAAACTATATAAAAAATCTCATCAAACTACACCTGCTGCAGTTTAGTTTTCTCAGGAGTAGATCTTGTCAAATTAATTTGATACACTTCTTCAAGAAGATAAAGCAGTAGTCATGCTGTCTACACGATGTACTTCAATCTGACAAAAATCATTCAATGCCATCCTCCATGTTAGCATAGCTAGCAAGCATAACACTTTAAAAATAGATCCTTCTGTGGTACAGTGGATAGCAAATTGGCTACAATACAGAAAATAAACAGTGAGGATGGCTGCTTCCTCATTAGAGATTATGACAGTGCATATTAGTGTCCCTGAAGCCTCAGAGCTGGGACCCATCTTCAGGCCATGAATTGAGATCTCTGGCTAACAATTTTGGTGGATGACTGCAAACTGAGTCACTGTGAAATACCCCTCTGATGGTCAAACCCTTCAGCAAAAACTTACTCTTGTAAATACGTGGTGTACTAAATATGGGCTCAAATGAAATGCACAAAAGTGCAACATTGTCACATTTAGTCGACAGTCCCATGCCTTGCACACAGCATAAACAATACTCCACTTCAAAATGTGAACATTTGTTAAGGACCTTGGAACATGGCTTGATAATTCCTTGTCATTAGATCATCACGTGATACCAGTAGTTAGAAAGTCTTTCTACGTAGTTCATCTAATTGCCAAGGGAATTTCATCCAGATCTAAAGAGGTCATTGTTTCTTATATTCAGCATTGATTAGGTTACTGTTGAGTACAATTTTACATTTGTAATGTACCTCGAAAGACATATCAAACAACTAGAAAAAAATGCTCCTAAGAAAATTGCATGCCTAGGACAGACTGGAAGCATTGTCTCTTTTTTCAGTATCTTGAATATTTCTAAGAGATGGTGTATGCCTTGCCTTCCATGCCACTTTTTAACCAGAGGTCTTTTATCTCTTGTATTTCTGGAAATCAAACTTCCACTAATCCATGGATCTGAATCATTATTATCATCACCTCATTTTTATATTTTTTATATGGGGTTGGGGTGTTGTGTCAACTGTCACCGTCTCTCTTGATTCAGTGCCAGTCTCTTACTTTCTTTGACAATCATACTTGGCTGTCACAGGCCTTGTCTCACACAATCCAGCCATTTGCAGGGTACCCTCATTTCCTCTTGCCTTCTTCCTGTCTGTCCCAAATCTTATTCACCAGGTTGTCTTCTGCTTTACTGCACATGTACCTGAACCACCTTAATCTGTACTGTTTGACCTTCTCTGCAATTGGGGCTACTTTGGCTTGTGCTCTGATGTCCATATTTCTTCACATGTCCCAAAGTGTGCATCATACCACCAGTCTCAGACATTTCATGTCAACCTCCTCTACCTTCCTCAACTGCTCTGCCTTCATTGCCCAGGTTTCTGTACCATATAGCTGTACTGATCACACCACTGTTTTATGCACCTTGCTTTTCAGCTTCTTTGGCATTCTTCTGTCATACACTTCCCCTGACACTCATTGCTGTTCAGTTGAAGCCCCTCTGATACTAGCTTTGACCTCTTCTTTCAGACTTCCTTTCTCCTCAACCACCCCTCCCAGAAACCTGGCCCACTAGTTTCCCTTTTGTCTCATTTCTCGGTTTCTACTAATGGTCCCCATTTGCTATTGCAACTGCTTATCTATACTCACTTTCATCCTGTGTGCCTACAATTTTGCATTCCATTTATTTGTCCTCTGCTGAAGTGCTTGTTCAGCACCTGCCTATAATGTCATATCATTTGCATACAGCAACTTTGTTGATCTGTCCCCACTGACCTGCCTGATAATGCAGTCCATCACCAGTATGAGCAGCAGTGGGCTCAGAGCTAAATCGTGGTGCACATCTACTCACACTAGCAACACCTCTGTGAGTCCAAACACTGTTCATACTTGAGACATTGGGTCCTAGTATATAGCCTGCACTAATTCTACCTATGTTTCTCAGACTTTGCACCATCACAAGACTGTTGAAATCAACTTTCTTGCAATCTTGTCTAATGCTTTGTCCAAGTCTAGGAGTGCTAAGTTGGACCCTTTCCTCATCTTTAACTTCTTCACCACTATCTGTTCCACTACAAACATTGAGTTGGTTGTGCTACATCCTAACCTGAATCTGAAATGCTTGCTTCTTCATCTTACTTTCCACTACTCTGTGTATCCATTTATCAGTCATACTCTTCAGAGCTTTCAATGGTACAGCGGTAGCATTGTTGCCTCACAGCAAGAGGTTCTCCTGTTCGATTCTCAGCTGGAGTGCCTTCTGTGTGAAGCCTGCATGTCCTCCCCGTGGTCTAGTGGCCTCCGAAAGACATGCGTGAATGGGCATGCCTTCGCTGAAGGTTGGGTGTCGGGCTGACAACTCAGCATCATAAAAATCTACTGCCAATTATTAGCGGACCGGAGTTCCACTATGGCGACCCCTAACCGGGAAAAGCCAAAAAGAAAGACTCTCCAGAGCTTTCATGCAATCTGACAGGAGTTTGATAACTCTGTACTGCCTACAGCTGTGAATGTCCATTTTGCTCTTGCACACTGGCACTAGTGTGCTAATTCTTCACACGTCTGGAATACAGCTTTCTCTCTGTACTGCCATGTGTACAGTGAGGAGCTATTTTCCACCTAACTCACCCAACATTTTGATTGTATCTGCTGTGACATCATCTGAGCCTGCTGCTTTCCCTAACTTCATTTTCCTTAGTGCTGTTCTTAATACTTCTAGGGTGGGCACCTCTTCTTCTTTCATTTAGGCTGTGGTCTGGGAAAGTACAGCTTCTGTAGGGTTTTCTTCATTCAGTTGCAACTGGAAGTACATCTTCCATTTGTCTTTGATTTCCTTCAAACTGGTGAGCAAGGTGTTGCTGGCATCCCTTATGAATGGCATCTTTATCTTGCTTTGTCTTGCAACCTGACAGAGTTTCTTTGTGTCATCTATTGAGTCACTTTTAGGAAGCTGGTAGATTTCCTCGGATGCCTTGTTTTTTGATATTGCAAATGCTCTTTTAGCCTTTTTCTTAACCAACCAGTATTTATTCTTAGCTTGGTTCATTTTTTATATCTCCCACTTTTTCTTGCACTCCTTTTTCTTTTGATGATTTCATGGACTTCTGCATTCCATCACCAGCTTTCCTTATGTACTCTATTTCCATATCTAGCTTGGTAACAGATCTGTTCTATAGTCCTTACACATGCTATTTTGAGGCACTACCATTCTTCTTCTAATTCACCTATTTCCTTGCCGTATAGCCTTCTCTGACCACTGCTTGCAGGTGATTCTGTCAGCCAGTGGTTTATGCTGTGGGCCAACTGTTTCACTGGGGATGATTTTGCAATCACCGATTCTACCCTAATGTTTTTCCTTACTAGGAGGAAGTCTACCTGAGTTGCATGTTTACCACTCTTGTATGTCATATTTTGACTCTCTTGCTTGCTTAAACATGCAACTGACTGTTGGTACAACACCTATTCAAGTCACTACCAGCTACAGGACTCCTTCCACTAATCAAGACACCCACTTTGCCTACTTGGATCTACTGACTTTAATTACCCATCCATTGAATGGGTAAATTACTTGTGCTTGAACTCACTTCCGCAAAGGTTCCTAGAGTTCATTAACTCCAACACCCTGGACCAGCTGCTGGACACCCTACTAGGGGCAACAATATCTTGGATCTGGTGTTTACCAATATGGGGGACTGCTGTAGCACCCCCACTGTGAGGTCTTCCCTTCTCAGATATGACCACAGATCAGTCTCATTCAAAGTAACTATCACAATGGACCACCCCTAAGCAGCAAGTAAACTAAAAAGCTTCTCCAAAGTAGATTATATCTTTCTAAGGGATGATATAAATAGGTTCACTGCACCTCCTAACTCAGATAGAAATTACAGCTATGCTGAGTTCTACACCAATGCTTTTTACAAACACCAGTATAACTGCATTGATGTGGTTGTACTTCATAGGACCAAAACAAGCTCTTCAAGGAAGGGTAACATGCCTGGTGGTCAACTACCATCAACAGGCTTTGCAACTGGAGGAAAAAATTGTTGTCCAAAAGTAAGAGAACATGCCCTAAACTGGAAACACACCCTCCTCAGCTTAAACAAGCAAATAAGACTTCTTGTGAAGTCCTCCAAAGGAAACTACAAATCCAAATAAGCATCCTCAACTAAGGACAACCATAAGGTGCTCTTTAGTTACAGCCATAGCCTAAAAGGTAAGACCCAGATTTGCGCTGGACTGGTAGTTATGATTCCACATACACTGAGCCTGTGGACATAGCAAAGCTGTTAGCTGACAGGTTCTATGAAAACGTCACTCCCCTATCCCCACCACACATACCCCATGACATTTCTTCCACAGGTCATAAATGACAACAACACAGAATCTATGGAACCTGATAACATTCCAGGCTGCATCCTAAATGGGCTCCAACAAGAATTAGCAACACCATTGGGTACTCTTTTCAATCATAATCTAAGCATTGGCTTCAGCCCAGCTGAATGGAAAATGGCCACCATTATCCCTTTGCACAAGGGTGGTGCTTCCACTGACTCCAGGAACTATAGACCCATTAGCCTGACCAGCCTTATCTGAAGGCCATGGAATGAATCATCATGGACCTTATTAACAAAGATATAGGAAATCTCCAAACCCTCGGCCTCACTCAGTTTGGCTTTGTCAAGAGGAGATCATGTCTGTTAAACCTGGTGGACATTCACCAATGTCCTGGATGAGGGCAAATCTGTGCATACAGCCTACTTAGACTTAACCAAGGTCTTTGACACAATCCATACCTCTGAACTTGGAAACATCAACAATCTGGGCAAAGGCCCATGAAAAATAGGTACAAATCTGTACGCTGATTAACATAAAATTTTCGTGCATAATTATGTAACCCCACCCACTCCAGTGTAATTGTAGGATACCAACTTTCAAACACAAACTGAAGAACAGACAACCAAAATATGCCCCCAGCCCAGACCCTGTAGTAAATGGCAACTATTTTTTTTTTAAATGTGTAGCAATGATGTTCACTGGGAAGGGAAAAGATAATGAACCTTAGGATTTTGTTTTTTGTGACTTGCAGTATATGGGTTTTGTGGTAAAAGTAGGTCATTTAATGGTAGGCAATATTCTAATCTTAGCAAAAGAATATTATAGTTTGCTAGGACCTCCAAAAGTCATTCTCCATCGCCTAGTGATCAGTGGTGTAGCTTGAGTTTGTGTCACTTGGGGCTGTCTTTGAGTTGCCGCCCCTCCCCCTCACAAAATCATGGTCAAACGGGGCCCCCCATACACAGCCCTCCCTGCTGCAGCCATTCCAATGTCCTATAACTTGGATATTTCTCCCCATTTACTATAAACACTGTAATGTGCGTACCACTTTACTTCTGTGATGGTTATTTGGATTTCATTTAAAACTTTTATTTTACATTTTATAGCACAAACACTAATAGACTTCTGCTAAACAAAGCAATACAGTCGCACAATGAAAATAGACTTAGCATTAAAACTTCTCTGCCCTTGAAGCTCACATTCATTGAAACAGCACTGAAACCCACATTCAAAGAAAATGCATCTGGCCAGTGGTGGATGATGATTAGCTTTGGGCTGTTTTCAAATCATAGGCCCCTTGCACACAAAACATACACGTGTTCTTCGATATACCTTCCTGACTGTATTCAATTACATTTCTTGTATAATACAGCACACATGTTAGAGTGCGTTTTAAATGTATTGTTTTGAACATTTTTCCAGTAAGCAATGAAACAAAATGCATGAATCAATAATGACAAAGCTGCCCAAGTCAGAACATTTCCATCATAAAAGTCTACTCAAACCTCTATAATCCACCAGTATCAGTAAATATGCACAATCTCTGCAGAAGTAAAAGTCATCAAAATAATTCCACATTAAAGAGATCTGTAAGATCTGTAACTAATGAAGAGATTACTGCTAGCAAACAAATTAATATTTCATTGATTCATCTACAAATAAAGTGCCTGCTGCCCTTGAGGAATAAATTGCCTATGTTACATTAAAAAAAATGATAGGCTAGTAATATTGCAATAGGGAATGGATGGCAAACTAATTACAGGTTCATAGTTACTAGGTATCTCCACCAAATAGGACATTCTTAGGACTGCAACATCCAACCCCTTTAAAAGTACAACGCAGTACAATATCAGCAATCCATCTACATACTGTGGGAGTAGTACCCACAGCCTTCTGCATCAAAAGCAAGCATTCTACCTGTTGTGCTGCTAACAACACAAACAGGCTTGGCATAAGCAGCATTAAACTTCTCTCCCCCCAGAAAAACTATGCAGCACAAGAAATCTGGAAAAAGCCAACATTTGTTGGGGGGGGGGGGGATAAAAGCCCAAAACCAGCAGGGACACATTTTAAACATTGCTTGTATAATCTTAGAAAAGTTGCTAGAATAAAATGTTTTGTGTTACCATGCATTTCCTGAAAGATAGAAAGACTGAAACTTAAATGGCTAGCATTATTTAGTGAATTCAGTTCTCACTGATTTGCCTGAAAACCACAAATTTTAAGAGGAACAGAGCAAAAGTATGTGCCAAACATTCCAGACATATGGTTAACTCCTTGAATAACAAGTGGTGGTGGTATGGGTAGAAATTAAGTAAAAGCACAGTTTCTCAGATTTTACAATGAAAGAAATCTCAGTTTCAAAAATTAACTTACCAATGTGAAATTTGCCAGCCTTAACATAATAAGGGTCATGCTGCTAAACACTAGGAGCTTAAACCAAAAACTGCATACCCTGGAATCCCTTCTATCACTGGTAGATGTAGACATCTGTTCAGGCACAGAAACCTGGTTCAAGGCCTCACAGAGTACCTCAGCCATGCAAGGCTACAATGCCTTCCACACCTTCAGACTTTAAAATGAACACCTGAGAACCAAAGGAGACTGTGTTTCTATCTATATTAGAGATAAATTTACATTCCATCTAGTTGACTGGATAACTCCATGGAGTTACTCCAAATTGAAGTTATGGTGGATAAGACTCCCATTCAACTCATAGCCAGTTACAGATACCCCTCCATGGGTCATGACGAACATGAAGCCTACTTGACCAAACTGGAGACAATCCAAACATTACCGAACAGTCTGGTTATGGAGGATTTCAATTATCCCACCATCATGCTAGTCCTAACTTGCTAGTGGTGAATTTCCTTGACTTTGTTAACTCATATGCCCTGGAATAAATTGTTCATACCCTGACAAGAGGAACAAACATACAAGATCTGGTCTTCATTACCATGCCAAACAGGTGCATTGCTGCAACTGTCAGACACTCATTAGTTAAATCTGACCACAAAATGGTCACCTTTGAGCTGGCACTAACACCAGAACTCACCAAGGGTGAAACCAGACTAAAAAACTTCACCAAGGTAAACTATACCCTCCTAGGTGAAAGTATAAATGCATTTCAGGCACCACCCTCATCTGTAAGTGGTAATTACACTGAAACTTACACTAAAGCCCTGCACAATCACTTTTATAAGTGTATACACTCGGTTGTACCAGAAAGAATCAAAGCCAGAGCTCCAAGTAAAAACAAGCTGCCATAGTGGACATCCAGCATCAACAAACTTTACAATAAATGCAAAATGTTGCTGTCCAAGAAAATAAAGGCGAGGCCCCAACAATGGAAAAGCACCCTCCTCAGCCTCAACAGGCAAATAAGACAATGTGTCAAATCTTCTAAAGGATTGTTTGAGAAAAACTTAGCAAGCACAGCCAAATGGACCATAAGACATTTTACAGCTACTTATGTAGCCTAAAAGGGAGGACCTAAGCATGTGCAGAACTAGTGACCAATGGTATCACACACTGACCCCACAGAGACAGCAAACCTACTAGTGGATAGGTTTGTCAAAAATTTCACTCCCTGATCCACTTCAAACTTATCACAAACCTTCTCCCAAACTCCCCTACATATCAGAAGAGCAGATCATCAAAGCCTTGTCCAAGACAAAAAACACAGCCTCAGTGGTACCAGATGGCATTCCAGCCTATCTTCTAAACAGGCTAAAACATGAACTAGCATTACCATTCAGTACCCTTTTCAATCATAGCCTAATCACAGGCTTTGTTACTGCAGAATGGAGAACAGCAACAGTTATTACCCTCTACAAAGGTGGCTTAGCAACAGAGCCTGGGAATTACAGAGCCATAAGCCTGACCAGCCACATCTGTAAGGCCATGGAATGTATCATTAAGACCTCATAAAGACATAAGTGACCTCCAAACTCTGGATCCTACCTAATTAGACTTTGTCAAGGACAGGTCCTGCCTTGTAAATCTAGTGGATTTCTTTGAAAATGTGACCAGGGCCATTGACGAAGGCAAATCTGTGCACACAGTATACCTCAACTTGGCAAAGGCTTTCAGCACAATCCCACACTCAGGCATTACTGATAAACTTATCAAACTGAATGTAACCCCCTTTGTTGTAAGATGGGTTGTCAAGTGGCTCACAAACCAGACACACACTATCAAAGTGGGTGACTCCACATCATCCACCAGACCTGTCACCAGCAGGAGACAACAGGGATCAGTGCTGAGCCCCCTACTGTTTAGTATATACTTCTGAGAAGGTCAGGGCAAAACTAAGGGGTTATGGCTGACTAAGTCAGCAGATGACTGCATACTGGGTGCAATTATTGAATCCCCAAATTATGTCAGTATACTCCAGCAGGGTCTTACACATACCAATGACTGGTGTCTTAGTCAAGGTTTCAAACTGAATGCAAAGAAATGTATCATTATTCCCTTCAGCACAAACAATGTCCCTTTATACTATCAAGTCAACAACAATACCCTAAGTACCCACTAGGGGGTAAGGGACCTGGGATCACAAGATGACTGTGACCTTAACTTTGACCACCATGTTTCTACTGTAGTAAGGAAGGCTTTCTACATAGCACACTTGATTAGTAAAGGAATCTCCTCAATAACAAAAGAGAGTATAACCCCTCTATACTCAGTACTAATCCAACCCATAACTGAGTATAACGTCCCAGTTGGCATGTACCATACAAACCACCTGCAGCAATAGGAAAGACCTCAGAAGTTTCTAACGAAGGACTTCAGCACATGTCTTACACAAACCAATTAAAGTCCCTGTCACTATGCTCTGTATTGTATAGTTTTCTTAGGGCCTACAGAGCAATCTCGAACCCAAACTTAATTAACTAGCTGCATATCCATAAATCAAACAAGACTATGGCTACCCATTCCAGGGACCTAAATATGGCCTGAGACTTAAATAGGACATGCTGGAGGGACAGATTTATCTCCCAGTGACTACTGCATCTTTAGAATAGGCTACCAATTTATGTGAAACAGAGGAACCTGGACGAGTGGATGGGGCACCATAAATTCTTACCTGGGATAGTGCCCACAAACCTCCTGGATATGGACAGTCATTACTAAAAGCAATCTTGGGCATTGACTAGCATTTCTATGGTATTACATTGGGATGAAATGGCTAGGCTTGAAATGACCTCCGGGTCAATAGCCTAGTAATCGCCTATACGATCCTAGTGTTAGGTATAAAATTTAGGAATGAGAATGTAAGTAGAAATCAATGGGAAAATAAAACAGTTAAAAGAAATTATTATTTTCTGTAAAGCATATAGGTTGTCCTTTAGGAAAAAAATGTATTTGATGAATTCAGTACTAATGGGAAAATAACTGTTAAATGAAAAACACTGTAATAAAAAGATCAATACACAGGAGGTTCAGGTTCTTTACTAGTGTACACCAGGAGGCAAAAAACGTACAAGTACAGAATTTTGTCTGAATGAAACAGGAAGAACATAACTTTTATAGTATTTGTTACTAGTATTAACCCACCAGGCTGACGTAGTCAGTCACAAGGGGTTTTACATCACTTTAGCTTACAATATTCTATTCATCTAAAATGCTGATACTACATTTTGCTTAAAAAGTTTTTCTGGTAAACAACGTGGCCTTGCTAGCCACCTGGTTAGTTATAATACCCTTTTACAAAAGTTGCCACTTAAGGTTCTAAGCTAATTCGAGCATAATAGCAGATACAGTTCTCAATACATTTGTTTTGTTACATGTATCACTTCTTCTTTGCAGCTGGTGCGTTATCTAGCAACATATACAAGGTCGATTGCTCAAGCAGGAAAGAGCAGAAGATTCTCATTATTTCACACATTTAAATTCCTGACCCAGCAGATAATCACTTGTGAGAAGCATAAACATCAATTCTTGCTGAGCTAGCAGCTGCTGGGGTCAGAGGCCAACTTGCAAAAAAGGCACACTGCAGTTTCCAGAAGCTTCTTGCAGTTTGATATGAATTCATTTTTCTTGTCATAACATTAATAGAATAAAATGCATTATATCTTTCTTATTTCTTAATAAGCACTAAACATATACATCAATACATATTTTTCTAACATTTTCCCCTGTTAATACTTTTTATTCTATTCTCAGAAGTGAAAACAGTCTTATTTCTTCTCCTAACCTCTTCCACTTAGGATTTGCAGTTAAGAGAGTCACTCAGTTTAGACTTCAAGGAGAATTTCATTTGGAACCAATTTCTCAAGTTCAATGTCTTGATACAAGGTTTCAGAGACAGACATATCTATAAAATCTTTAATTAATCTTTTCATGCAGGGGATTCCACAACAAACACATGCTCCTAATAGGAGTAAACCCACACAAATGGCAATCAGAATATTCATTAGGATGGAACCCCACCCCCCCAAACAGATTCTGGAAAAAATCCGTCAGAGCGTTTGGGCCTGGTTTGGTCATGGCCGACACCTGCTGAATCACCTCCAGATGATTATTAATTTCATGCTTATTATCTGGAATATATGCACAGCATTCTTCTTTGATAAGCGTGCATGTACCACCTCTCGCTGCTAGGGTGAAGTCAAGAGCCATCCGATTTTGCAACACAACAGTTCTCATGGCATTCAGTTCATCAGTCACTAATTCAAGAGCAGAAAAAGTTGCATTACTCATTACTTCGAGAAGTTTCGACAGTTTTCTCAGCTCCCAAATCGATTTGACTGCACCATATGCTAGGAGTATACCTGCCCAAGATATAACACTGTCACTCAAGTCCATATGAGTCAATTTGTCTTTGTCCTTCATGGAATTATGGTCTTTCCAACCTGCTTCAACTCGCCCTACTGGATTCACAGGTTTCTCGATTGGATCTTTGGTTTTCTTGGAAACCTCTCTCACGTTCCGTATTTTACCCAGAGGTAATTCCGCAGTGTGTCGTATGGCCGGAACCAGGTAGCCCAAAAAACAACTGCCGGACCAATTCTCAGGTAGCCATTTGTATGCCTTTTTCCCAAACACAAAATAACAGTTTTCAACTTTAGTGCTAATACGCACTAGCCCTGCATGAAACATTTTCTTATCTATGATTGACAACTGTTTAATCAAAACAGGATTTCTTTGTACTTCATTCAATGTCATTTTCATTGAGTTCAAATATGAATCAGAGTTAGTATTGCAAACGGTACCCCCAGTTTTAGTCTTAATATAACATTTATAAGATATTGTTATGTTACAGTTACTCCAACCCACCTGGAGAGTATCATTTTTGAAAAAACACACAATTCCCTTTTGTGCAACAGGTAAATACAATGCTATTTTATCCTGTGATCTCACAGTTCCTGTGTCAAAAAGTAAATTTTCCCAAGTCTCATTGATCCCTAAAGGAACAGCGGACATTAGTAGTCCTCCATATGCTTTTGGTATAGCTGTACAAACCCAGCAGTTTGAAATGTTCATAGTCTCAGCATATACACATTTAATTGCTAGGTATGTGTTAAAGTTTGGATGCCAGTCTATGGATGTTTCATCACATTTATCCAGTTTTACTCGTGTGGTTGAGAAATGAAAAAACCACAACAAAAAGAAAATTGTCAAAAGTACAGTCAACAAGTGTACGCTCAATAATATGATTATGCAACATTTTTGAGGTTGGTCTGAATTTCTGTCTTTGGCCATTTTGTTCTTGTTGCATAACAGTTACAATGTTTTTATCAAGTTGAAAGTTCTTTACTGGTTTACAATGGGTTAAATGAATCCAAGAAGTCCTCTCAGCTATTCTGACCACAGTAGGTGTGGCCAACAGCACCTGGTATGGTCCTTCCCACTTTGGGCTTGCCCAATTCTTCCTCTTTGTGACCTTCACCCAGATCCAGGACCCCGGGGCAAGAATCGCTTCCAATGGTCTGGTCTGTTCTTTATCTGAAAAAGAGTTAAACTGCAAAAGAGATTTATTTGTTAACAGTTTCCTCATATAACTAGCTAGCGAACTATCAGCCTCCTGGTCTGCAGGCATGAGTGCTTTCCACTGAGGTACATAATACGCCCTCCCAAACACCATTTCAAAAGGAGTCAAACCCTTTGCATTTGGAACCATTCGCATACTCAGCAGCGCCAGAGGCAGACAGTGCACCCAGTTCTTTTGAGTTTCATTGACTAACTTCCTAAGTTTGTTCTTGAGGACTCCATTGTGCCTCTCCACCAGTCCTGCAGACTGAGGGTGATAAGCACAATGGTTCTTAAGGGAAATCCCAAAGAAGCGTCCCAATTGCTGTATGGTCTGATTCACAAAATGTGTACCATTGTCACTATAGATCCTTTCCAGTATACCAAATCTAGGGATAATCTCCTTTATGAGAGCTTTTGCCACTGTTGTTGCATCCGGGTTTTTAGTCGGAAAGGCTTCCACCCATTTGGAAAACATATCTACAATGACAAGGCAGTACTTTTTGTTATCACATTTGTTCAATTCTATAAAATCCATACAAATAGTATGAAACGGATATAGCGGTGTAGGAAAACTTCCTTGTTTAGGTTTTAATGCCCCTTGTGCATGATGTTTGTTACAAATATGACATGCCGCACAAAATTTTTTTGTGTAATTTGTGAATCCATATGTTTGGAATATTCGGTTTACTAACTGTACCATCCCCCCTGTTGAGACATGGCACTGCCCATGGCTCAACAAAGCTGCATATCTAAACAAATTAAACAGCAAAATTGTTTTTTTCTCTTTGGAGATGTACAGCCCGTTTTCAAGGATTGCTCCTCGTCTTTCCCATTTTTATTTTTCTGCTTTTGTGGTAAGCGTCTGCATCATTTTTAACATTTCTAAATCTAAAATTTCAGAGGGTTGTAATTCCTCGTCTAAAAGTAAAGTTTCTGAGTCTGAAGCTGCTTGTTTTGCAGCTGCATCAGCGCTTGCATTTCCTTTTGAAATTCTGTCCTGCTGTTTCGTATGAGCTACGTATTTGCAAATAGCTACTTTAGTAGGTAATTGAATAGATTCTAACAATTCTAAAATAAAGTGCGCATGATTAATTGGTTTACCACTAGATGTTATCATCTTTCTATTTTTCCACTGCTGTGCAAAAACATGTACAGTAGAAAAAGCATACTGACTGTCAGTGTATATGTTTACACATTTGTCTTTTGCTAAAGTACAGGCTCGTGTTAAGGCAATCAGTTCTGCTGCTTGTGCAGACAAGTTATGTGGTAAGGATTGGGCTTCTAAGGTTTCAGTGTCTGTGACTATTGCATACCCCACTAGATTTTTTCCTGTAGGGCCCCTTCTGCATGAGCCGTCCATGTAATATGTCACCTCGGCCTTATCCAAGGGAATATCCATGAGATCTTGTCTGGGTAATGTTTTCTGCTCAATTTCCTGCAGGCAACTGTGTGGTGTGCCATCCGCAGGAGTTGGGAGCAAAGTTGATGGATTTAATGTTGTGCATCATTCAATTGTCATGTGAGGTTGGCTCAACAGTATAGTCATACAAGAAAGGTGTCTAGCAGGAGAAAGATATGCTACCTTTTCTTGCAATAAAATTATCGCAACTGCATGAGGCACTCTCAATGTGAGAGGGTGGAATAACACCACTGAGGCCGAAGCCTGTACTGTCATTTCAGTTGCGACTACTGCTTGTACACAGTGGGGCAAGGATCGCACCACTGGGTCTAACTGTGATGAATAGTAAGCTATGGGGCATTGCTTATCCCCATGTTGTTGTATCAATACTGATGTCATATATCCCTGCTTACAGTCTACAGTTTGAAAGAAACGTTTATGATAGTTTGGTAGTCCTAGGACTAATGAAGAAGCTATTAATTGCTTCAACCTGCAGAAAGCCATTTCTGCTTCAGGTGTCTATTGTAATAAATCTTGTGCTGCCATTGGTTTTTTGTATATTAGGTCGGTCAGTGGAGCAGATTCCAAAGCATAGTTTGGTATCCAACTCCGGCAGAAGTTAGTTGTTCCCAGGAAGGACATCATTTCCTTCTTGGTCGCTGGTTTGGGTGCTTGTAAAATCGCTGTCTTTCTTTCCTCATCTAATATTCTACCTTCTTTGGATATTACATATCTTAGGTATCTAACCTGTTTTCTCCAAAGCTGTAGTTTGCTTTTGTTTACTTTGTGTCCCTGTGTTGCTAAGAATTGTAACAGTGCTATGGTATCCTCCCTGCATTGCTGCTGGGTGGGGGCTGCTAGCAAGATGTCGTCTACATAAAGTAGAATTTGACTACCCCCCGGTGGGGTGAATCCCAACAAATTACTAGCCATTTCTTGTGCGAATATTGTTGGACTCTCACAATATCCCTGTGGCAGTCGAGTATAGGTATACCTCTTTCCCTGAAATGTAAATGCAAACCAATATTGGCTATCAGGATGTATAGGTATTGAAAAAAAAGCATTGCTGATATCTACCACAGAGAAATATTTCTGGTGTGGTTTCAAATCATTTAACAAAGTGTGTGGATCTGGCACCGTAGGTGCTCTAGGTATTACTGCATTATTTACAGCTTGTAAGTCCTGAACCATACGCCATTCCCCGTTTGCCTTTTTAACAGGAAATAGGGGTGTATTACATGGTGAATCAGGAGATTCTATAAGTACTCCTTCCTTAAGTAATGCTGCTATTATAGGTTTGATTCCTATTTCTGCATCCTTTCTTAAAGGATATTGTCTCTTCTGTGGTCTGAATGCTGACTTTGGCTTAATAATAACTGATCCTGCTGTTCGAATAAGTCCTACATCTAACTTGCCTGTTGACCAAAGAATGTCTGGTATGTCACATAAGGCTTTTTCTTCTTCTTCTAATAAAAATGCCAATCAGCTGTCCTCGCTAGACTGCAAGTGTACAGCTGGATGTGCCTGTGTTAACCAATTCAGTCTCTGTTTCTGTATTCCCTGTTCTGATAATTCTAATTCAGTTTGCTTTTCCCATCTTGTTACCTTTTCTCCTAGGTCTGCCCATTTTGCATTTTAGTTCTTAGTTAAACTGACATGTGGTAATCGATTAGATTTGTATAGTGCAAGGAATTCTTGAGGTAATGAACAGCTAACAACACTGTTTCCCTCAGTATCCCAGTACAGATTACGTAACACTAATCTGTTTGCACGATTTCTGAACAATTCTTGCTCATATTCCTTATCAGGTCCTCGTGTGCTACAGTAATACAGAGTACAATGCAACAAATGCTGTCTGTCAGTGTCAAGGGAGGGGGATTTACTGATGGCTACGTTCATCAGTTCCTCGGTCACTGCCCCTGGACCAGTCGTAACTAAGTCCTGGCTGTACCAGTAAAAAGTTTCACCCTCCGGTCGCACCAAAAAAGTATCCATTTGTCACTGTGCCTCCATACCCTGCATAGTCGGAACTACTGCTATGCCAAATATCTGCATAAGGTCCCTACCTAATAGGTTCACTGGGCATTTTGCAGAAACAACAATTTTCCTCCTTTGAGTCATCCCTGAAACAGGATCAATTATCGCTATATCATGGGAAAGTGGTTCCCGGTATAGCTGTCCATTTGCAGCTTTCACTAATATATAATCAGGTGATTCTGAATGTTCCGGTAACTTGGAGGGGTGTATCAGAGTCCGTGACGCTCCTGAATCACACAGGAATTTAACTTCCTTCCCCTCCACCAGAAGTGTAACTTCCGGTTTTGTGTCTGCTAGGTAGAGCTCTAGGCTCAATAATGCTAAATCTAAAATCTCATTTTCTTCATCCTCCATGTCTACTTGCACTTCCTCTACTCCCTTTATCACATTTACATTTGTTCTTTCTTTATTGTCTTTTCCCAATGATTTCTGACTCTCGTATGGTGTATCTTCACCATCATATAGTCAGTCCTCATCTCCCTTATCCTCTGTGTTTACCTTCTTATTTTGTTTGCAGTCCCTAGCTAGATGTCCTTTCTTCCCTCACTTAAAGCATTCACCTCTCTTTTTCCTTTCTTCAAAGTCCTCTGACCGTTTGTCAGACTGTTTATTTCCCTGTGCATTTTTCTTACCCTTTTTACCAGACTGTAATAAACTTCAGCTCCATCTTCAGCAGTGAAGACTTGCGCTTTCTTTTTCTTTTTGCTATTAAAATGTCTTTCAGCATGTCTAGCATATTTAAGTAAGGCTTGTAACCTACTTGTTCGATGATCTATCATATGCTTCGTAATGAAACTACTAATAGGTGCAATGCAACCTTTTAAAAATGCATTTTTCAATTGTTGTTCATACGGGGAATCATTCGTTTGATTTTCGGGAACTGTCATGCCACTATGATTGTTAAAGCACTCTAATAATCTGGCATAGTACCCATCTACTGTTTCATTTTCTTGCTGTATGCATTGATTAATGCAAGTCCAGTCTGCTCTAGGTTTCCATTTCTCAGAGATTTGGTCTGTAAGGCCTTTTACTCTATTGTCAAGTTCTGCGTCACTATGTGGGAGTGGCTTAAATTCTGCATTACGAGGATTCCAGGTGCCACTAATCATGTGCCAATCTGGACCTACAATTTGTCTAACTACTTTTTCTACTTCTTCCCCATTTAAGTGGTAACTTAACCTCATGCCTTGTAAATCTTCTAGGAATTTTGTAAAATTAACTTTTGGATGGGGAATTCCCTCAGTAGCCTTCCGGATATCCTCCGGTGTCCATGGCCTATATACCAAGAGGGTTGGGTCCTGTCCAACCTGTCCTGCCTGAGGATTTGGTACCTCTATAAGTGGGCATATTTCTTTCTCACTGTCAGCTTGTAAATTTCTCTCCATTTGATACGATTCTATGTCCCCCTGTGTTTTACATGTTCGGGACCTAGTTTCAATGGGATCTCTAACAAACGATTTCTGTTTCACTGAGACATCAGGATACCGCGGAGGTGGACCAGCTTGTCCAACCACTTCATATCCTGAAAAAGAGAGTGGTGGGGGCGGAGGAGCCGTTGCTACTACTATATTATTATCTTCTTTGTCTAAAAACAATGCCTTTGAATTATTACTCTTTTGTTCCCTACGGTTTGCTTCCTCAATCCACCTGTGTGCCTGAGGAATGCCTAATTGCTGTTGTTTTTTTGCCTGACCTTTCGTATCACTTTTAAGCTGTTTAAGAAGTTTAACAAGTGAAGATTTGTCTAATTTTCCATCAAATTCATATTTGTTAACCCATTTCGCATAATATCTAACATTATCTGCACGTTGTAGTTGCATATATTTTGCGTCTTCGGTTAGGGGCGGATCTCGCGATGTTTTAGTGCACTGATTTCCCATGTCAATAAATGTTACGTAACCCTTTTACCACGTGGTACCACAACTTCAGTTCCTTTCACAGTTTATCTAGAATAACTGCCTACCTTATTCTGTTACCCTGATCTATGACCAAATAAACAGTAATTTTTCTTGTCCCTGATCTGTATGACAAATCTGACTAAAAAAACAATATTTACTGTAACCTAGTCCCTGATCTAAAACAGAAAAAAAAGCAAAAAGTCTCCCTACCTGAGCCTCCGTTATTGACCAGTCACGGTTCGAAGTGGAAATCCGCTCTTCAGCCACAGATCAGAAAGTGGCCAGCCTCTTTAAACGACAATTCAGTCGGAGGTCTTTTCACTCAAGAAGAACCATTTCGGTATGTTCTCCTGCATGCAGTCTTCGACCACCGCTACGCTCTGATCTGCAGCGTCTGAGAGATTCAGGTACGCAAGGACCAATCTGTTAAATGAAAAACACTGTAATAAAAAGATCAATACACAGGAGGTTCAGGTTCAGGTTCTTTACTAGTGTACACCAGGAGGCAAAAAACGTACAAGTACAGAATTTTGTCTGAATGAAACAGGAAGAACACAACTTTTATAGTATTTGTTACTAGTATTAACCCACCAGGCTGACGTAGTCAGTCACAAGGGGTTTTACATCACTTTAGCTTACAATATTCTATTCATCTAAAATGCTGATACTACATTTTGCTTAAAAAGTTTTTCTGGTAAACAACGTGGCCTTGCTAGCCACCTGGTTAGTTATAATACCCTTTTACAAAAGTTGCCACTCAGGGTTCTAAGCTAATTCGAGCAAAACAGCAGATACAGTTCTCAATACATTTGTTTTGTTACATGTATCACTTCTTCCTTGCAGCTGGTGCGTTATCTAGCAACATATACAAGGTCGATTGCTCAAGCAGGAAAGAGCAGAAGATTCTCATTATTTCACACATTTAATTTCCTGACCCAGCAGATAATCACTTGTGAGAAGCATAAACATCAATTCTTGCTGAGCTAGCAGCTGCTGGGGTCAGAGGCCAACTTGCAAAAAAGGCACACTGCAGTTTCCAAAAGCTTCTTGCAGTTTCATATGAATTCATTTTTCTTGTCATAACATTAATAGAATAAAATGCATTATATCTTTCTTATTTCTTAATAAGCACTAAACATATACATTAATACATATTTTTCTAATATAACATATTTAGCAAGTGTATATTAGTTGGTAACAATATTTGATTAAATAAATATTGCAGATATTTTTTCATTCATATTGGGTTCTTCACTGAATCCAGCAAAAAGAGGAGTTTTCTATTTAAATAAAGTAAAAGGAGGTTTAGGGTTATTTAACCCAGTGGTAAATCTGGCCTCACTAAATTTATGTAAAGTGTTAAAGAGAATAAATAAATAAAAAATATGAGAGATTAGTTGTAAAAATGATTAAATGTAAGTGTGATACATTTTGAAGTATGGCAAAACAGGAACAAAACAGGAAAACACTGTATAAACAAAGTGAAGAAATGTTATCAGGAAAAAAAAATTAATGTGGAAAATAAAAATGAATGAAAGAGAAAAAAGGAGAAAATCATGGAATAAGAATATAATGGTACAATATTATTATGTTAAACCATGAGAAAATCTAGCAGAAGGAAAAACTAAAACTATAAAAATAAGAAATAAATGGTGTTACAAGAAAGTAGAATGTCAAGATTTTTTGTGGAGACTGGTAACAGATAAATTACAGGTGAAAGGAAACATGCCATATAAAATCAAAAGTGAAAATATATTTACATTGTGGGTAAGAGGCAACTACTGAACATGTATTTTTGAAGTGCAAAAGCGTAATGAACTTCTGAGAAAAGTTATGTGAAGAAAATGTCTTTGAAGATATAGAAGAAATGGATAAGACAAATATGGATATGATTAAATATGGGTATTATAAGAACAGAAATAAAGAGTATTTTAAAAGAATAGATAAAATATGTTTTATGTTATATGGAATGCAAGAATAAATTACATTATTTTAATAGAAAATGGATTTTGGCAACAATATTGAGTAAAATCAGTTGATGCTTATGAGAAAGGAGCGTGGGTCTAATAAGGATGAAAACTTGATATAATCAATAAGTATGAATGTATAATAGTAAAGGAAGGAAATGGAAAATTGTATATTTGTAAATTTGTAAATATGTAAATAATATTTTTTTTATAGATAGAGGACCCATGCTCTTTTTGAGCTACCAGATGAGCTACCACCAACACAAGCTGGTGGGGCCTTGGTTTAGCATCTTAACTGAAGAATGACACACTCAGATATGTACGCCCCCCTTACGCTGCACTGCAATGTCAGCAATTCATCTACCTGGCATAGAAATAAAGCCTACAGCCTTCTCCACCAAATGCAAGGGTGCTACCTGTTACACCACTAATACTGTTAGCTGTCTAGACATTCAAATTCCTTTGCTGGTAATGATACAAGAACATATTTTGTGTACGATGGTTGCAGAGCCAATCCATACATGGTGCAGAGCATGCCAGACCTTATTATTCGTTAAAATACATTGATTTTCACCAGACATTAAACATAATACAACTGTCAGCTTTATAAGAACACATATGGTAACAAAAGTATGCATTATTACATTAGTTTTATATGAACTATACTTTGATCCTATAATATTTAAAGTATCAAAACAACACACTATTATTAAAAATGTACACTAATAAAAAGACATACTGACCTTCATGCTGTGCATTCATTTACATCATGCTACTAATGACCTTATAGTGACATAGAGAAAACAAACATGTTTTCTTGTGTATTTATTATGGTCTTTTGTAGTTAGTTCATGAATCAAGAAACTTATTATTAGATTGAAAGTCATTAGCTTTATACTCATTAATATTATACTTTAAGAAAAGAATACTGGAATGCCCCATGTATGGTAACAGTACAAATAAGTCAATTTGAAGGGTTGGCATGGGAGCTATCCCACATTCCTTCTCCAGTCAGGCCATGATGACATCATCAATCTGCTGCTCACTTGCTTTTTAGAAATAGCTATCAGTGAGATTTACACTGACTGCCATAAGTGCATTTTACTTTGTACTTTTAGTCCACTCAAAAGTATCAGAAGCATGATCTTTAAGGTAAGCTTTATAAAGATGAGTCTGAATTTGAGTCACATTTTTCTAGGGACTACAAATGAGTAGCATCCTGTGTGGGGCTGCACTGTTCATCAACTATTATTCTATGAATATTTTAAAACATTTTGTTTGAATCTTTAGAGGCACTCCACTCATATGGGCTGAAGAAGTCATAAGCAAGAATATTTTTACTGCGTGTAGTTAGTATGGGAATGATTAAATATTTGGGACAATGATAACTACTTGTTTTGATGTGCTAATAATCTCTCATACAGTGCAGACTATAGCTCTTGAAAGGACTGTAGCCTACTTAGGAGTGAATTCATTCAGAAATATTGGTAGGTGTTGGCTAAGTGTCCTTCCTTTAAATGTATTGCATAAGGGGACACAGATCTGTTCTTTTCATCCTCCTTTTTAGTCTCTTCTCCCTCAAGGAGAATGCAGTGGCCCTCTTTAAATTGGCTAAGTAGCCTAATATGTGCTTAATTTCTATTTTCACATTGGAGTGATAGAGGGAAATGAGTGGGCGGCCATGGTGGTGCAGCGGGTAGCATTGCTGCCTCACAGCAAGAGGATCTCCGGTTCAATTCTTGTCTGGGGTGCCTTCTGTGTGGAGTCTGCATGTCCTCCCTGTGGTCGCATGGGTTTCCTCAGGGTGCTCCGGTTTCCTCTCACATCCCAAAGACATGCAGTAGGTGGATTGGACTCTCTAAATTGGCCCTAGGTGTGAGTGTGTGTGTGCCTTCTGTGGAAGGTTGGGTGCCGGGCTGGCAACTTGACACCGTAAAACTCCCTGCCAATCATTAGCAGACAGATGATCCGCTGTGGTGACCCCTAACCGGGAAAAGCCGAAAGAAGAAGAAGAAGAAGTGATAGATGGAAATGAGTGGCTTAAGGTGTTGGTTTAACAAAAGTGGCATTTCATTACAGTGTGTCACATGATAGAAGCACAGATTGTTTTCTTGGGTCCAGTAATGGCTATATTTAAGCTGTGGCATAAGAATAGTCTTTAGTGTAAGACTGGCCAGATTATGACTAGTTAATTAACTTACCATTGAGATCTAATAACATATTTGACATAGCCACAGACTGGATGCACATCTTCATCAAACAGGTGATGCAGAATTAGTTCTGTGTCCTGATTGGACTGCAATAATTTATTTTAACTATGAGTACTAGAGTTACCTTGGGTGGCCAGAAGCTCTGAGTGTCTGGGGCTCTTTTTTTTACTACTCTTTTTATATTCACAATCACTTCTTCTTTCTTTCAAAGACACCAAGGCTACTTGGCTAAGGAGTACAGAAAGAAGGATGAGGTGAGAAATACATTACTCGAAGGAACTGCTGAACTCTAATTTAAGAGATGTAGGTACACAGTTTCTAGCATAGTGAAATTGCATTTGATTGCAGATATTTAATTCATTACATAAATAGGATTATAGGTTCATAGGTAGGTACTAGGCTATTGGCCCTAGGGCCTATACAAGCCTAGCCAAAAAGAAACCCTGGCTTTTGCCACCCAAGAAAACTTTTTTCCTGTGCCCCTGTCAAGCAGAACCACAGAAGTGATCCCTGGGGTGAATTTCCTATTACCCATCCAATCATCAAGATTTTTCTTGAAGAGTGCTAATGAGAAGCTCTGTTTGACATAGATAGGTAGTCTTTTCCAGAGTAAGGGAAGTCTCTGGGACAGGAATCTATCCCTCCAGCATGCTCTGTTTATTGTGGTGAGAAGGTTTAGGTCCCTAGAGCGTGTAGCTCGGAGGGATTGGGATTTCTTTAAGTGGAGCATGTCCAACAGCTCTGGGTTTGACATAGCTTTGTATGTTAGGCAGAGATCACCTCTGAGTAGGCGATATGCGACTTTGTAAAGCTGGAGTTTTTTGAGTCGGTCTGCGTAAGGCAACTGTTTGAGGCCAGTAATCCTCTTTATGAGGTATTTTTGTGGCCTTTCCAGTTGTTGTAGATGTCTTGTGAGGAACATTCCAAAAGGGGCATTGTAATCTATAATGGGTCTAATGAGTGATGAGTAGAGGGGAACAATGACCTCTTTTTTTCTGGATGAGAAACCTTTTGTGATGAGGTGTGCCATGTAGAAGGATTTCCTGACCACTGTGGCAATGTGATTATCAAAGGAGAGACTACTGTCCACCTGTGTCCCAAGGTCTCTTATCACACTGTCAGTGTTAAGTAGACTACCACCTATGTGGTAGTTCATGGCTTCAGAGTTTTTACCAAAGGGGATGACAATGCACTTTTTGGCATTGAGCTTGAGGCCATAACTTTGACACCAGGCATCTGTCTCAGTGAGGCCCTTTTGTAGGATGTCCACATCATTAGGAGTTTCGATTATGGCACCTAGTTTTCAGTCATCTGCAAATTTAGTTAGCCAAAGACCTTCTGTGTTAGCCTGTACTTCAGAGAAGTAGATACCAAACAGGAGAGGACCCAGGACTGAACCCTGTGGTACTCCACTTGTCACTGGTCTGAAGTCTGATTTGGAATGTGCTACTTTCACAGTGTGGGTTCTGTCAGTAAGCCAGTTGGCAACCCATCTTGTGACATAGGAATTTATACCTAGTTTAGTGAGTTTATCTATAATTCCAGATTGGAGGATGGTGTTGAATGTCTTGGCAAGATCTAGATAGGCTGTGTGAACCACCTTACCCTCATCTATGGCTTTGGTGACTACTTCAAAGAAGTCTATCAGGTTTAGGAGACATCATCTGCCTTTTACAAACCCAAACTGTGTGGGGTCCAGAGTTTGGAGCTCTCTAATGTCTTTGTTTATGAGTTCCATGATGATACGTTCCATGGCCTTGCAGACCAGGCTCATCAGACTAATGTAGCGGTAGTACCCGGGGTCTGTTGTTGCCCCCCCCCTTTGTGGAGTGGGATAAGTGTCACCGTGCGCCATTCAATGGGCACAAAGCCTGAGGTGAGGCTATGATTGAACATGTTACTTAGGTGGGGTGCCAGTTCATTCTGTAGTTCGTGTAGAAGGCAGCCTGGGATGTTGTCAGGTCCCATGGATGCTGTGTTCTTGGCTTTGGAGAGTGAGGTTTTTACCTGTGCAGCCATGATTACAGGAACTTTGCATTCTTCGGTATAAAGATGGGCCCTCTAGGGGATGAGAGAGGGGTAAAGTTAGCATTGAACCTATCTGCCAGGATGTTGGCAATATCAGTTGGTTCTGTATATTTAGTGTCATTGTGCTGTAACTCAGAGCAGATCTGAGTGTTGCCACTGAGATTCTTGACATAGCTATAGAATGCTTTGTGATTGTCTTTAGAATCAATGGCAATTTTGTTTTCATAACTAGCTTTGGAGGATTTTATGAGGGATCTCAACTTCTTACTGAGGCTGACCAGGGAGTTCCTCCAATCATGGGATTTTTCTCTCTTCTGCAACAGTTTCTTTCTTCTGTTGTAGAGTTTGTTTATAGCAAAAGACCACCATATTGGCTTCCTTTTTTTGGAGGATCATGGTTCTGTTATGAATAGCACAATCCATGCACTCCTGTAAGTGCTTATAAAGTGCATTTGTGTAGGATTCAGCAGTCGTACCTCTATTGTCCATCTGCATGGGTATCGTGAAGTTTGCCACTTCTGTCTTAAGAAGCGTGAAGTTGGCTTTGAAGAAATTTGTTATGGTTGTTTTCCTAATGGGTGGTGGGAGCGGGATGTGGATGTCTAGGGTGATTGGCTTGTGGTTGGATCTGACCACGAGGAGCTGACCTCTGGTGTGGAACACCTGGTCCCCCATGTTGGTAATGACCAGGTCTAGGATATTGCTGCCTCTGGTGGGGGTGTGGATAAGTTGATCCAAGGTGTTGGAATTGATGATTTCCAGAAAATGTTGAGCAAAATATTTGACACATGAGTAGTTTTCCCAGTTAATGGTAGGGTAGTTGAAATCACCCATTATTAGACTGTTGGGTTGTACCTTAATATTTTCCAGTGTATCAAGAAATGAAGAGTGGGAATCCTGGGGCATGGTGGGGGGTCTGTAGCAAGCTACAATCCGGATTGCGGTTTTGCCCAGAGTTAGTTGAACTTGGATAATCTCAGATGCATTATGCTGAGCAACTAGCTTGGAGGTGTGGATATCCTTAATGAACATGGGCACGCCTCCACCTTTATTGTTTCAGTCTGGGTTTGGGGGCCAAAAGGTGTTGTATGAATTATAGCCTGGTAATGCAGGGGTGCTCTCTGGAGCTTTGAACCAGGTCTCTGTCACTGCACAGATGTCAATGTTCTCCATTTTAAGGAGTGCCTCGAGTGAGTGCATTTTGAGGTTTAGACTTCTAGCATTGAGTAGCACTGCCCTCAGATTTTGCTTGCTTGTACCTGTTACGGTGGTGAATTTGTCATTTGAACCTTGCCTAAAAAAGGCACTATAGGGGTGGCAAGAGCCTTTGCCAGTATCCAGAATCCCAAGGGCAACAGGTGTAGGCCATCTCTGGGAAAGCAGAGTGGTCTGTCGATCATGTCATCCTAGGTGGACAGATACTGGATTCCCTTAGAATGACACCAGAAGCTTAGCCAATTTTTAAAGTCAATCATTTTGTCCTTGTACTGTGGTATAATTCTGGGTGATACTCAGGGCTAGGGTCATACCTGTCTGGGCTACAAGATCAGAGAGCTCCTCCATGTCTCTTTTCAAGTAGTCTAGGGAGGTATGTCTCAGGTCATTCACACCAACATGGATAATGACAGAGTCATATTTGTACTTGTTGTGGAGTGACCTGAGTGCGTGCGTTATGTGGCGGGTCCTGGCACCCGACAGGCAGCTGACAGTAACTTTTTCCTTGTTTAGTCTGGTGAGTGGAACATCAGTGTGCCTGACTATAGAGTCATCTATGACTAGAGTGTTGGGCTGTAGTTGAGTGGCACACTGAGTATGTGGGCTATGTGCCATTTGGGTTGTGTTGTAGGGTGGAGGTTGCTTGCATTTCTGCTTTGGAGGTCTCGGTTGTTTTGGCAGATTTTTACTAAAATGTAGGTGTGTTTTGTGCTTCTGTGTGTGTGTTTTGGTGGTGTAGGTTTTGAGGGACTATGTGATGAGTGTGATGCGGTGCAAGTGTTTACCTTCTCCTCTTGACTGTCTAGTCCAATCTTCAGTGAAGAGAGAGCTTTGCTTCCAGTTTGGCTATATAAGTGCATCTCTCACAGGTCGTAGTGTTGGGTGGTAGGAGGAGAGAGTTGTCTGTGTATATGAGGCAATTGCTGCATTGTCCCAAGATGGCCAGATTCATCAGGTAGACAGGAGAAAACACCAGGAGCTGACCTTTAGACATGCCTGAATAGGTGCTTATTTATTAAGTACTAAAAACTGTTTCCCTCTAGTCAAGTGAGGAAAGTTGAGTGCCGTAGTAATTTGTAACTTATTTAGTGCTTACAATGAGTTCTGAACAAGTGCCGAGCTCAAAGAAACAGATTTGAGTGCTAAAACTAAAAAGTTGGCTAGTTGCAAGGGAAAATTTGAAGAGCAGACTTTATGGTGTCAGGAATAGTTTAACCCTAGTTAAGTGTGTGTGTGTGTGGGGGGGGGGGGGGCTCAGGAGCTCACAAACAGTCCTGGACACAGCAAATCCATATCTGGACAAGACCTGCCACAGGAAAGGGGGGAAGCAAGCTTAGACTTTTTTTTTCAGTAAAAGTGGAAATGGAAAAAGCTGGAACGGAAGTTAATTCAATGTTAAGAATCTGAGTGGGTTGGCCTTCACAAATGTTCTCTATTAGATTGAATGAACTAATGACACTAGATTGGGAGGAGTGTCACAGATCAAATATACAGTATGGGCGGGCACCTGCAAACCACCAAGTATAAGAACACCACACCACTAGGGAGGGTGTCAGGGTGGGTGGGAAAAATGACAGATTTGCTGTATCCAGGACTGTTTGTAAGCTTCTGAGCCCCCCCCAAGCCTTTCTGTATTGGAGGGAAGCCTTCTAGCTTATCAGTGGGAGTGGTCAGCATTAGGTAACCTGTCTAACACATAAGGAGTTGTTCTGGCCCAGAATTTGTAGTTATTGGCCATTTGCACGGTCTTCCATATCTCTCAACTTTCTAATTTGAAGGCCTGCATTTGCATTTGTTTCTGTCCTGTAACTCCTGGGCCCATCTCATTTGCTCACTCAAAAAAAAAAAAAAAATGTTATCTGCTTTTACTGTATTTGTATTTCTTCCTACTTTATTTTGCTTTTGCGTCATCTTAAAAGTACTCAGTTGTATTTATTACTGCTTGGTGTAACTCATTCTAAGCCTTTTCATTTAAGCACTTGGGCTTCAGACCAGTTGTTTTACATTAAGAAGGTTTGTGGTCTGCACTGCAGTGGCAGAACAGGTAGCTTACATCCTTCTAAGTTGGGAACTGCTGATTGAGGGTTCAGTGTCTGTTATTCTAAAAGTGTATTAGTTCTGGTTTAAGCACTTGGGCTTCAGGCCAGTTATTTTACATTAAGAAGGTTCGTGGTCTGCACTCTTGTGGGAGGAGAGGCTGGACTCTGCCCTTCTGAGCTGGGAATTTCTGGTTAAAGGCTTATAGTGCCTGCATATTTGAACTGTTTCTTACTGAAATTGGTACACCTTGTTTGCTGTAGCATAGACTAGATCCAGGCCTGCTGAATCTAGCTTTGTTTGTATGCTTGTTGTTTGTTTGCTTGTTATTTCCCCTGAAATGCTAATTCCACCTAAAACGTGGCTTTTCAGTGCTTCTGTGGATCCCTAGTGATATCTGCATTGCTTACTGTACTTATTTCCTTGTTTCACTTGAAAGAAAGTTACTGTTTGTCATTTTTGCATTTAAGTTACCTGTAACACATTGCATTTAAGTTACCTGGCACTTGCTCACTAAAGCAATTATATTAGTCAGCACTAAAAAATTAAAAGCACTACACCCTCACAAACTCCCCTTGAGTACCTTGTTCCCCATTGGCCCTTTTTTTCAATTATACAGGAATTCCCAATACTATTCTAGCATGTCCAAAGGTCAGTTGTCAATCTCCTCTCCGGTCCAGCTGGTGAATCTGGGAATCTTGAGGCAATGTTACAACTGCCTCATGTACACAGACAACCCTCTCCTCCTCCAAACAAATTCCAACACATGGGAGAGATGCAACCATATAACCAAACTGGAGGCTAAGCTCTCTCAACTCAGTACTGGTGTAACCAGTCAGGAGGAGAAGGAAACCACACTCACTACAATTCCAGTCTCACATAGACCTACCACGACAGCAAATCAAACACATAAACACACAAAAACATACTCGGATGCTCTAAATAAAAATCTGCCTAAGCAGCAGAGACCTCCAAAGCAGACACCCAAGCAACCGCTACCCCAAAACAAACATGTGCAACAAATAGCTCACAAAGCCAGTGTGCCGAAAAGTCACAGCCCTTAAGGCTAAACAACACACCTGATACACTTGTAATAGGTGACTCTATCATCAGGCACACTGACGTCCCGCTCACCAGGCTGAACAAGGAGAAGGTCACGGTGAGCTGCCTGTCGGGCGCTAGGATCCGCTACATAACACAAGCACTCAGGTCACTCCAAGGGAAGTACAAATATGACTCAGTCATTATCCATGCTGGTGTGAATGACCTGAGACGTACCTCCCTGGACTACATGAAAAGAGACATAGAGGAGCTCTCTGAGCATGTAGTCCAGGCCGGTATGACCCTGACCTTGAGTAGCATCTTACCCTCACCAAGAATGATGCCACAATATGAAGACAAGATGATCAATTTCAACAATTGGCTTAAGTATTGGTGTCATTCAAAGGGGATCCAATGCCTGTCAGCCTGGGATGACATGCTCGACAAGCCACGATGCTTCGCTAGGGACGGCTTGCACCTGTCACCCCTGGGCTTTCGGATATTGGCAAAGGCTCTTGCTACCCCCATAGTGCCTTTTTTAGGCAAGGCTCAAAAGACAACCCACCTCCATAGGTATCACAAGGGATAAGAAACTAAGAGTAATGCTACTCAACGCCAGAAGTCTAAACCTCAAGATGCATGCACTCGAAACTCTCCTTAGCATGGAGAACATCGATATCTGTGCAGTAACAGAAACCTGGTTCAAGGCTCCCAAGACCACCCGAGCACTACCAGGTTATACCTCATACCATGCTTTTCGGCCGCAAAACTTGGACCGAACCACAAAAGGAGGGGGAGTATCAATATTCGTCAAAGATACCCACACCTCCAGGTTGGTGGCACAGCACGAAGAATCAGAGACTATCCATGTGCAACTAACAGTGGGTAAAACTGCCTTCCAGTTTATAGCCTGCTACAGACCACCCTCCCAAACCCAGGAACCCCACTCAGCCTTCCTGAGAACACTGGAAAATATGAAGGTCTCTCCAAACACCATTATATTGGGCGACTTCAACTACCCAAACATAGACTGGGAGCATTACTCTAGCTCCAACACCCTAGCCCAAAGGTTCCTAGAATTTATAAACTCAAATGCTATGGAAAAACTTGTTACCACTCCCACAAGAGGGGAAAACATACTGGACCTGATCATCACCAACATGGGGACTCTATGCTCCAGACCAGAAGCGTATCCCTCACTGGTAAGATTAGACCATAAACTGATCTCACTGGATATTCATATCCCGACCCCACCCCCTGCCCAGAAAACCACAGTGAAAAACTTCTCTAAAGCAAATTTCACACTCCTCAAAACCGAGGTGGAATCCTTCAAAGCCCCCGGGCCTGTGGAAAATACGGCCCAGACCGCAGAATCCTTTATAAACGCATTCTATGAACACCTTCAGGAATGCATGAATCATGCAATCCCAAATAAAACCAAGGCCCAATCCTCCAAAGGCAGACGTCCTGTCTGGTGGACCCCAGCCATAAACAAACTATACAATAGAAGGAGGAAGCTACTACATGATAGAGCAAAATTCCAAAAAGGGAAGGCATCTCTGATCAGTATTAGCAAAAAACTACAGGCACTCATAAAATCGTCTAAGGCCATCTTCGAGAGAAAAATTGCACAGGACACTAAGGATAATCATAAGGCTTTCTTTAGTTATGTTAGCAACCTGGGTGGGAATTCCCAGATATGCTCAGAATTAGTCCAAAATGACAAAAAATACACCGAACCCACAGACATTGCCAACATCCTAGCTGACAGGTTCAGCGCAAACTTCTCCCTCCCCACCAAAAGGGCAAATATTTATCCCAGCAGAGTGCTGCCCCCCTGACATCTCAGATGCTCAGGTAAGAGCTGCCCTCTCCAAAGCAAAAAACACAGCATCAGTGGGACCAGACGGTGTCCCGGGCTTCGTCCTACATGGACTCCAAGAAGAGCTAAACCCAAACATAAAACTACTGTTCAATCTCAGCCTTACTACAGGATATGTACCCAAAGAGTGGCGTACAGCAACAGTGGTCCCTCTCCACAAAGGTGGTGCCTCAACGGATCCTGGAAACTATAGCCCCATAAGCCATACTAGCTTGGTCTGCAAAGCTATGGAAAGGATCATCATGGACCTCATAAATAAAGATATTGGGGACCTACAGACACTGGATCCTACCCAGTTCGGCTTTAAGGGCAGATCCTGCCTCTTAAACCTGGTCAATTTCTTTGAAACAGTCACCAAGGCCATTGACGAGGGGAAGGTCATCCACACAGCCTACCTGGACCTCGCAAAAGCCTTCGATACAATACCCCACTCGGGCATTATAGATAAGCTCACCAGCTTAAATATAAACCCCTATGTCACTAGATGGGTTGCAAACTGGCTCAAGGACAGAACCCACATGGTTAGAATTGCTGGAGCCATGTCAGACTCCAAAGCAGTTACAAGTGGCGTCCCACAAGGCTCAGTCCTGTACCTCTCTTGTTCGGTATATATTTCTCGGAGGTACAGGCCAACACGGAAGGACTGTGGCTGACCAAGTTCGCAGATGACTGCAAACTGGGCACCATAATCGACTCTCCAGCCGACACAAGCATCCTCCAAATGGGCCTCATAGAAACAGACAACTGGTGCCAGAGCCATGGCCTCAAGCTAAACACCAAAAAGTGTATAGTCATCCCCTTTGGCAAAAACAAAGGGCCCACAAATTACCACATAGGTGGTAATCCATTAAGTACAGAAGAAGTAATTAGGGACCTGGGGACCCAAGTTGATAGCAATCTCTCATTTGACAACCACGTGACCAAAGTGGTTAGAAAAACATTTTATATAGCCCACCTAATCATGAAGGGATTCACATCTAGATCAGGGGAGCTCATCGTGCCTCTGTACTCATCTCTCATCAGGCCCATAATTGAGTACAATGCCCCTTTTGGGATGTACCTTACCAAACACCTGCAGCAACTGGAAAGGCCCCAAAAGTACCTCACCAAGAGGATCAAAGGGCTCAAACAGATGCCATATGCTGCCCGGTTAAAGAAACTCCAGCTCTACTCAGTGGCATACCACCTGCTCAGAGGCGATCTGTGCCTGGCGTATAAAGCCATGTCCAACCCGGAATTAATGGACATGCTGCACCTCAGAAGATCCAAATCCCATCAAGCTACGCGCTCGAGAGACTTGAACCTCAGCACTGAAATAAATAGGACATGTTGGAGGGACAGATTCATAACCCAGAGGCTCCCTTCACTCTGGAATAAAATCCCAGTCCAGGTTAGGCAGAGTCCCTCATTGACTCTCTTCAAGAGGAATCTTGATGAGTGGATGGGAGATTGTAGGTTTACCCTGGGTATCACTTCTGTGTCACTGTTAGACAGAGGCACAGTATACTAACCTCGAAAAAGGGCATAGCAAAATTAATTTAAAATGGGTGGCGAAAGCCAAACACACTCTGGCTAGGCTTATAAATGCCCTAGGGCAGATAGCCTAGTATGAACCTATGAACCTATGACAGTTCCGTGCTGTAGCCACTAAATGAAAAATATAATGTCAACCACTGTAGACATAGTCAACAATACCAAAGAACAGTGAGTTAATATTTCAGATGATGGTACGAGGTAGAATTAAATTGGGGGACATTGACAGAATACTAGATCTTGCTAGAGTGGAGAGGAATAAGAAGATGCTGAAGATACTCATCCCTTATTAGACCCATTATAGAATACAATGCTCCATTTGGTATGTACCTCTCAAGACATCTGCAACAACTGGAAAGGCCACAGAAATACCTCACTAAAAGAATCACAGGCCTAAAGCAGATGCCCTACGCTGACCGCCTTAAATAACTCCAGCTATACTCTGTCGCATATCGTCTACTCAGAGATGATCTCTGCTTAAGATACAAGGCCATGTCAAACACAGAGCTGTTGGACATGCTACACTTAAAGAAATCCCAGTCCCTCAGAGACACATGCTCCAGGGATCTAAACCTTGTCATCACAATGAACAAAGCATGCTGGAGGGATAGGTTCCTGACCCAAAGACTCCCCATACTCTGGAATAAACTGCCCATACAAGTCAAGCAGAGCGCCTCTTTGGCTCTCTTCAAAAGGAACCTTGATGATTGGATGGGAGATGGGAAATTCACCCTGGGGATCACATCAGTCACCCTGCTGGACAGCGGTCCAGGGAATTTAAATACTGTGGGAAGAAATAGCCAAGGAATTGTTATGGCTCGGCTTGTATAGGCCCTAGGGCTGATAGCCTAGTACCAACCTATGAACCTATGAATAAAAGGAAGCAGAGAGAGAACTGTGTGTGTTGAGGGGTCTAAGATATGATAATATTTTGTTTGTCATATTTAGTAGTTTGTAGTCAGTAAATCTTAAACTTAATTATGAACTCCAATCCATCCACATCGACGATGTTTGAATGTTTCTAGTATTTGACATTGCCTAATATATAGAGAAAGCTTGTTCCATAGGCAGTGGAGGCAGTGGGTGATATTTTATCAATGAATCAATAATTTATTGCTTTGCAGTTGAAAGCAGTATGACAATCATTGCACTTTGCACGCATTTTTTCTTTTTTTCATTTGAGTTCCTTAATGTTTACCATTGTTGGCCATGGAGCTTGATTTTTTGTCCTTTTTATTGTTATAGGGAACATCAGGCATACACTTCCTTGTGCTTCATAAATGCCTTATCTGACTTCCTGATATTCCAGGTGAGCCTAGCATGCACCAGCAAATGGTGCCTAGACCATGGTCTTAAACTAAATATCAAGAAATGCATTATTATGACATTTGGTAAACAATGACAATTATTCACTTACCACATAGGGGACACCTCTTTGAAAGTTGACTCAGTTATCAGGGACCTGAGTACTTTTATTGATAATGAACTATCCTTTGATCCCCATGCAGCCACTGTTATTCAGAAATCCTATTATCTGGCAAACTGATCACCAGGAGTATATATTTAAGGTACAAGGTAGTTACCATCTCTGTCTCTCTCTGTACTCCTCCCTCATCATGTCCACAATAGAGTATAATGCCCCCTTCTGTATGCACTTGTGTAACCATATAACTCAGCTTGAGAGACTGCTATTTCCTCACCAAGACAATTAAGGGCATGCCTTCCTTGAGCTACACTGATTGCCACAAAGTGCTCTCTCTTTTAAGTTTCTTTTCCTGTAGACTCTTGAATGGGGACCTGTGTCTAGCCTAGGTAGCTTCAAAGGATCCAGTCCTATGAGACCTCCTGCACACCCACAAAACAAATAACATGCTAAGCACTGTCTCAAGAGATCAGGATTTGCTGACAGGGTAGCTATTTCTCCTAAAGATAGGCAGTTATGCAATAGACTTCCCTAGACCCTCTTTAAGCATAACCTGGAGAAATGGGTAGGCAATTGTAGATACACTCTGGGTCTTGGTTCCTCAAGCCCATATCGAAAGCGGTAGAATTTAGGTATTAGGTATATACACCCTGAATCTGCCTCTCAAGCCTTCAATGAAATGTATTAGAACTGGGTAGTAATTATTCATGTATGTAGGTAATCACATTTTGAGATCTTGTGGCTAGGCTGCAAATGTTCCTCAGGATCAATAGCTTAGTATTAATCTATAAACCCATGAACCCATAATCTTGTCTCTGGCAGTCTGAAGACCTTCAAGCATTCAAGTTAGATCCATATACATGAGAAAAGCCCTTCACCTGTTTATTTATTTACTTATTTATTTTACAGTTGTTTGCTGGGAAAGTCTGATTGGGACAGAGCCCATTTTCAGTAGAGATTCCAGGTGAAATGCACCAGACGCATGTCTTTGGAATGTGGGAGGAAACCGGAGCACCAGGAGGAAACCAACACAAATGCAGGGAGGATGTGCAGACTTTACACAAAAGGCACCCCAGTCAAAAATTAAACCGGAGAACCTCTTGCTGTGAGTTGACAAACTAACCATTGCACCACTGTGCTGCCCACTTACAAAACAACTTATCTATTTTGTGCAATTAAAGTTACTGATTTATTAGATGTTTTTGAAAGTATTTTCATGTTTTATTGTGATAGACTGTTAATCTATACAGAACATTTTAATTAGTACTTTACTGGGTGAGAATGGTGGCTTAGCTCTCTGTGGTCAAGGAAATGAGAACTCCCCTCCCTTTAGCTCCTTACCCAATGGCCTCCTTCTTGTGGGAGATGTTTAAGATTAGAAAGATACTATGACTCGGTATACAGTTTCTGTGAATTCACCCAGACATGCCTAAATTGATGTTTATGCAAAAAAGATGAGGACATTTCTATAATTTTCCCACTTAGAGCTGGTCATGAAGGACCATATATGTTGCCTTTTGAAAAGACGCCCAAAGAACTTGTTACAGAGATATTTAAAAGGAAAAGCAGGCAGTGACAATGGGGGTTTAAAGACCTAGTTCACAGGCAAGAGTCATGGCACAGTATGCTTTATATATATAGCCATGCATACCATACCGGGTTTACTTCGAATTAAGTATGGCACACGAACCACTTTCAGTGACCAGATCTTGCCTCCTATGGATGTTAGTGGACCTGCAGCCCACTCCTTGCAGGAATGAATGGATATATAGGGCTGCTGATAGGGAGGCTTGAATGCGATTGTGGGATAGGAATAAAACATAATTACAACAGTACAATATATTAGCATGCTAAGATTAGTATAGAAACGATGACCTATGATAGCTCAGTGAAGCACAGACAAAAGACAGTTCTTGGTAATGAGTTATTGATCTTATGATGACCATATCAGATCTCATCTGTATAGCAGCCAGATAATAGAGAAACCTAGAATTGCCTTTCTTATTTTAAGAGAAGTGCCTAGGTTAGGAACTCAAACTAAAATGAAATATAAATAATCTGCTTATTTTAAGGAAAACTCATTCTTAAGACAGTGCATTTCATAAGTTCATAGGTAGTACTAGGCTATTGGCCCTAGGGCCTATATAAGCCGAGCCAAAAAGGTACCCTGGCTTTCACCATCCCCGGGGTGACTTTCCCATTTCTCATCCAATCATCAAGATTTTTCTTGAAAAGTGCTAATGAGGAGCTTTGTTTAATATAGATAGGTAGTTTGTTCCAGAGTATAGGAAGTCTCTGGGACAGGAATCTATTCCTCTAGCATGTTCTGTTTATTGTGGTTACAAGGTTTAGGTCCCTAGAGCATGTAGCTCAGAGAAATTGGGATTTCTTTATGTGGAGCATGTCCAACAGCTCTGGATTTGACATAGCTTTGTATGTTAGGCGGAGATCGCCTCTGAGTAGGCGATATGTGACAGAGTAAAGCTGGAGTTTTTTGAGACGGTCTGTGTAAGGCATCTGTTTGAGGCCAGTAATCCTCTTTGTGAGGTATTTTTGTGGCCTTTCCAGTTGTTGTAGATATCTTGTGAGGTTCATACCAAAAGGGGTGTTGTACTCTATAATGGGTCTAATGAGTGATGAGTAGAGGGGAACAATGACCTCTTTTTTCCTGGATGAAAAACCTTTTGTGATAAGGTGTGCCACAGAAGGATTTCCTGACTACAGTGGCAATGTGATTATCAAAGGAGAGACTACTGTCCACCTGTGTCCCAAGATCTCTTATCACACTTTTGGTGTTAAGTAGACCCCCACCTATTTGGTAGCTCATGGGTGCAGAGTTTTTACCATAGGGGATGACAATGCACTTTTTGGCATTGAGCTTGAGGCCATGACTTTGACACCAGACATTTGTCTCAGTGAGGCCCTTATGTAAGATGTCCACATCATTAGGAGTTACATTTATGGCTCCTAGCTTACAGTCATCTGTGGACTTCATTAGCCAAAACCCCTCTGTGTTAGTCTGTACTTCAGAAAAGTAGATACCAAACAGGAGAGGACCCAGGACTGAACCCTGTGGTACTCCACTTGTCACTGGTCTGAAGTCGGATTTGGAGTCTGCTACTTTCACAGTGTGGGTTATGTCAGTGAGCCAGTTGGCAACCCATCTTATGAGATAGGGATTTATACCTAGTTTAGTGAGTTTATTAATAATTCCAGAGTGGGGATGGTGTCAAAAGCCTTGGCAAGATCTAAATAGGTTGTGTGAACCACCTTACCCTATTCTATGGTTTTGGTGACTGCTTCAAAGAAGTCTATCAGGTTTAGAAGACATGATCTGCCTTTTACAAACCTGAAATGGGTGGGATCCAGAGTTTGAAGATTACCAATGTCTTTGTTTATAAGTTCCACGATGATACGTTCCATGGCCTTGCAGACCAGGCTCGTCAGGCTAGCAGGGCAGTAGGTCCTGGGGTCCGTGGTGGCTCCCCCTTTGTGGAGTGGGATAACTTTTGCTGTGCGCCATTCAGTGAGCACAAAGCTTGAGGTGAGGCTATGCGTGAACATGGTGCTTAGGTAGGGTGCCAGTTCATTCTGTAGTTTATGTAGAACGCAGCCTGGGATGTTGTCAGGTCTCATGAATGCTGTGTTCTTGGCTTTGGAGAGTGTGGTTTTTACCTGTGCAGCCATGATTACAGGAACTTTGCATTCTTCCGGTATAGAGATGGACCCTTTAGGTGGTGAGAGGGGGGTAAAGTTAGCATTGAACCTATCTACCAGGATGTTGGCAATATCAGTTGGTTCTATATATTTAGTGCTATTGTGCTGTAAATCAGTGCAGATCTGAGTGTTGCCATTGAGATTCTTGACATGGCTCTAGAATGCTTTGTGGTTGTCTTTAGAATCAGTGGTAATTTTGTTTTCATAACTAGCTTTGGAGGATTTTATGAGAGATCTCAGCTTCTTACTGAGGCTGACCAGGGAGTTCCTCCACTCATGGGATTTTTCTCTTTTTTGCAACAGTTCCTTTCTTCTGTTGTATAGTTTGTTTATGGCAGGGGACCACCAGATTGGCTTCCTTTTTCTGGAGGATATCATCTTGGTTCTGTTAGGGACAGCATGATCCATGCACTCGTGTAAGTGCTTATAAAGTGCATTGGTGTAGGATTCAGCAGTCGTACTTCTATTGTCCATCTGCATGGGTGTCATGAAGTTTGCCACTTCTGTCTTAATAAGTGTGAAGTTGGCTTTGGAGAAATTTTTTACAGTGGTTTCCCTAATTGGGGGGGGGGGGTGGGAGCAGGATATGGATGTCTAGAGTGATTAGCTTGTGGTCGGATCTGACCAAGGAGGAATTGACCTCTGGTGTGAAACACCGGTCACCCATTTTGGTAATGACCAAGTCTAGGATATTGCTGCCCCTGGTGGAGGTGTGGATAAGTTGATCCAAGGTGTTGTAATTTATGAATTCCAGAAAACGTTGCGCAAAAGAGTTGGTACATGAGTAGTTTTCCCAGTTAATGGTGGGGTAGTTGAAATCACCCATTATTAGGGTGTTGGGTTGTACACTAATATTTTCCAGTGTTTCAAGAAATGAGGTGTGGGAATCCTGGGGCATGGTGGGGGATCTGTAACAAGTTACAATTTGGATAGCTGTCTTGCCCAGAATTAGTTGCACTTGGATAATCTTGGATGCATTATGCTGACCAACTAGCCTGGAGGTGTGGATATCCTTAATGAATATGGACACACCTCCTCATTTAGTGTTTCGGTCCAGGTTATATGGCCAAAAGGTGTGGTATGAATTATAGCCTGGTAATGCAGGGGTGCTCTCTGGAGCCTTGACCCAGTTCTCTGTCACTTCACAGATGTCAATGTTCTCCATTTTAAGGAGTGCCTCGACTGAATGCATTTTGAGGTTTAGACTTCTAGCATTGAGTAGCATTACCCTCAAATTTTACCTGCTTGTACCTGTTACAGTGGTGAATTTGTCATTTGAACCTTGCCTAAAAAAGGCACTATAGGGGTGGCAAGCGCCTTAGCCAGTATCCAGAATCCCAAGAATAACAGGTGCAGGCCATCACTGGCAAAGTATTGTGGTCTGTCGATCATGTCATCCTAGGCAGACAGATACTGAATCCCCTTAGAATGACACCAGAAGCTTAGCCAATTGTTGAAGTCAATAATTTTGTCCTTGTACTGTGGTATCATTTTGGGTGATGGCAGGATGCTCCTCAGGGCTAGGGTCATACCTGCCTGGGCTACAAGATTGGAGAGCTCCTGCAGGTCTCTTTTCATGTAGTCCAGGGAGGTACATCTCAGGTCATTCACACCAACATGGACAATGACAGAGTCATATTTGTACTTGTTGTGGAGTGACCTGAGTTTGTGCATTATGTGGTGGATCCTGGCACCTGACAGGCAGCTGACAGTTAATTTCTCCTTGTTTAGCCTGGTGAGTGGAACATCAGTGTGCCTGACTATAGAGTCACCTATGACTAGAGTGTTGGGTACATTATTATGCATTATGTGCTGTGGTTGAGTGGCACACTGAGTTTGTGGGCTATGTATTATTTGGGTTGTGTTGGGGGGGTGGAGGTTGCGTGCGTTTCTGCTTTGGAGTTTTTTGTTGCTTGAGCAGATTTTTATTGAGAGACTCCGCAAATGTAGGTGTGCGTTTTTTGTGTTTCTATGTGTCTGTTTTGGTGTGTAGGTTTTGAGGGACTATGTGAGGAGTGTCGTGTGGTGCAAGTGTTTACCTTCTCCTCTTGACTGTCTAGTCCAGTCTTGGGTGAAGAGAGCTTTGCTTCCAGTTTGGCTATGTAAGTGCATCTCTCACAGGTTGTAGTGTTGAGTGGTAGGAGGAGAGGGTTGTCTGTGTACATGAAGCAATTGCTGCATTGCCCAAAGATGCCCAGATTCATCAGGTAGACAGGGGAAAACAGCGGGAGCTGACCCTTAGACATGCCTGGATAGGTGCATATTTACTACATACTAAAAACTGTTTTCCTCTAGACAAGTGAGGAAAGTTGAGTGCTGAAGTAATTTGTAGCGTATTTAGTCCTTACAAGTTCTGAACAAGTGCTGAGCTCAAAGAAACAGATTTGAGTGCTAAACTAAAAAATTGGCTAGTTCTAAAGGAAAATTTGAAGAGAAGACTTTATGGCGCCGGGAATAGTTTAACCATAGCTAAGCGGCAATGCATAAAATTATTTTTTTTAAATATAACAGAAAATTAGCAAACTGATTTAAACAAATTAACCAGTTAACCAAGAAAAAACTAAAAACTGAGCCCCATTCCAGCAATCTTCAATCAGACAAGTTCTAACTGCACACTCCTGCCACTAGGGAGCAGGGGAACCTTCTCCAAAAAAATATGGTCTGGATTAGTGCTCAAGTTATACAACCAAAGCTAGATCCAACAGATCTGAATTTAGTCTATGCTACAGCAAACAAGGCATAACAATTTCAGAAAGAAACAGTTCAAATAAGCAGGCACAATAAGCCTTTAACCAGAAACTCCCAGCACAGAAGGGCAGAATCTACCCTCACCTCCCACAAGAGTGCAGACCACACCTTCTTAATGTAAAATAACTGGCCTGAAGCCCAAGTGCTTAAACCAGAACTAATACACTTTTGAATTACAGACACTAAGCCTTCAATCAGCAACTCCCAACTTAGAAGGATGTAAGCTACCTGTCCTGCCACAACAGTGCAGACCACAAACATTCTTTATATAAAACCACTGGTCTGAAGTCCAAGTGCTTCAACCAAAGGCTTAGAATAATAGTTACAATTTAATCAGGCTACTAACAAGCAGTAATAAATGCAGCAGAATAAATGCAATTAAGTACTTTTAAGAACATGCAGCAGAAGCAAAATAAAGTAATAAAGTAGGAAGAAACACAAATACAGTAAAAGCAGATGAATAAAGTGCAATTTTTTATATAACAATAGAAAACGAGCAATATGATTTAAACAATTTACCCAATTAACCAGTAAAAAGGCTCAAAACTGAGCCCTGTTCCAGAAGTCTTCAATCAGACAAGTTCTAACTGCACACTCCTGCCACTAGGGTGCAGGAGAACCTTCTCCAAAAAAGATAGCCTGGATTAGTGCTTATGTTATACAAACAAAGCTAGATTCAGGCTGTCTGAATCTAGTCTATGCTACAGCAAACAAGGTGCACCAATTTCAGAAAGAAACTGTTCAAATAAGCAGGCACAATAAGCCTTTAACCATAAATTCTCAGCTCAGAAGGGTAGACTCTAGCCTGTTCTCCCACAAGAGTGCAGACCACAAACCTTCTTATTGAAAAATAACTGGCCTGAAGCCCAAGTGCTTTAACCAGAGCTAATACACTTTTAGTATAACAGACATTGAGCCTTCAATCAACAATTCCCAACTTAGATGGATGTAAGCTACCTGTCCTGCCACAACAGTGCAGACCACAAACCTTCTTAATGTAAAACAACTGGTCTGGAGCCCAAGTGCTTCAACCAAAAGGCTTAGAATAACAGTTACAATTTAATCAGGCTACTACCCAGCAGTAATAAATGGAACAGCATAAATACTGTTAAGAAGATGCAAAAGCAAAAAAAAGTGCAATTTTTTTAAGTAAAGTGCAAGGAGAGAGGATGAAGGAGCAGAAGAAAAATTCAAGGTTAAGAACCTAAGTGGGTTGGCCTTCTCAAATGTTCCCTCAGTATTAAGTAGAGTGAACACCAGACTGGGAGGGGTGCCCCAGATCAAATTTACAGTAGGGGTGGGCAACTGCAAAGCCACCAACTATAACAACACCACAAGAATATGGTGAGGGGAAACCCAGTTTCAGGACAGATGAGAAACAGAAAACAATGCCAGAAAATATATAACATAATTCAGTCAGGCAAAATTAAGACAATGCAGAACTCTGAAAGGTTAAAATGGCAAGAAATATACTTATCAATCAGCTATATATTTCAAGATTGTTTGAGAATCACACACCAGCCAGACACTATTGAAAACAGACTAACAATAAATATGTTTGCGAATTTTATTTCCTATTTAGTAAAAGTGTATTAGATTGCTCTATATGCAATACAGGCTTATGGTAGTCCAGCTGTATATCTGTAGATAAAATATATGTCAGTGAAATAGAGCTAATAGTTATAAATGATGACATTACTCAATAGCACTTGTTGAACTATCAGAGAGGTATAGTGTGGAATTTGTTGCTAAATACATTTTATTGAACTATGACTACAATAAAAGCAATATAAAAGCAGAATATTTAAGAGATGAGGTTTTGACAAACAGTAGAAATACACAGTGTAAGTATGTCAGACAAAACCATTCTAGGTAAACTTAGGAACTGATAAAATTAAACTACATTGAGAGATTCTTTATCAAACGTAATTGGAATTGGTAAGCAGAACTTGATCAGCACTTTAACGAAAGAGGATCTGCTTAAAATATGGCTCCATTTTAAAGTGGGAACAAAACTATTGTAGGCTTTGCACACAGTCAAGAAATATGAATCTGGGTTTAACCACTGATTTCGTAACTAAATGAAGAACATGTGTCCAAAAATCGAGCAAAACACTAGCATGCCACAAAATCAGTCTAATAACTTTGTGATTCAACTGTCAACCAAAATTAATAAACCATCCAATAAAAATGAGCAAATAAGGACAAAATGGTGTGGTTAAAATGAAAGATTACAGTCTTGATGCAGTGTTGATATTTGGCTGCAGTTCTTCCATACCTCCTGCAGGCCTATGTGAGCCAATGCAGGGCACTCTTTCATTTTATAAGAATCTGCCCACTGACATTCAGGAAGTTAACATTTGACTTTTGACTTTGCAACTAAAATTGTGGTGGATAAAATTGTTAAAACACTGTTTTTCATAATGTTTCCCACTTTCAAACCTGAGATCCTCTTTCACTTCCTATTTGAAAACACTGTGCTAAGAAGACTGTCCCTTATACTTAGATCATTGTACTTGCCATTGCAGGGAATCAAGAATGACCCATTGCCTTTGTGTGGCTATAGGACAAAGTGTCCCAAATAGCAAATGACATATTAATGTCTCCTATGAATAACAGCACCTACCTCTCAATGCCCTAAGGGTACTCTAAAGGAGGAAGGCCTGTAAACAACCCCTCTGCTGCCTTTACCAGTCTCAAGTCTGAATTACAACACCTCCTCTTTTCTTATTATTGTTTATTCATTTAATTTGCCTTGCTGTTTTCTAGCACATGGAGAGCAACACCACCTCCTCTGACACTGCTATGTCTCACTCTGCTTGTTATTTTGCCAGTGTCATGATTCTGTGATGAACATATTATTAGTACATTATTGTTCTGTATCAACAGTTTCATTTTTTCCTTTGCTTGCCTTGGCTGTGGGCATCAGCACCATTTATGCTCAGTTTTGTCCTGCTCTTTGTGGTATGACCCATGTGTATATTGTCTTTACTTTTTCATTTGCAATTGATTACTGCCTGATCTTACTTTCATTATTAGAGTTTAAATCAGTAAATATTCTGATGATGTGAGGGAAAAGGTCAGGATTTTTCTGCTGTCTTTCTGTGATCTTGACAATTTGAAATGTTTAATACTGAAACACTTGAACACAATCTTAAAGTCTACTTGTAGAGCATCTGACTCTGACCTAGAGATGCAAATGTTGTAAATTACATACATAATCACCACTTTGATATGTTTCATTACTATGACAATACTACTTGCAATCTTTGCTGCTTTTATGTATTCTCTGCTTCACCTCACATATATGATACCTGCTCTGACATTGCAATTACCGATTTCATATAACATGCAAATATGGTTATTGTTTATCATCATCATCATCATCAGCCCTTTTTCTTTTCCCATTTATTTACATGTGGTCAGGGTGTCATGACCATTGTCATGATCTCTCTCCATTAAGTGCCACCTTCCTACCTTCTTCAGCAGTCATACCTGACTGTCACAGGTTTTCTCTTACATAATCCATTCACCTCTTTGCTTCATTTCATCTTGCCTTCTTCCTGTCTTTCCAAATCTTCTTCAACAAATTGTCTCCTGTTTTTCTGCACCTGTGCTCAAACCACCCTAATCTTTTCTCTTTGACTTTCTCTGTAATTAGAGATACTTTTGCTTCTGCTCTGATGTTTTAATTTCTTTGTCTGTCCCACAGCGTGCATCTGACCACCTGTCTTAGGCATTTCATCTCCATCACTTCTAGCTTCCTCAGCTGCTCTGCCTTTACTGCCCAAGTTTCTGCACCATACAGTAGTACTGGTTGCACCATTATTTTGGACACCTTACTTTCCAGCTTCTTTGGCACTCTTCTGTAATATATTACCCCTGACAATATGTGCTATTTGCCTGTAGCCCCTTTGATTCCAGCTTTGACCTCCTCTTTCAGACTTCACTTCTCCTTAGCAAGCCTTCCCAGATACTTGAAGTTGTTGACCTGTTCCTTTATTTTCACTTCTATCTCAATTCTCAGCTTCTTCTGATTTCCTCCATTTATTGCCATTACAACTTTCTTATTTGTACTCAGTTTCAGCCGAGGCACCTTCAGTTTTGCATTCCTTTTCCTTATCCTTTGCTGAAGTTCTTGCTCACACTCTACCTGTAATTCCACATTATCTGTATACAGCAACATTGTTGGTCTTTCCTTTCTGACCTGTTTGCTAATGTAGATCATTAGATGTGAAAAGGAGTACTTGTTAACACATAATATCATGCAGCTATTGAATTAATTACACAGACTGCAAAAGATTCTGGACGCAAACATTATTATTTATTAAAACGTATCATGATATTGGAATTTCTCAAATTAGAGAGATTCAACGATATGCACAGCTGCAAGTCTTCTTATATCTTAAAATTAGGAAAAAATAGATTGCTTTGTACAAAGTTCAAAGCTTTGTAAAGTTATGATAAAATGCAAACACACATTTCCAAGTCTGAAAAAAGTAAACAGATAAAAAGGTATGCGAATGGGAGGATTGCTTAAAACTTTTGTCATGCTTCAGTCTTGACATGGTTTATGTGTTTACTTTCAGCAGGCTTATCTCAGAGATGGTCCAAGCAAGTACAAGGTACATAACTTCCTTTCATGGTTAAAAGAAAAATTTACCATCTGCTTGTTTAGCTCTAATGAACTCTAACAAAATCTTTTGATCTGATGAAGTTCATAAGATGTGAATGAAAGCGCTAATCGTTTTTTTTTATTTTTTGCTTATTAAAGTTTAATAGGTTCATAGGTTCATAGGTTGGTACTAGGCTATCAGCCCTAGGGCCTATACAAGCCTAGCCATAACAATTCCCTGGCTATTTCTACCCACACTATTTACTTCCCTGGACCCCTGTCTAGCAAGGCGACTGACGTGATCCCCGTGGTGAATTTCCTTTCTCCCATCCAACCGTCAAGGATCCTTTTGAAGAGGGCCAAAGAGGCAGTGCTTGACATGTATGGGCAGTCTATTCCAGAGTCTGGGGAGTCTCTGGGTCAGGAACCTGTCCCTCCAGCATGTTTTGTTTATTGTGATGACAAGGTTTAGATCCCTGGAGCATGTGGCTCTGAGGGATTGGGATTTCTTTAAGTGTAGCATGTCCAACATCTCTGGGTTTGACATGGCCTTGTACGTTAAGCAGAGATCGCCTCTGAGTAGATGATATGTGAGAGAGTATAGCTGGAGTTTTTTATGGCGGTCAGCGTAGGGCATCTGCTTTAGGCCTATGATTCTTTTAGTGAGGTATTTCTGCGGCCTTTCCAGTTGTTGCAGATGTCTTGAGAGGTACATACCAAATGGGGCATTGTATTCTATAATGGGTCTAATGAGGGATGAGTACAGTGGGGCAATGGCCTCCTTTTTTCTCAATGAAAAGCCCTTAGTGATGAGGTGTGCCACATAGAAGGATTTATTGACTGTTGTGGCGAGGTGGTTATCGAAGGAGAGACCACTGTCCACCTGTGTCGCTAAGTCTCTTATCACACTTTTGGTGTTTAGTGTACTGCCACCTATGTGGTAATTCACAGGTACATGTTTTTTCCCCAAAGGGGATAACTATACATTTGTTGGCATTGAGCTTGAGCCCATGGCTCTGGCACCAAGCATCTGTTTCTGTAAGGCCCTTTTGTAGAGTATCCGCATCATTTGGGGATTCAATAATGGCTCCCAGTTTGCAGTCATCTCCTCTCAACTGTCCCTGATTTTCTGGGACGTCCCTGATTTTGACTCAAATTTAAACCCTGTCCCTCTTAATCCCTCCTAAAACTAGTGACTTTTGGAGGAAAGGTGGTGAATTACACTTAATGAATAATGACAATAATTAAGAGTTATACACTTCTTTTACTTCAGAAAATGTGTATTAATTCATATGCTCTGATTCTTTCTATGTTTCAAGTTAATAGCACTAATATTTTAAAAGTGTCCCTGATTATCCCTGATTTTTTCTTGACCTGTCCCTGATTTTGTCGAAATTTGTCCCCAATTGGTTGAGAGGTCTGGATCTGCGAACTTTCTTAGCCAGAGTCCCTTAGTGTTGGCCTGTACTTCAGAGAAGTAGATGCCAAACAAGAGCGGTCCCAGGACTGAACCCTGAGGTACTCCACTTGTCACTTGTCTGGAGCTGGATTTGGAGTCAGCTACTTTTACAGTGTGGGTTCTGTCAGTAAGCCAGTTGGCAACCCATTGGGTGATGTAGGGATTAATGCCCAGCTTAGTAAGTTTATCTATGATTCCAGAGTTGGGGATGGTGTCAAAGGCCTTGGCGAGGTCTAGATAGGCTGTGTGGACCACCTTACCCTTGTCCATGGCTCTGGAGACTGATTCAAAGAAGTCAGTCAGGTTGAGGAGACAAGATCGGCCCTTCACAAACCCAAACTAGGTGGGGTCCAGTGTTTGAAGGTTGCCATTGTCTTTATTTATAAGTTCCATGATAATACACTCCATGACCTTGCAGATCAGGCTCATCAGACTGATGGGACGGTAGTTTCTGGGATCCAAAGCGGACCCCCCCCCCCCAAGTGGAGTGGGATAACTGTAGCTCTGTGCCACTCGGTGGGCATGAAATCTGAGGTGAGGCTATGATTAAACATGACACTTAGGTGAGGTGCCAGTTCATATTGTAGTTCATGCAGTACACAGCCTGGGATGTCATCTGGTCCCATGGATGCTGTATTCTTAGCTTTGCAGAGTGCATTCTTTTACCTGTGTGGCCATTATTACCAGAATTTGGCAATTTTCTGGTATTGAGATGGGCCGTTTAGGGGGTGAGAGGGGGGTGAAGTTGGCACTGACTTGATCTGCCAGAATATTGGCAAGATCCTTGGGATCAGTATATTTAATGCCATTCTGTTGTAGCTCAGAGCAGATCTGAGCATTGCCATTTAGATTCTTGACATAGTTATAGAATGCCTTGTGGTTGTCTTTGAAATCTTTGGCAATTTTATTTTCGTAACTAGCTTTGGAGGATTTTATGAGGGATCTCAGTTTCTTACTGAGGCTGGTAAGGGAGTTTTTGGCATCCTGGGATTTTCCTCTTTTCTGCAACAGTTTCTTCCTTTTGTTGTAAAGTTTGTTTATGGCAGGCGACCACCAGATTGGCTTCCTTTTTTTGGAGGAGAGCATCTTGGTTCTATTTGGGATGGCACGATTCATGCATGAGTGGATGTGCTCGTACAGTGCCTTAGTGTAGGACTCAGCAGTCAAACTTTCAGTTCCTGTCTGCATGGGTGTCATGAAGTTTGTCAATTCTGACTTGTATAGCATGAAGTTGGCTTTGGAGAAGTTTTTTATGGAGGTTTCCTTACTGGGAGGTGGGGGTGGGATGTGGATGTTAAGGGTGATTAGCTTATGGTCAGACCTGACTAACGAGGGGGTGACCATAGGTGTGGAGCATCGATTTCCCATGTTGGTAATGACCAGGTCTAGGATATTGGAGCCCCTGGTGGGACTATGGATTAGTTGATCCAGGGCATTGGAATTTATGAATTCCAAGAACCGTTGGGCAAAGTTGTTGGTACACTTGTAGTTTTCCCAGTTAATGGCAGGGTAGTTAAAATCACCCAGTATTAGGGTGTTTGGTTCTATCTTAATATTTTCCAGTATGTTTAGAAAGGTGTGGTGAGAATATTGGGGCATGGTGGGGGATCTGTAGCAAGCTACAATTTGGATTGCAGTCTTACCTAGTGTTAGTTGCACCTGGAGAATTTCAGACGCATTGTGTTGGGCAACTAGCCTGGTGGTGTGAATATCCTTGGTGAATATGGACACTCCTTCACCTTTAGTGTTTTGGTCCTGGTTTGGTGGCCGAAAAGTGTAATAAGAGTTGTAGTCTGGTATTGCAGGGGTGCTCTCTGGAGCCTTGAACCAGGTCTCAATTACTGCACAGATATCGATGTTCTCCATTTTTAGGAGTGCCTCGACAGAGTGCATTTTGAGGTTTAGACTTCTAACATTGAGTAGCATTACCTTCAGATTTTGCATGCTTGTACCTGTTATGGTGGTGGTTTTGTCCTTTGAACTTTGCCTAAAAAAGGCACTATAGGGGAGGCAAAAGCCTTAGCCAGTAACCTGAATCCTAGGGGCGACAGGTGCAGACCATCTCTGTCAAAGCATTGTGGTCTGTCGATCATATCGTCCCAGGCAGACAGATACTGGATCACCTTTGAATGACACCAGAAGCTTAGCCAATTGTTGAAGTCAATCATTTTGTCTTTATCTTGTGGTATCATTCTGGGCAAAGGCAGGATTCTACTCAGGGCTAGGGTCATACCTGCCTGGGCCACATGATCCGAGAGCTCTTTCATGTCTCTTTTCATGTAATCCAGGGAGGTACATCTCAAGTCATTCACTCCAACATGGACAATGACCGAGTCATATTTGTACTTGTTGCGGAGTGACTTGAGTGCATGCTTTATGTGGCGGATCCTGGCACACGACAGGCAGCTGATTGTAATTTTCTCCTTGTTCAACCTGGTGAGTGGGACATCAGTGTGCCGGACTATAGAGTCACCTATGACTAAAGGGTTAGGTATGTTTTCTTGCCTTAGGGGCTGTTTCTGGGTGGCACACTGGTGTTGTGAGCTATGTGACATTTTGGTTGTGATTGGTGTTTGCATTTCAACTTCAGAGGTCCTTGTTGCTTGGGCAGGTTACAGTTAAGGGCCTCTGCATATGTGGAGTTAGTGTTACTATATGTGGGTGTTGGTGATGGGGGTTTAGAAGGGCTATGTATTGCTTGAGGTGTAGTGTGGGTGTTAACCTTCTCCTCTTGACTGTCTAGCACAATCTTGGGTGGAAAGAGCTTTGCTTCTAGTTTGGCTATGTAAGTGCATCTCTCACAGGTTGTAGTGTTGTGTGGTAGGAGGAGAGGGTTGTCTGTGTACATGAGGCAATTGCTGCATTGCCCCAGTATGCCCAGATTCACCAGATGGACAGGAGAAATCACCAGAAGCTGACCCTTGGATATGCCTGGTTTGGTGCTTTTTTTTTTTTTTTTTGTAAAGTACAGGAGCTGTTTTTCCTTACCTTAACAAGGTACTTTACAATTATAGGCTGTTTAGTGCCTACAATTAATTTCTCCATATTAACAAGGAGAGTTGAGTGATTGTATCAGTTTAAGGCCTCCTAGTGCTTTCCAGCAGGTATTAGAGCAAGTGCTAGTCACAGGGATGCTTAAAGGTAAGATGAAAAAAAAATGCACACTGCAGTGTGCACTAGAAAAGTTAGATGTGAAAGTAGGTAACTTAAGTTTTACCTGTTTAAAAAGTTAAGGTTTATTGAAGAGTTACTATTTTTAAAGCACCAAGATGGATTGAAAGGGGTGGTCACTTTTGTATTCTGGTACTATGGAATACAGTAGGATGGCCAATAAATTTAAATAGTTGAAGGGGGGTGATTTCAAAAATGATAATTTTGTGATTACTCACAAAAGCCAGTGAAAGCAGAGAGGAAATGAGATATATGGTCAGATTAACATAAGAGGCAGACAACTAGAAAGACAGTGGTATTTAAGAAGACAACTGTAACTGGGTGGGATTAACCTTAAGTGACCTCTTCTATTTTATGAATGAGTCCTTAATTGATCAGTTCTAATTTCTGCCTGACTCAGAAGAGACAGAGCTGTGGTCTCTTTTGAAGTTTTAATATGCAGTTAAAGCAGAATGCAAGTAAAACACAAGGTAAAGAAAACAAACCACAGTATTCAAAATATAAAAAGGCAATAAAGTAATACAAAATACAACAAATAATAGCAAACTAACCTTTCCTTCACAGCAAAGTGTAGCAGTGTCTGGATTAGTCTTTCTGGTAAATTGTAGTTTTACCCTGGATCTACCTGAGCCAGCTTTTGTTTGGACTTTGTAAATGGTCTTTGTCTTTCAATCGAACTCTAACAAATGTCAAGCTGTTCTTCTCTAAAAAGAGAAAAATATGAAATTGTTGAAGTCTTTTTAAGCTTAAAGTATATGAAAATAATCATTAATAAGCATTAAAGAAATATATCCTCTAAGGTTCCTCCCACTGATGCTATAAGGCATCACAGTCTCAAATTATTTTGAATCATATCATTGTCAAACATATAAGTCTTGGGATGTTTTTGCTTAGTATAACGACCATTGCATGTGCACTTTTTCTCACAATACAATTTAGTAAAACATTATTAATAGCAGAATATGTAAATGTAGGAAAAGTACGATTATAACAAAGGTGATTGATAATACTTTGCATTATGCTTGTACCAACATTTCCAAATAAATTACCTAACCACCCGAACAAGGTCCAACCAGACTCAGGTTTAGTCATATTAGTAGCCAATTGTTCATTAAATCAGCCACCTTTTCTTGTTCATCATGAAGGTCTGAAACAAAAGGGCAGCACTGTGTTTTGACCGGATGGCAAACTCTACCTTCAAGGGGTAATCAAGAGCTATTCTGTTTTGTAAGGAGGTGGCTCGAATTTTAGTCAATTCTCCATTTGCCATGCAAATGTGTTCTGATGTCTTATTAGCCATTTCATCTAATATAAGGGACAGCTGATTTACTTCATGCACAGTTCGTAATAGGCCATACTGCTGAGAAAAGAAAGCTACTGCTTACTCAGCAGGGTGTAGGGCCCTATAATTTCGTAACCTTTCAGCAGGTATAAAGAAAGAATCAAAAATATCTGGCATTATATATTGAACATAACAATAACCAGACCAGTTTCTGGGTAACCAGAGGTAGGCACGGTCTCCACAGATGTTGTAATAATTGTCCAATATTCCCAAGCCTTCTCCGAGTTATACATCTTCAGTCCAAGCTTTATTGATAAAGTCTCATTATGTTTGTCATTGTAGCTGCTGTAACCTACTCACACAGTTCCTTTCCTGGCATGACAAGTATCACTTTGTGTTGATGCAGCCAATTCATAATATATATATTTTTTAGTCCAGTCTGTAATGTTCTGCAAAGTATGATTTTCTACTGCAATTTGATTCTCTAAATCAATATGTTGCACAGGGACAGGTACCATTGTAATCATGGGGAACAAATCCATACACCCAGCAGTTAATAATGTTTAGGTCATTGGCCTATTGTTGCAGCATTGGAAGAAACAGTTTTTTCTCATGTCGATCAGAAACAGTAGGAGGAAGAGACTCAGTTATATCACCAGAAGGAGGGGAGGCACCATTTTCTATTGACTCAGGAGGCATCAAGCAGGTTTTCTTGCAGTGTGAAATGTGGGCCTAGTTCAGTATCCTGGGACACTTTACTACAGTATGTAGTAGTTAGGAGAAAGAGATGAGGTCCCTTCCACCATGGTTCCAAAGAAGATTTGTGTTGGAATACCTTTATGTAGACCCAGTCACCTGGTTGTAAATCTTATCACGCAACTGTTGATGGTTGTGAGAGGGTTTTCTTGATATGTTTATGGAAAGTCTGCAAGATAGAAACATGTTTTTAACAGTAGTTCAGCAAAGCTTCATTGGTAAGTACCAGTTCACAGTCTCTGACTGGTGAGGAAAGTGGCATTCTCATGGGATGGCACATAAGAATTTTATGTGGGCTTAGTTTATGAGCAGCATTTACAGCTCCCACATACTCAGCAAAGCCAGAGGCAAAGCAGCTGGCCATTTCAGTCCTGTCTCACTACAAATTTTGCACATTCTCATTTAAGAGTCTGGTTAGACCTTTCAACAAGACCAGGTGACTGTGGATGGTGGGGACAATATAAATGTAAAGAATTTTTAAACACAATTTTTTAACAATTTCAGCAGTAAAATGGGCACCTCTGTCTGAATTAATACTAACAGGTATCCCAAAGTGGGGAATACATTTCTTTAACCATTTCTTTACTACTGTTTCAGCACCACACGTATGGCATGGATAAGCTTCCACCCATGCAGAGAAAGTGCAGACTATAACTACCATGTAAGAAAATGTAGCACATGGCTTTGCCTGGATAAAATTAATCTGAATATTTACAAAGTCCCCCAAGGTTGGGGTGATGCTGAGACCTTAGTCTTTACAGGCAGTGCAATATTATGTGACAAACAAGTTCACAATTATATACATAATGGCAAACTAGAGACTGAGAAAGAGGGGCAAACCAATCTCGCTAAACAAGATTAAGAAGTCCATGCTTACCAATATGATTCAGTAAGTTGTATGCCCTTACCAACCAATGGCTAAAGGCGCTACTATTCTGCCATCAGGATATCAAAAACAGTGGACTCAGTGCTGAACCCCGATATACACCTACTCCCACTGGGAACCCCTATGTGAGGACTGAACACTGCTCATTCTTGCATCATTGCGTCTTTGTAAATAGCCTGCACTAATTCTACCAGTGTTTCTTGGACTTCAAAACATTGCAAGACTGCCTATATCAGCTTTACTGGGACCTTGTCATATGCTTTCTTCAAGTCTGAGAATGCCTAGCTTCTTCTCAACTATCTGTCTCACTGTAAACATTGGGTCAGTTGTGCTGCATCCTGATCTGTATCCAAAATGCTCATCCCCTGTCTCACTTTCTACTGCTCTGCATATTCATTTATCAATCTCCCTCTCCAGAACTTTCATGCAGTTTGACAGGGGTTTGATTCCTCTGTACTGCCCAGAGCAGACAATGCCCCTTTTTTCATGTATACTGGCACTAGCATGCTTATTCTCTAGACATGTGAGATACATTTGGGATACATCTCTCTCTCCTTACTGCTCATGAGCCATTTCTCCCCTATCTCACTCTACCTCATCTGAACCTGCTACTAACCCTGACTTCATTTCCCTTAGTGCTGTATTTCTTGTAGGGTGGGCTCCTTCTGTTCTTTCATCAGTAGTACAGCTTCTGTTGAGCTAGCTTCATTCAGAAGCTGCTGGAAGTACTCCTTCCATCTGCATTTGATGTTCTGTGGACTGGTGAGCAGGTTTTTACTGGTATCCCTTATGAAGGGTGTCTTATTATCTTCTTTATCTTTATGGCTTTGCCTTGCAATCTGATAGAGTTTCTTTGTACCCCCTACAGAGTCACTTTCTAAAAGCTGGCAGATTGCATATGATGCCTTATTCTTTACTATTGCAACTTATCTGTTAGCCTCTTTTTTATCCACACAGTATTTCTTTTCAGCCTGCTCGATCTTTTCTATCTCTCACTTTTTCCTGCACTCCTTCTTTCTTTTGATGACTTCCTGGCTTCTGCATTCCACCACCAGCTTTCTTTATATGCCTTATTTCCAAACCTGGCTTGGCCGCATATCTGTTCTGTAGTCCACACAGATGCTGTTTTGAGGCATTGCAATTCTTCAATTTCACCTATTTCTGCAATCAGTTTCCAAGTCTTCAGTGAAGTTTCTGTTGACTTTGCAGCCATCTCTGACCACAGCTTGCAGTGTGGCAACCAGTGGTGTATACTGTAGGCTGACTGCTCCATTGGAGATGACATTGCAATCACTGATTCTACCCCAGTGACCTTTGCTTACTATCAGGAAGCCAACCTGAGTTGTATGTTGATCACTCTTGTATGTGATCATGTGACTGTCTGCCTTGCTAAACCATGTTGGCCACCATCAAACCATTTGCCATTTAGAAGTCTAGAATAGCCTGCCCTTCTTTATCCCTATTGCCCCACCCCAGTTGACCAAGGCAGTCCTCAGATCCTGTTCTGTCTGGCCTGATATGTGCATTCAGCTCACCCATTAACAACACCAATTCATGTTGTCCTGCTTTATCTAGTAGGTCCTGGAACTCCTGAATGAATACACTCTTTTTCACATTATCACAACCCTGCTGTGGGGCATAGGCTTAGAATATGAAAATCCCTAGAATGAAGTCTGATTGTCATTAGTCTGTCACTAATTCTGATGACATCCCTCACTGCCTTCTGAAACCTTTCCTTCACCACAATTCCCTCACTATTTCTAGCCTGTGTAGTAGAGTCTGGACCCCGAGCCAAGTGGCTGTGCTGCATTGCCCTTCCACCTTGTCTCCTGGATACATAGGATGTCCACCCTCCTTCTTACCATTATATCATCGACTTCCAAGCTGCATCCTGAAAGTGAACCTACATTAAGTGTTGCAATTCTTAGTTCATGTTGGTAGGTTGATTGGTTTTATGTCCAGCTTTTGCTCAACAGAGCTACTGACTCTGAACAATTGGACACTGAACAGCCAATAGCTTGGCTGCTGGCTTTATGGCAGGCACACAGTGGCCAAAAGGGCCACATACTCCCATCCCATCATTAGCATGGGTCCCTGGCATAGGTTTGAGTAGGTTGTATCCTCACCCCACATATCACAAGCAAATACCCATACCCATTTGGCAACATTAATCAACAATACTGAATCACATAGAGCCATATTTTACACCAAGTAGCAAAAAATATTAATGCATTTTTTTTTTAAGGCTGTGATCCATGTTAAGTAAACTGCTCACCACAGCTGAAGCCTAAAGCAGTTGGTCCGTACAACTCTTCCCTCTATAGATTCCATCTTGAGTCTGTGCTACTACCCACAACTCCATTCTTGGGTGAGTTTGAGGTGGAAGCATTCAGCATGTTTTTTGGGGGTAGGTGGGAGAAATCCCACAGAAGCACAGGGAGAAGATACTAACTTCATACAGGCACTGGCTGGAGGTCTGGATTGAACCTTGTGCATGGGAGACAAAGATCTCAACCATTATGCCAACTGATCCCCACAAATGCAGTTAACACAGTATGACACAATGCACTTCTGAATGAGTTTTACTATCATGTTATTGTTAATGTTTTGTATATTATTTCTCTCATGTCTGTGGTTTGGATCAGTAACCATCTGAAATGTCGGAACCCACTAGAGTGAGCCCAGAAACGCATAGTCAGAAGAACAGACTTACATATAATAAGTCTGTCATTTAATTCAGAATATTCCCTTGACTCCGAAGTATGGTGATCTCAGAGTTGGTACTCTGAGTCTGTGCCTTCCCTGCAAAAAGAAGTTTCAAAGAGTGATTTTTGAAATAAGTCTTCTCTGGTTTTCTTTTTTTTTTTTCATTTTTTTGGCACTCTGACTGCTGACATTTCAATAGGAAGACATCTGGATCTGGGTGCTCTAAACATTGCTTCTGCTAGATATTGCATACTCCTTTTATTTTATTCTGTTTGTCAATATCTTTCATTTTTGGTATGGATTATGGTTGGATATGTTGAATAAATAAATAAATATTTAAAAATAAACATGTTCTAAGATCTTGAATCACTCTAACACAAATTTAAGCCTTATTACAATGCTGTTTTGTTCCAGAGGCTAATTTACTGTCACCAACAAATCCAAAATCCTAAACTCTGCACTATTAAGTCAACCATTTGCTGGATCAATGATGATTATCACACTATCCTGACTCCTTCTATGGACTGCAAGCACCTCTAAGAATGTTGCTGTTTGTACATTTATCTTAAGATACCTATCCAGTTCTTCAGACTTTGTGACTTCAACATTTTCTCTTCATGTTGGTTATCTCTCCATCATGAGTATACTTATCCTTGTCCCTTTCCAGCACACTTACTATCCATCTGTTATATTTTCCACTGAAATCTATTCACCTCCGCATGGACATGTGTCCTTCTCGGGTTGAGTTTCATAGCACCCTCCTATAAATATTCATGTCAGGAAGCTGGAGCCTGAACCATCCTTCATAGTCTCCACATATAGTCCATCCATGCAGGAAGAACTGTATTCCAGAATGGCATGAAGTGGTAGTGAGGTATAATTAAATCAGTTTTTCTCAAACATCACTCTTCTTCAGTCCACTGTGGCCTTGCTGCTTTCTCCAGCCTTGACAACAGTTTGGCAACTGCTGGTGACTTTAGAAGTCTCTGGTTTGGAGAAAGGTACATTCAGATGGAGCAAATTTGCATCCTACTGATTGTCTTATGGAAGATTACTGCTCCACAATTACTATATCACACGACTGCCATTTTTCTTCATGTTCTCTTCATTCATTAACTCCCTAATTATTTCATTCATATTTGCTTACATAATTTCTTTTTTTTTGCTTGATTACTAGTTAAAAAAAATGGGATATTCTAGCAAAAACCATGTGCTGAGAACAGTGAATGAGTAGAGTACATAAAAAAGATAAATGTTTAAATGGATTAGCTTATGATATTGTCAAAATGGGAGTGGCATTAATCAAGGATACCTTAAAAAATACATTGAAATCAGTAATTACCTGCCAGAAAATAACTGTGAGATTATTATAAATGTAGTAAAATAAGTAATATATCTCAATTTTTTTTTAAAAATGAATGTTTATATCTAACTGAAGGAGGAGCTATGCTGCAATGTTGTCTGATAAAAGTCCCTCCTGGGGATTAATATCATATACATGTCCTGCTGGAACTAACATGATTGGCCAGCTGTGGGCAACAAGCAAGTCAAATATACAAGAATCCACACTACTGCACATGGTGATCATCCGCAGCTTAAGCCAACAACACAGCCTTATGACCACACTAAGGTAAGGCAGAGCTTCTGTGCATGATATAAACAAAGCAGTGTACACAAACCTGAGAACAGTGAGCTTGCATGCATGACACAACAACAGATAGGTCATTCAGGAATACATAAAAGGGAGGGGAAGTGTACAAGGCAGGGTGATACAGTTGTGCATTGTGCTGAGTGCAGTAATGGACATGTGGGAACTTCACTGGTATTTGCATTCACATTAAGAAAGACAACACAGTCAGTAAATGTTCAGAAGGCCAACTTTGCTGCTTGAAAAGCTGTGCAAATAACAAACGTTTACAACTTCCTATGGTTGATATGTATCAAACTAACAATGCAGGAATGATGGAAAGCACATACATAAATGTGTGGACAAACTGATAAAAATAAGGAAGACCTGGACATACTGTTCATACAAGTACTGACAGTGGATATTGTAACAGTTATAGCAGTAACATGCATGTTATGAAGAGAAGGAGGTGAGAAGAGAGCATATCCAAATAACTATGCAGTGAAATCCACTGGGGATGTGCCACAAAAACAGAACTGTCATGCTAAGCAGGAAATAAAGAGAACATTATGCTGCAGTAAAATTTTTACATATTTATAAAATATAACAGATGAGAGGTATGTACTGTCACTTTAATTTCTCTAAGTCTTTTGGGTTTCTAGTACCAAAACAGGAGTGTATCGCATTCCTAAGTCAGAGCGTGATTAAAGTTTGTGAAATTAGAACCTTTTCAATCTTTGATTTTAGGCAAAAGTGCTCTTCACAGCACCCATAGTGTGGCCAGAATTGACTCCTTCTGCAATTCATATGGCATTACATGTATCGGTGACATACATAAATATGACTGTAAATTTTTTTTATGAGTCCCGTTGCTCCTTCTGCTACTGGGGATATTCTTCTTCCACACTGACCTTGTTTCTGCCTGCGGATCCTGGTATTTTTTGACTTTGTGTCTCTCTGTATGCACACTCAAATCACTGGGCGTAACAATTTCAATAATCAGTGCTAGCTCTGTCCTCTTTTCATGGACTATTATATCTGGTTTTCTCACATTTATTTTTGAACTGTTGGTAATTGATGATCCCATCATTCTCTATAATACCTCGTGGCTCATGTTTTCAATTCTTCTCAGCTACTTCAATATTGTAATATTTTGATAATTCCTAATGCAACACTTGCCATATTATTTTCAATAGTTTCATGGTCACACTCAGCAACAAGATGTGCAACATTTTCCAGATCTCCTTTATAAAACTTACATTTGTCTGTTTCTTTGATATGTTCAATGAACTGTGTAAACTACCATGTACATAGTCCACTATCCTGGGACGCCAATATTAACCTTTTGTCTTTTGGTTTAAATTCACCTCTCCTTAACTATTCCTTTGTCAGATCTTGATTGACATGAAGTTGTTTTTCTGTACTTGCAACAGTACTAATGCCTTTTCCACATTTCTTACCTTCTCATCTGATCCTTCATCTTATATTCCTTCTTTTGTTTTATGGCACATTCAGTTGCTACCTTATTTTTGTCTACTTCTGGTTTGATTTCCATTCCCACTTGACAACGATATGCTTCTGCTACACTAAGCAGAGAGGTCATCTTAGACTTGTTCTGCTCATGTTTTAAAACTTACATTATGCTTGGATCTTGTGAGGTCAGCAAATATGTATGTAGTCCTATGAAAGCAGATCTGTATATGTAATCAGTTTTGAGGAGGCCCATATCTCCTTCAGAACAAGAAACATATAATCTTGGCATACACTGATTTTTAAAAATCATTTGAAAAGCATGAAGCATTTTTCTTGTTTTCCTGTCCAACTGGTTCAATACCTTTTGGAGCCTGTCAATCATCCCAAAAAGGTAAGTTTGAACAGGAAAAGCAAATTGATTTATAATTTTAGTCTTCTGAAGTATTCCTTACTAAATTTTGTTCACATTTTTTTCATGTTTTATTGTTGTTCCTTCATCAGTTCTGAAACATGTATACATTCCTTTATATCAAATTCCTGTCCCGACCAGATGTTTTCCTGGTGCTACAGTTTTCCTGCTTTAATGGGTTTTTTTTGCACATTTATCAATACCAAATGACATTCTTATATCATCTGAGAAAGTTTGACCATTTGCAGTTGTGCTTTCAGTTCCTCAACTGATGATCAATGCAGTTTTAAATCATCTACAAAAGAGAAGCTGAGAAAACTTTACACTTTGTTGTTTTCTAGGACCAAAATTGTAACCTACACCTATAGTAATTTATTAAGCAGACAGCTTAATGGGTTAAGGGCAAGATAAAAGAGAAGTGACAGAGAGTCATCCTGGAATACCCCCTTTGAAATTTTATCCTTGGGATAATAATTAATCCTTTATCATGGCTTAGCTGCAGAGTGGTTTGCCACTGTTTCCTTGTCATTATAATTTAATTGATCAGTGTAGGGTGTATCTTATACATTTGTAAGCACTCCTTAGCCATAAATGTGGGATGCTGTAAAATGCTTTTTTGTAATCTATCCATGCCATACTTAGATTCTTCCCCTTTGTGCAATTCTCCATTATGTCTTTATTTAACAAGAAATGATCCTTTGTTCCATATGACTTTCTTTTCTTACTCTTTTGTTCTATTGGCATGATTGAGTATTCTTCTAAATGACTATAATCTCTATCAGCATCAGTTCAAGTTCAAGTATATAGTTTATACATCATCGGAAGGCAAGTTATTGGTCTATAGTTTATGGGATAGCTTATAGGTTCTCATTTTTCCTGCTGTTAACAAGGTTGTTATCTGTTCTGGATGTGCATATGAATAGTTTTATTCAAGGCTAAATCTTCATGTAGAGATGTTAATACTTTTAGCCAGAAGCTAGGTACTGCATCTGGGAATGGGATTTTCCAATTAGTAGCTTTTCTTTATTTTCTTTCAGTTTCGCTGGCAGTTACTGCATCCCATTTCAAGTCCTGTACATTTAAACTTCTTACTGTTACTGTTTCTTTTAATTCTTCTATCAATTCAGCATTGTTGATATGTTCCGCAGGGTCTTCATAGATATTTTTCCAAACTGTGTCTTTTTCTTCTTTTTTTGTGATATTTTTATTGATTTTTCGTTCTTTCCCAGTTCACTATAAAACTGTTTTGGGTTGTCAGTGAATTGCTTATTTTGTACTTTTCCTTTGCATTTATCTGCATGTCTTATAAGTTTTTTCTGCTTTGATAATATCTTTAGTTTATTATTTGTGATAGTGTATAATAGATACTGATCTGTTCTGATACTGTGGGTTGCTGTTATAATATCTATCTTTCTAAGTATTTTTGTTGATCTTTTCCATCTTCTGTACTGTTTTAACGGTGCCTCTTCTTGTCTTAATTGCTTTATAGCTTTCTCTGTTCAGTACTTCCATGATGGCATTTGATTTCTTGCCTTGCTTTCCCTTATTGCCCTGTGTTTTTGTGGTAAGAGTTTATTGCACAGTAATATATGCTATTTATATGCGATATATCACATGAATTTCTGTGAACAGTGTTGATTACTGTGTTCAATTGCTTTATCAAATTTCTAACATTTTTGGGTCTTATTGACTTTCT